>NC_039358.1:26011685-26331232 GCF_003573695.1 Papaver somniferum
AAACAAGACCATTAGAGAAGAAAGTATGGTCCAATCGTTTTGATAGACAAAGGTCTGTGGATTCCTCTCAAGAGGAACATGGTCGACAAATTGTTGTTCACCGCAGCACAACTTGGTAGTGTTGATTTGTAGATCTTGTCTCATGTGCCTGATCAAAAGAGACAAGGTTGTGCACCTCTCAGGATTTAGGAAAAGTTTTTCTTCTTTTCTTAGTTTTGTTGTTTTTGGAATTCCCTGTCTATCAATAAAAGAGGGTTATTATAGACAATTCTACTCTTTCTAGGGTTCTGAATTGTGCGTGCACGAACCTGTTAAAGGTCGTGTAACCCTACATTCCTTTTTCCTTCCCTGAAACTTCTTTTATCTTAAGACTACTTGTTGAGTTAAATTGTGATTTCCTCTCACAAACCCATACGTTTATGGATACTCCAAGCATCATGTCTTCTGATGGAAAAGATGTTGATATGATTGTCAAGCCATCAATCATGAAGGAAAAATAGAAATCTCCGTTACCTCCGACATTGAAAAGAAAAATAAGGAATGTGAGGAAGCCAAGAGATGTTCCTTCAAATTTTCTGAAGTTTTCTGATGTTCTTGAAGTTTTGAAGGAGACACGAAAGGAGATTCAACAAATAAAGGCTTTTGTGTTTAAGACTCATGAGATTCAGAAGGCCCTGGTTTGACATCAGTCAAGAAGATTCAGAAGGCCATGGTTTGACATCAGTCAAGACGGTAAAGAATTCTTCAAAGGTCTTAACATCTAGTAAATCTTCTGATGAGAATTTTATTTCTTGTTTTGTTTAGAAGAATAACTAGAGTTTGGAATAGCCATTATTGTGATTACACATAGCCATGTCCAACGTTTTCATCTTCATGTTTTTAGGTTTATTTGTTTAAATTCTAAAAAGTTGTTTGGAAGATGATTTTTACAGTATTAATCTTTATGGTTTCATATATTGCAATTTGTTATGGGATATGTATGTTTGCATCCGTGAACTATGATTGTGCCATACTTTGTCAAAAGTTAAGTCTTCCGTATGTCGATATGCATGTATTGATAAAAGAATGAATGAACTTTTGACATTACAAAAGTTTGAAGCCTATTATGTCATTATGCAAATATTGATGGAAGATAGGATGAACTTTTGTTTGCGAGGATTATGTCTATTATATGTCATTGTGCAAATAGTGATGGAAAATAGAATGAACCCTTGTTTATTCCGCAATATTGATCTTACCTGATCCATATTTTATGTATATACTGTGCGGCTCCGAAAGTTTTCTTATGTTGAGCATTTCCGATTAGATTAATCATGAGTTTTCTTGTGGTTAATTTAATTGAGTATTATTTGGATTCAAATTCATATTCGTATGTGATTTGTCATGTCCAAAGAAATCCTTATTTTCTCGTGAAAGTAAGGTCGCTCTTGTTGTTCTTTCGGGAATAACATTTTATTGGGGAGAGTTCTTAATTGCCAAATCTTTGTGGGGAGTGCGGCTGTGGAATATTATAGGAGTTATCTTGAATCTTTATAAACTCCTTGATGAAAGCATTTAGCTTCGGATATATAATTGCATCTAAAAAGTTGATATGTACTTGCTTTTGGTCATGAAATGTCTCTATGGAAATTTCATTAGGATCCCACTAGTTTTCGTACCTTTGCCAATTTTATTGACAAAAAGGGGGAGAATTAATGTGCAGTTCACACTACAAATACATATGGTTTTCGGATCATTATGTAAGGGGGAGTGGTTTACATGTGAGATAGAGTATTGACTAAGGGGGAGTGATACATATCACCATAGTATTGTTTCCGAAGTTGTGATGCAATTGAACTTTGATGATGTGTAATAATACTATGACACTGTGTAACAATGATTGAGAATTCTTGTTTTCTCATTGTTATGGCTACGGATTTTCAACAACGATGATACTAAACTTACAACCTTTGGAATCATTGGAGTACTTGGAAGTGACGAATATTTCGGGTAATGTTGAAGAACCAAGAAGTTCAGGCATGTGGAAGAGAAGCTACAAAAGTTTATTTATCTATTTTTGTATTCCATATGTATTGATAGTTTTGTCACTAAAATTGACAAAGGGGGAGATTGTTAGAGCACTGCTCGGTCGAACTCGCATGCGTTGCTATCTCAACCATGTTTGTTAATGTTAGTGATCAAAACTATAAGTCTTGATTTCTAGTCTACTATTATCTAAGTCTCGGACTAGGATAGAAAGTGTAGTTGTGCTCAAGACTCCATGGCGATCATCATACAAAGGCGAAGAACTACTCAAGGAACTGGTGGAACTTCATCGACTAAAAGGTATGTGGAGACTTGAACTTATCTATCACTCAAAAGTCTATCTACTTTATCTCCTATCTTGAGACAAAAGTCGTTTTGATATATAGACTATGATTATACACATTTGCTATTTCGAGCCGAGTTTATCTCGCTTATCTATTTCTCGAAATATGTGTTGGTAAGCTTTCGCTTTGGCCAAGTTCATCTTTACTAGTGACGAAAGTCATGTTAAGTTTCAATCACTTGAAAATGGCTTTGACGAAAAATGGTTTGTGAATAACAACTATATAACGTCCTCTAAGAATGTTTCAATGATTGAAATGAGAGTTTAGATTACATAACCATGGAAGGATATAAACATTGTGTGGTAACACATATGCGTGTAAGTCTTTATTACTTGAACCAAATTATGCGTACTTTGCTGATCAGGGAATCCGGAACTAGAGTCCGCGTACTGTCGGAAGTTTTGCTCGAAATGAAAACTAAAAACAAACTTATTTCGGGTACTTAAGTATGCATACCAGTTCGCGTACTTAAGTTGGTTATTTTCTGAAAACGATTATTTGTGAACTTAAACTTATATAAACTAAGGAATGCATAATTGCAAACCGTGGCTATAAAGTTCATGAATTGATTCGAGTGAATCAAATCGTTTTTGTTTCAATTGTGTCTATTATAAAGATATAAGCAATTGAACAACTCTCTAACTAGTTCATTTGAGTCATTTGAACTAGTTATGGTAAAGAAGAATATGGTTGATATGAAAGTGCTCATATGGCTAATTATTTGGTTAACTACTGTTTGAACCAACTAAATGTACATGTTTGGGTACGGTTACACAAACCTAAAAACGTGCATTTCATTTGTGTATAACAAACTAAGTTTCGATCTAACGGTTGAAAGATATTAACTTGAATCTTATCAGGTTTTCATCTAACGGTGATTATTGAATGCTTTGTTACCAAGGTAACTTAGATTGCAAACCCTGATTTGAAAGACTATATAAGGGAGAACTCTAGCAACTGGGAAACCTAATCCCCAAACCTCATGTGTGATACTAGTTGTATAAGCTAGAGTCGATTCTCCTTTAACCTTAGGTTTCTATCGAGACCCTGTAGGTTAACGACTTGAAGAATTCATTGGGATTGTGAAGCCAGACTGATATTACTTTCTCGTAGTTGTGTGATCCGATCTTGTTGTTTCTATCGTACTAAGTACAATCGTAAAGATTGTCTTGAGATTGATTTCTCCGATAAGCAAGATATAAAAGAAGTCACAAAAATATTCGTCTCATCGTTTGTGATTCCGCAATATCTTCTTTCACTAGTCGATTAAGATTATTGTGAGGTGATTCATATTACTAGGCTGTTCTTTGGGAATATAAGTCCGGGTTGTCAATTGGTTCCTGTTCACCTTGATTTATCAAAAGATGGAACAAAAACTCGTAGGTATTTCTGTGGGAGGCAGATTTATCTATTACCGTAGAATTTTCTGTGTGATACAAATTTGTTTATTAAAGTCTTCGACTTTGGGTCGTAGCAACTCTTAGTTGTGGGTGAGATCAGCTAAGGGAATCAAGTGCATAGTATCATGCTGGGATCAGAGACGTAAGGAGCGCAACTGTACCTTAGATCAGTGTGAGATTGATTAGGGTTCAACTAAAGTCCATACCGAAGTTAGTTTGTATTAGGCTAGTTCTGTAGCGGCTTAATACAGTGTGTATTCAATCTGGACTAGGTCCCGGGTTTTTCTGCATTTGCGGTTTCCTCGTTAACAAAACTTATGGTGTCTGTGTTATTTCTTTTCCGCATTATATTTTGTTATATAAATGAAATATCACATGTTGTGTGTTTGAATCGATCAATTGGGAAATCCAACCTTTGGTTGTTGATTGAAATTGATTGATCCTTGAACATTGGTCTTTGGTACCGTTCAAGTGATTTCTTTTGTATTCAATTAGACTCGCAGATTTCTATTTTCCTGAGTAAGTATTGAATCGAGAAAGTGAGATATAGCTCTTGATATACTTTTATTAAGTTTGAGTCTGACTATCTATTTGATTCTCTTAAAAGTATATTGGAGTTAGTCCATACAGATTGCTAATCAAAATATTGGGTGTGGTTGTTGTACCCCGCTTTTTCAGAGATCAAGCAGGGGTTGCTTAGAGAGTTACCAAAGTTCCATGGCATGGTGAATGAAGACCCAAACAAGAATCTTATGGACTTCCACAACATTTTCATGGCCATGCTTACAGCAGAGACTAATGCGGATGGTGCAATGTTGAAAGCTTTTCCATTCTTTTTGGCGGAAAGTGCTAAGGATTGGTTGTATTATTTTCCTTTAGGAAGTATGACAACGTGGAATGGGTTGAAGAAACTCTTCCTAGAGAGATATTTTCCTGTATCAAAGGCTACTCAAATTCGCACGGAGATTTGTGGTATGAACAAAATGTGGGGGAGTCATTGTATGAATGTTGGGAACGATACAAGAGATTGGTGGCAAGCTTCCCTCACCACCAATTCAGTGACGTTATGATTATCCAATACTTCTATGAAGGTCTCCAAGCAAGTGATAAGAATCTTCTTGACGCTGTGGGTGGTGGTGCACTAATGAACAAGACGGTGTCACAAGCTAGAGAGTTGATTGAGAACATGGCAGCGAACTCGCAACAATTTTCGAGTCGTGGTTCAAATATGCTTCTAAGGAGAGTAAATAAAGTGAGCGAGGTCGAAGAACTTCGTCAACAAATGGGAAACATGATAGACATGAAGCATAAAGTTGCAGCCGTGGTAATACCAACTTCTCCTCGAGTTTATGAAGACGTCAATGAGCAAGCTAATATAGTCTTTCCAAATCAGCAAAGGGGTATGATCCTTACTCCAACACTTACATTCCGGGATGGAGAGATCACTCCAATTTTAGCTATGCTAACAAGCAAGGAGCGTCTCAACAACCTACTTTGAACCTCCCGAGTGGATTTTAACCACAACAACAACAATTTCAGCAACAACAACAACAACCTCAAAATATGGGGTCCAATATGGAAGAGTTGCTGAAATTTTTTATGCAAAGAACGGAGAGTACGTTTAAGGATTTGCAAGCTCAAATTGGTTCTATGGCTATTGAGTTGAACCAATTGAAGGCACAAAATGGTGGGAAACTCCCTTCTCAACCTATTAACCTAAAAGAGGGTGTCAATGCAATTACTTTGAGAAGTGGTACATAACTTGTGCAACCCGAAGTTACTTATTCGGGTAAAGAAGAAGCTCCAAAGGAACCTAATTTGGAGGAGAAGAATGAGTATTATCCCAAAACTTATGAGGTACCTAATCCTAACTCTAAAACTCCTATTTACACTTATGTTCCTCTTTTACCTTTTCCTCGCATATTTGCAAATTCCAAGAAGGCGGAACTAGAAAATGAGATTTTAGACATTCTCAAGAAGATCCATGTGAACATACCACTTATTGATGCTATTAAGCAAGTGACAAAGTGTGCAAAGGTGTTGAAGAACTTGTGTACTAATAAGCAAAGGCTCAAGGGAAATGAAGTGTTAAGTGTGGGGGAGAGCGCTTCGGAAATCTTGCAACACAAACTCCCACTTAAATGAAAGGATCCCGGTAGCTTTGACATTCCCGTCACAATTGGTAACACTACATTTAACAAAGCTATGTTGGACTTAGATGCATCTGTATGTTATGCCTGCATCTATGTATAATTCACTTGATCTAGGTCCTCTTAAAAAGTTTGTAATTGTGTTGCAATTAGCCGATCACTATAATGTCTACCCAATGGATATTGTTGAGGATGTTCTTGTGCAGGTTAATCAACTAGTATTTCCAGCTGACTTTTGTGTGTTAGAGATGAATGAAGGGTCACCAGACTCTTCTCTTCCATTGCTACTTGGGCGTCCCTTCATGAAAACGGCGAAAACTATTATTGATGTTGACAAGGGAACGCTGACTATAGAGTTTGATGGATAAACAATATGTTTCAACATTTTCGAGACGGTAAGATATCCTAGTGATGTCCACTCTTTTTTCTCCATTGATGTGATGGATACATTGGTGCAACAAATGTTTGAGTTAAATGGTGTTGATACTTTGGAAACCGTACTCACTTCACCTATTGATGATGGTTTGGAGTATGGTGATGAGATTAAAAAAACTATTGGTTCTCTTGACTCATTACCGGAAAAATCACCAATTAAGAATATTTCACATGCTTCTTTACCTTGCAATGATGATAAACTTGTGCAGTCTATTGTTAAATCTCCAAATTTAGAATTGAAACCTCTTCCCGATTATCTTAAGTACTTGTATTTAGGTGACAAGGAAGATTTACCTGTGATTGTTTCTAACGAGCTTAGTGAATTGCAGGAGCAAAGACTTCTAAGGGTGCTAAGGAAGTACAAGACGACCATATGATGGACAATTGCTGATATCAAGGGTATAAGCCCTGCCGTTTGTATGTACAAGATCCGTTTGGAGGATGATGCAATGCCTACAAGGAAGCGCAACGTCGTTTAAACCCCCCCCCCCTCACCACCATGATGGAAGTTGTGAAAAATGATATACTCAAGATTTTGGACGTGGGAGTTATCTACCCCATATTCGACAGCAAGTGGGTAAGCCCGGTACAAGTAGTACCAAAGAAATCAGGTGTGACGGTGGTGGAGAATGATAAGAATGAACTTGTCCCAACTCGTGTGCAAACCGGTTGGAGGGTTTGTATTGATTACAGAAAATTGAATGCCACCACTAGGAAGGATCACTTTCCTTTACCTTTTATTGATCAAATGCTTGAACGTTTAGCTGGACATTCTTATTATTGTTTTCTTGATGGCCATTCAGGGTACAATCGGATTGTGATAGTGCCGGAGGATCAAGAGAAACCCACTTTCACTTGTCCTTTCAGTACTTTTGCTTATAGGAGGATGCCCTTTGGCTTGTGCAATGCTCTAGCTACCTTTCAAAGGTGTATGGGAAGTATCTTTTCAGAATATGTTGAAAACATCATTGAAGTATTCATGGACGACTTTAGTGTATTCATTTGACCTTTGTTTGAACAACTTGTCATTAATCCTTGAACGATGTGTTAAAACAAACCTTGTGCTGAATTGGGAGAAGTGTCATTTTATGGTAATTCATGGCATTGTTTTAGGCCATATAATATCTTCTGAAGGCTTGGAAGTTGAAAAATCTAAGATAGACCTTATATGTGCTTTAACCCCTCCCACTACGGTGAGGGAGATACGCTCTTTTCTTGGTCATGCAGGTTTTTATCGTAGATTCATCAAGGACTTTTCCAAGATAGCATCACCACTTTGCAACTTATTGCAAAAATATGTGGTTTTTAACTTTGATGAAAAGTGTGTGGCGGATTTCAATCGTTTGAAAGAACTTTTGATATCAGACCTTATCATTAAACCACCGGATTGGAGCGAGCCTTTTGAGCTCATGTGTGATGCTAGTGACTATGCGGTTGGTGCGGTGCTTGGGCAGCGTGTGGGGAAGATACCTCATGCTATTTATTATGCTTCTAGGACACTCAATGAGGCCCACAAAAACTACACAACCACTGGTCATGCAACACTTAGGTACTTGCTTACAATGAAAGAGGCGAAACCGAGGCTCATACGATGGATTTTACTCTTGCAAGAGTTTGATATAGAGATCAAAGACAAGAAAGGAATTGAGAACACCTTTGCGGATCACTTGAGCCGTCTTTCTATGGACAAGGAAGTTATACCATTGCGTGAAAGTTTCCCGGATGAGCAACTATTCTCGATTGCCTTCGGAGAACCATGGCACGCTGATATTGTTAATTACTTAGTGTCGAAAAAAATCCCAAAGAACTTGTCTCGTGCTGAGAGGGACAAACTTAAGAAGTTAGGAAATCAATATGTATTGGATGATCCATACTTATGGAAACATCGTAGTGACCAAGTAATAAAAAGGTGCGTTCCCGAATCTGAATTTAATTCTATCTTGTCTTTTTGTCACTCCTATGCTTGTGGAGGACACCTTGGGAGCAAGAGAACCGCTCTCAAGGTACTAGAATGTAGTTTTTGTTGGCGAACTTTATTTAAGGATGCATGTGCCTTTTGTACTACATGTGATAGATGCCAAAGAACAGGAAATCTAGGTGCTCGAAATCAAATGCCACAAACTATTATTCAATTTTTTGAAGTTTTTCATGTTTGGGGAATTGATTTTATGGGCCCTTTTGTCAATTCTAATGGAAATTACTATATCTTGCTTGTTATTGATTATGTCTTGAAATGGGTGGAAGCTAAGGCCACCCTAACTAATGATTATAAAGTGGTTTCAGATTTTGTGCAAGCTAATATTTTTGCAAGGTTTGGAATTCCAAGAGCCATAATTAGCGATGGGGGTTCACACTTCAAAAACAGGTTCTTGCAAAGCTTGTTAAGGAAATACAATGTGTCGCATAGGATTGCAACACCATATCACCCCCAATCAAATGGACAAGCCAAGGTTTCCAACCGAGAAGTGAAGTCTATTCTAGAGAAGACGGTGAATCCAACAAGGAAGGATTGGAGTTCGCGACTCAATGATGCTTTGTGGGCTTATAGAACCGCATATAAGACACCTATTGGGATGTTTCCTTTTAGGCTTGTTTACGGTAAACCTTATCACTTACCCGTTGAAATTGAGCATAAGGCATTTTGGGATATCAAGCAATGAAATATGGAGTTGGATGGTGCTGGAAGCAAAGGAAGTTACAACTCCAAGAGCTAGAAGAGATTCGCAATGATGCATTTGAATGCTCGCGTATTTACAAGGAAAAGACGAAGGCATTTCATGATAGTATGATCACAAAGAAACAATTTTCTATTGGGCAGAGAGTGTTTTTATTTAATTCTCGTTTGCAATTGTTTCCGGGTAAATTAAGGTCACGTTGGGTTGGACCTTTTATTGTGACTAATGTGTTTTCTCATGGTGCAGTTGAAATTCGTAGTTTAGATACATGAAATGAGCTTAAAGTAAATGGGCACCGGTTGAAACCATATTATGAGAACTTCTCTTTGGAAGTCGTGAAAGGAGTTAACCTTGTGGAAGTACTCCATCTGGAGGAGTCTTAGCATGCAAGGAGATAGTCAGGCTGACGATTTTAAACCAAGCGCTACATGGGAGGCAACCCATTGGTTTTGTATCTCTTTTCTTATGTTTATTCTTGTCTTTATTTTATTTGATTTTCTGATTTCTTGTCACATATCATGTTAGGTATTTCCCACCTTAAATTTTACTTTGAATGACTAAATTTTACATTGAGGAAAATGTAAGTTTAATTGTGGGGGAGTGTTATAGAGTTTTTAGCCTTGTTATTTATGAGAAAAAAAAAGTAGAAAAAAAAATGATAAACTTCCAAGTCTAGAAACTTGTGCCTTACACTAATGGAAACATCATGGTTGTAGGAGTTGAGGGACCCTTTAATAAAGTTTATTCATAAAAGGACAGAATTCAGGTGTTAGAAATAACATGATAGTTGTTACCATATCTCAGAGTCGTCACCATATCACCTTCTGTTTTTATTTTTCCATTTTTCTCTTGTTTCTATAAGTGATTTGGTGGGGAACCATATCGAATTTTTATTACTGCTAGGCTGAAATAGAGTGATTGAGTTACTAAAAAAAAAAGACCAGACCAATTAGACCAATCGGTGTATATATACAAAAAAAAAATGATACTCGGATAGCAATAAGTGTGTGTTCTCCCTGTCTCCGTCGCCTAAACAAACGTGGAACGCATAATCCATGGGAATTACCATATAATCTGCTGACAATAAGTATGCGCTTAGATCCAAAAGTAATAATCATGTTGTCAATTCGAAGAAAAAAATAAAAAAAAAATTGAAAAAGAAAGAAAAAAATAAAATAATTTATTATTGTTCAATAAAATCGACAGCTGGTTCCCTTGTATATGCCAGCTGAGTTGATCTAGAATTAAGTTTGTCGACCGTTTGTTCCCTTGTATATGCCAGCTGTGTTGATACTAGAATTCAGACCAATATCTCAATCCAATAGGATTTTTAGGTTTTATCTTGGCAGTGACCTTCACACAGGTATGGGAAACACCGTTCACCTTAGTTAACATCGCAAACATCTATCTCTATATCCATCTTCTTTATATGTTCATGTGATTGTGGTTAGTTAGATTCCGATTATTGTGATTTGTTCGACTTTCTGAGTAGAACTCTGTTTATACTTGAATTTGGGTTCGCATCAGGGTACTTCCTCCTATAATCACTGATAGTATGCCAACTAAAGAGATTGTTTAGTGTTGTTCTTAAATTTTTCACATGTAACTGGGGTTACAAATAAAGGTTTTGTGGGTATACCACTTGTAAACCCTCACGAGACTATAACTCGTCCACTAAGGACACCCATGCTAAGTGTGACCGTATCCTCAACGAAAGGGAGTTGTATGTATGTTTTAGAATTTGTTTAGTTTGATTTGCTCGAGGACTAGCAAAGTCTAAGTGTGGGGGAATTTGATAGGTATCTAAAACACCTTGATATTATCTATTGTTTATGCTTTCTTTGCTAAGTTTTCTTGTAAATTATGTATCTTATGTTTGTTTTTGAGTGTTTAGGTACTTTGGAGTCATTTGGAACAAAAGAAGAAGAAACGTCGCTTAAAAGGAAAAAAGGTGCAAATGCTGTTGCAGGCGAAATTATTTCTCATTATTTATTTTTATTTCTTCATCTCTATCTGAAAAGCATGTCGGCTTTAGCGATGCAAATATATTTATCTGAAAAGCACGACAACTTTAGTGATGAAGAGAAATTGAAGAGAAAAATTGGATCTGAGAAGTAAGAGGCGACTGTTGTTGGTGGAAGAAGGCGTTCATTTGGAGCACGAAAGGCGAAAGTGTCGTTTCATATGCAAGCACTGCTGGGAGAAAAGTGGAGGATGAGGGATTGCAATTTGGTGGCCTGAATCCAATTTTTGGGTACCTACACTCTGGGGTTCCCAGAACTGGGGCGGTTAAATCCAAATTCAATTCCTACACAAAACCTAAGATTCAAAGAGAAGTCACTTCGCCAGTAGAATAAGCCTCCATTGAGAAGAACTTTTCTTTCCCTCTCTCTCTCTTCTTTCCCTCTCTCGTTTTTCGCTCCCTTAATGGAGTAATTCTTTCGGTACCTGGGTTTCTCCCAAAACCCAAAGTATGCAGCCTGTAGAACAACTTTGAGATCATGTGATATGATTTAGAGTGGAGGTAATATTGATGGCACACGGCAAAAGATTTTCATCTCTTTTACTTTTTTCTCAAAATTTTATTTAAGAAATTAGAAACTCTTTTCAAACTTTAAAACTTTAACTCAAATCATTTATGCATTTTAGACTTGCTTGTTTTACTTTAAACTAACTGAAAAGAAAAATTTCTGAAATGCAATCTTAAGAGTGAGTCAAAAGGACTCAGTGACATGTGTTCTATTGAGATAGATATGGAGGTCTTTCTTTGTAGAGTTGAAACTCAAGGGATGTATCTTGGTAGAGTCGAAAATCTCCGTGTTTGGTCCTGCTCAAAGAATGCTCGTTGATCCAGGATAATGGATTTTGGCATCATGGGAACCAGTTTATAACTTTCTTTTCTCTGTTGCTGGTACATCTCTTTTCTCTCTTCCTCTCTTTTCATTCTATGCTTTTGGAAGATCGCTTTTGGATCCTTTCCGCCGGAGGTGTTTTTAGAACGATAGGTTAATCAAATATTTGCACTAAATGAAATAGGGTGATAATATTCTTCTTCTTTGTCCTTTATGTTGCGATAGGTTATCAATTCCAGATGCATTTTTTTTAAATCAAAATTACACAATTAGGCAATTATTAATCACTGGTTTTCAATAATGTTTGCCTAAAAATTGAAATTATATTTATGAACCAGAATCTTACGAGACAATACAAATTAGCTATAGTTTTTTTGTGGAAAATAAGCACTATTATAGTTTTTTGAAAGGGATGTTGATATGATCCCTGAAATGATGGGATCTGAAAAGGGTTGGGGTCTTAACCGGGCCCGAAACGGTCGTTTCGGTGACAATGAGAATTTCTGGAGATTCTGGATCCAAAATTCCAAACGGACAAATTTTCAAAATTGATATTTTTCTCTATTTTGCTTTCCAAAAAGAGAGAGTGCAGTTGATTAAATCTACCCAATCAGTTGGGGTATCCATTTCATAACTCAATTCAAAAGCAGATTCAACCTGAACCCAAAACTCCATGTTCTTCATCTCTGCCAACACCAACAAATACCCATTTCTCACACTGTTTTGTTGTCTGAGTTCATCATCATCCTTCTCAACAAACCCTAATTTCTCTGAATCACCATCTCCATCAAACAAGCCACCATTTCTTCATCTCGCGCTTCTTCAATTCAAATCCTCATCTCTCTGTAATCATTCCTGACTCGAACTGATTCAAACCCTAGCCACGATTTCACCAGAATTCCCAAATTACATTCCAAAATCAGAGAATCCATCGATCTCTTCAGATTCATCGTCTTCTAATTAAACACCAGCAATATCATATAGACCCTGTTCCTCTCTGAATCTCGTCCTTTCTCTGATTTTTAGGTGCCACCATTCATACAGACAAATAGAAATGATGAGAGAAGTGACTTCTCTCTCTCTTTCTTTTTTTTTTTTTTGAAAATAAGACATATATTAACAGGCCTCAGTTAATCTTCGGATTCAAACTCTTCAAAGACAGACTCTTGAGGAGTTGGTCTTCCAATGACTGAATATCTTGGATTAACATCAGCAGAAAGGACTACAGAGGTATTGTTATTACATATATCGAAAGCTTTGAAAACGTCGAAAGCTATTGCGGGAATTAAAAAACTGGGAGCTTGCAAATTCCAGGAAGTTGTGTTGATAGAGGTTCTTCCTTTCTTTGCTAACAAGTCTGCCACCTTGTTTTCTCTCCTGTCTACATAATGAAAACCTAAAAACGAAACTAAATGTTCAGTTAAAGATTTTACTTCTTCTAGTATCGCCTGACTTTGTCATTGAACAGATGAATCCTTTCCCTGAAGAAATCTAATTGAAGCCAGATTGTCCCCTTTTATCACCAGATTTTGAATATTGTTTCTGATAGCCCATTGTGTTGCTTTTAGCAGAGATACAAGCTCTGTTTCTTCAGCTGAGAAAGTCCTGCAACATCTTATTTCTGTTGCTTGAAATATTCTTGTCCAATTACGAAGTACGAAACCAAAACCTGCATTAGTAACTTCAGATAACCAAGAAGCATCACAGTTTAGTTTATTAGTGTTTATAGATGGTAGAGTCCAATTAGTGTTTTGGTTCTTGATCATGTTAATGGTTTCAGTGTTTCTGATTTTATTATCTGGGTGCCAGTAAGCGTAGTGTCTGATTATATCTTGAGCTAATTGTTCAGGTGTTATACATTTATTTTCAAAGACTCTCAGGCATCTTTCTTTTCAAATGAACCAACACTTTGTAACTGCCAATGCCATAGATATGGATTGCAAGTTCCCTGTTCTCCATTCATTATAGTGATCTAAGAATGATTTATTAGTGATATTTGAGTTTAGAATTACTCCCTGAGAAGCCATTGGAGGTAAGTTCCATATTGCTTTCTCATATTCACATTCAAAGAACAAATGATAAGTTGATTCCACCTTGTTTTGGCAGAAAATACAATTGTTGTCTTCATCTATAACATAATTCATCTTTGCTTAGTTGGTAGGGCATCTTGCAACCATTTCCAGATAAATAATTTCACTCTTTGTGACGTATCCATACTCCATAAACCTTTCCAAAACTTTTTAGAAGATTGAGAGACTATGTTAGAAGGATTTAAGAGTTTTGCATACAGTGACTTGACAAAGAATTCCCCATTCTTGGTTAAGGTCCATCTCAGCTTGTCTTTCTTCAGATTACCATTCCTGTAGTTATAAGATTTATGTTTGCGATTTCCTGAACCATGGAGTTATTAAAAAATGAATGTAGTAATTGGGTGTTCCACTTCTTGGTGTCCGAGTTGATTAACTCATCCACAAGTGTTATGTGTGTGTTTGTCATATGGACAGAGTTTTCTAAAGTCTCAATTCAAGCTGGGAGCCATCTATCTTCCCAAATGTTAATAGATGCACCATCTCCTACTTCCCATATGTTGTGTTTTTTTATGTGTTCAATACCTTGAAGAATGCATTTTCATATCCAAGAAGCGCTTGATTTCTTCTTTGATAATAAGGCACCTGTTTTTTTTTTGAAATATTTCCCTTTTAAGATTTGCGCCCAGAGATCATCTGGATGACTAACCAGCCTCCATGCTATTCTACTAATCATAGCTTGATTTACCTTATTGGCTTCTTTGAAACCTATCCCTCCTTGCTCAATAGGTTTACATAGAAAATCAAAAGCTTTTACGTAAATGCCTTTTGAGTTTGTGTGTTTTCCCCACCAAAAATCACGTTGTATGTCATTGATTCGTTTAGTTATTTTTTTGGTAAGACAAAGCATCCCATGCTAAAGATGCGCATGCTCGAAAGCACAGATTTGTTTAAGACTATCTTACTTGGTTGGGAAAGGATTTTCCCTAACCAAGTTTTTATCCTTTGTTACATTTTTTCAATAATGATATCAAAAAATTTCAGTTTTGATCTATCAATGAAAAGAGGCATTCCTAAATGGGTGTCTTTTATGTTGATTTGTTTTATCTTCATTAATCTACAGATAATGCCCTGATGTTTATTATGTACTTTCTTGCTAAAGAACAAACCCGATTTTGTGAAGTTTATCGCTTGTCCTGATGCTTTGCTGAACATCTGGATAGATTCTAGTAGGTTCTTGCAGCTGTCTAAGTCAGCCTTCGTAAACAACAATAGATCATCGGCAAAAAAAAAGGGAAATGGGAGTAGCTTTTGGTGTTAACTTAATCCCCTGGACTTTCTTCTTTGTTTCTAGATGGCTTAAAAGGCGAGAAAAAACCTCCATACATAATATGAAGAGATAAGGGGATAAAGGATCCACCCTTGTCTAATACCTCTAGTAGGTTTAAATTCATCACAAGGACTCCCACTCAGTAAAACGACAATGGAAGTTGTTGATATGCACTGATGGATTAAAGTGCACCAATCCTCCGAAAAAACAAAAGCTCTAAGGGCTTTTGATAGGAACTGTCAATTGACCCTATCAAAAGCCTTTTACATATCTATTTTTAGACCTATATTACCTTTTTTTTTTACTTTTTTTCCATAGAATGAACTATTTCGTGCGCCACAATGATGTTATCTGAAATCTGCCTAGAAGAAAGGAAAGCTGATTGAAGAGGAGATATGATATTTTCTAAATATTTTTTGAACCTGTTTGCCATCAGTTTAGCTATGACTTTATAAGGAGTGTTGCACATCCCGATTGGTCTGTAGTCAGCCGGTGATTTAGGATTTTTAGTTTTTGGTATTAGAAACAGGAAAGTTTTATTCAGATTGTTGTTTAGTTGTTTGTTTCTGAAAGGTCTTGCACTACTGCCACTAGTTGTTTGCGAACTACCTCCAAATTGTGTTTGAAGAAGCTTACCAGGAAGCCATCAGGCCCCGATGCCTTATTAGGCTTAGGCTTTTTCACCACTTGACAAATCTCTTATGGAGTTGGTATTTCAGTTAAGGCTAAATTTTCTTCTATGGAAATTGTACTCTTAATGTGAGAGAAGATTTCTTCATCAGAATCAGTAGATGTTTCTGTGAAGAGATCCGAGAAATATGAAGTTAGAACTTCATCAACTTCTTCTCTTGAAGATACCACCGTATTGTTCCTATCTTGTATACAATCAATATGATTTCTTTTTCTTCTCTTTAGAGCATAAATGTGGAAAAATTTAGTGTTTCTTTCTCCTAGAGCTATTTTATTGTTTCGTGACTGTTGTTTTGCAATTTCTTCTTGTGTGTCATAAAAGGCTTCCAATTCTAGATGTTTTTTATTGATTAAGGTTTTCGTATCCTGAGTATTAGATTTAGCTTCTAGATTTTCTATTGTTCTGAGCAAACACTTAATCTTTTTATTAGGCTTTCCAAAGACATCTTTTTTCCAGTTGCTTAGATTAATACCTAGGTTAGAGATATTCGCAATAAGATCCTCATCTGGTCTATAGGTGTTTATGTTCCAAGACTTCTTTATAACCTCGATACAAGTTGGTTCTTTGAGCCAAGTATCGTAGAATTTGAAAGTTGGAGCTAAGTGAGATCTTGAAGAGTTTAAAGTAAGACAGATTGGTCCATGATCTGAACCAATTGCCACCAAATTTTGCAAAGATGCTTGTTGGAATTCCTCATTCCATTCTGCATTTGCAAGAGCCCTATCTAGCCTTTGTTTTATATTAGCACTCCCTTCCCTTTTGTTACTCCAAGTAAAACTATTTCCTATGAAGCCTAGATCTTCTAAACCTGCTCTCTGAATTAAGTTCATTATTGGCTCTATTTTTTGTCTATCAAAAGGAAGACCACCCTGTTTCTCTTCACTATTGAAAATGATGTTCAGATCACCTATTACAAGCCAAGGCATTGCGTTTAAGTTAACTCTCTGTGCTATGTCTTCTAGATATCCCATAATTTCTAACTTATTATCATGTTTAGGTGCACCATTGCACTAAAATTATTTTTAACAGTGATATTAATCATGTTAAGGTTCTATTGAACCGCTTCAAAATGGAAGCCATCCACCCAACCAATTGTCAAACCACCAACTATGCAATCTGGGTCCACAGTATAGGTGTTTGGGAAATAATTAAGAATTTTTCTCATCAAGCTTCTCTGAGACTTTGTTTTAGATAAAAAAAGAATGTCATATTTTTCAGAATGAAGCAAAGTATTTAAGTGTTGTTGTGTTTTAATCTGACCACACCCGTGTGTGTTCCATGTTAAAATTTTCATGGCAAAGAGATGAGAAATAAAGACAACTACTCTACTAAATAGAGATTCAGGAACTGAGCCTAATAAAACCTCAGTCAAAGCACAAAGTAATAAGGAAATGTAATGAAATCCAAAACCACAAAATAAACAGACAGAGAATAATAATAGCAGGCAGTGCGCAAAGCAATAAAGAAAAAAAGGAACGATCAGAAGTGGAGGAGAACTCAGACTTAAGGTCTTAATACTAGGAAGAGAAAGCATACTTGGGTTTCCTCTTTGCCTGTTTCTGCAGCCTGGACTTGTAATAATTTAATCTTATCAACTATGATTAGAGTATCCTTGGATTGAGAAGATGAACCCGCAGCAAAATATCCGAATTGATAAAGATTTTGGTAAAAAAAAGATTTTTCAGGGGATGCAGAAAACAATGAATCTTCCTAGTCTAAATAGGTTTTAAAATCACAGGATTAATCTTGAAAATAAGATTTTAGAAAAAGGGCAACCGACAAAGACTGTTGGAACAAAATAAGATTACCCAATCAAACATTGGGGTTCAAGTCAAAGGTCAACAACATAGGTCGGGACTATCATCAAACACTTTACGACACCCAATTGGAAGGTAACCAAACCAAATCACTATTTGGATGCAAAGACAAAATAATTGCGTTGTCAAACACCAGATCACAAACCCAATCGACATTGGGGTACCACAAGATTATTAAGAATTATTTACTTGGATCAAAATCCAAGATTAAGCAATAGTTTGACAATAACGCTATACTAGTGAAATCAAACAAGAACCAGTTCCAAGTCTCAAGACCCCTGTTCTTGTTGTATCAAATACAACCATACTAACAACCACCTAAAAAGGGGCAAAAAAAAAATCGAAAGAGAAACCTAAATTTCCTGAAGATACTAAAGAATCGGAGATGCGAAGCTGAGAATACCTTCTTTTTTTTTCCAAGAACTTTAAGAGAGCAGTAAAGAAGAAAGTGGCGGAGGCAAGGAGATATTTCATTCTCCTTATCTTGATTTTGATACATTTTTCTTTTTAAATCTAATTGGTTATAGGTCCCTAGTACATGATCATGCTAGTTAGATGGTACACCACCAAAATGGTTCCACGTACCCCTTCTAAGGTTTCATTTTCAACAGCTTCCATCTTTTAATCCCTTTAAAGTTGTGGCTAGCAACAAATGGATATGCAGGTGATGGTGTTATGGTTGGCAGGTGCATGGCAGAAGATTGAGATGTTGCTGAAGTTCCTAGATGAATGTTAGGAATATGTGTGAATGGTTGTAATTGTGCAGGAAAGGGTGTTGCTGCTTGAAGTGTTATTTGAACTAAATGGAGATGTTGCAGCATTAGAAGATTGTATTGAAGTGCAGGTGATACCAATACTTCAAGAAGAAGCTTTAGAAATGGATGTTACAAGGGTCTGGTGGATTACAACATTGGAGATGAATGAGATTGCTGATTGGCAAGAGGCCGTAGTTGAAAAGCGGGGGTCTAACAACCACACCCAATATTTCATTTAGCAATCTGTATGGACAAACTCCAATATACTTTTAAGAGAATCAACTAGACAGTCAGACTCAAATCTTAATAAAAAATATATCAAGGAGTTGTATCTCAATTTCTCGATTCAATGCTTACTCAAGCAAATAGAAATCTGCAAGTCTAATTGAACACAAGAGAAATTAACTTGAACGGTACCAAAGACCAATGTTCAAGTATCAATCAATTTCAATCAACAATCAAAGGTTGGATTTACCAATTGATCGATTCAATGCACAACCTATGATATTTCAATTATATAACAAAATATAATGTGGAAAAGAAATATCACAGACACCAGAAGTTTTGTTAACGAGGAAACCACAAATGCAGAAAAACCCCGTGACCTAGTCCAGATTGAACACACACTATATTAATCCGCTACAGACACTAGCCTACTACAAACTAACTTCGGTCTGAATTGTAGTTGAACCCCAATCAATCTCACACTGATCCAAGGTGCAGTTGCGCTCCTTACGTCTCTGATCCCAGCAGGATACTATGCACTTGATCATGCCCCTTATCCATTTTCAGGTGCCCTTAGCGAATTTTCGGGTGCTTTTAGTAATTCTTATCGAAGTGCAAATAACACTTTTCTTAGGTGCTTTCACGCATGTGTGGGGTGCCTCCAACATATTTTTAGGGTGTCTATAGTACATCTTCTGGGTGCCTTTAGTAATTTTTCCAAAAACACCAACAAAGACATAAAAAACCAAAACAAGTACAAAATGAGCACTAACAAAATAGATAATTGAGATCAAAACAGACACATAAATGGCTCTATCAATTTCCAAATCACACAAACCCCAAAGTGTATGTGACTTGAAGAATTCGATTTTACCTATTGGAACCGGTTCTACCATGACTCCCAATATAGGTAGGTACCAGTTATACCTTTACTCCCAACATAAGATAGGACCGGTTCTCCTTGATTCCCTAAATAGGTTAGGATCGGTCCAACCTTAAGATCTCAATGAAAATCGGATCTTCAATCCTTTTGATTACCTTTCGACTACGAAACAAGTTCGTACATCTACTTCCTTAAACTCATGTTATTAAACATAATTTTCTTGGTAAGAAATCTGACCTATGTTCACTATACAATCTAGTAACGAGTTACAAAGATTATGTTGATGTCGCAATCACGAAGTTCAAAAGATAGGCATTGTACTTTGTAATTCAATATTCCAATATAAAGCACTTATAGCTATTGATATATTGTTCCTTGATACTTTGATCATAATATGGTGATCAAGTATATTATACTAGAGTTTCATATATATAACTTTGCATGTTATGTTTTCAATAAAAAACGACTTGAAAGCTTACGACATAGGAATGGAAACAAGTCAAGTCGTGTATTACTAACCTCAAGAGGAAGGATGATATCATCGTTGATGTCAATACATCTTCGGAATTTCCAGGTCTTCAGAGTAACACTTGTATGTCTCAACATTTCTAGACTTCCTAGTCTAACCTAACAAAGTTGACTCTAGTAATCCAATCAAGCGGCTTATGAGTTTTGATACTAAAATATGACAACCAAGCTTCACATACCAACGCTTGGTGGGTTCAACCGAGCAATGCTCTAAAACCTCCCCCTTTGTCAATTTTAGTGACAGAGATCTCTTACATATAGAGAATACACAAATTAAAAGGTACAAATATTACATTACATAACACTCTCTTAACTCATTCTTCATATGCTTGATTCAAAGTTTCAACAGCTCTTAAACTGCACATTTTCAAAAATATATGATGTTGTTGACGCATTTGAATAACAAAAGTTTTACTTCTCCTAAAGGACAGCTAGTTAGATACTCAATCTAAACTTATTTGTTATCCCTCTTTTGCATTATAATCTACACAACAAGATGATATGTTTCTCCCCCTTAATCTATGCTTTACTTTTTCGTTAAATATATACTTTACAGCACATATATCCTTTCTTAGTGATTGTAATTCACCCGTATACTCTATATGTTTATCCCCTTTTTTGTTGCAAATATGACAAAGACATGAAAAAATACAAGAGCAACCCGAAAGGATCTTCCAAGTTCATAAGAACTTATACAACCTGTAAGAGTTAAGCACGAAGGTCTAACATACCATTTTAGATAAGCAATACTAAAACTGAAACCACCTAAGTAATTTGTTTCAACACCTTATCAAGGAAACAATTGCCGGAAGAATTTTTTTTTTTATTTGAGAAGTCATAAAAAGAATAAGAATCAAATCCGCTTCTTATCCGGATCCAATTATTCATAAAATATCGTACCTCATTTAGATAAGAAAAAACTAGGATAACTAGTTTTCTTATTAAGGATCCGATTAGACTTGAATAATCGTACCTCGTTTTGATAAGCCTGAACTAAGATCAGAATTAACTTAGTTTTTCTTATCAGGAATCAATTGGACTAAAACAATCGAACCTCCTATTTCGCTAAGCAAAATCAAGAATATGCAATTTAAATCATCTCTTCTTAACATGAAAACGATTAATAAATCGTTACCTCACTTTTCGATATGAAAAACTAAGATCCGAACCAATCAAGTTTTCGTATCAGGAAAGATTATCAAAATAATTATTCCTCGTTTCCATAACCACTCTCCCCACAAAGATACAACATTTAAGCACTGGTTCAATATATAACTCTCCCCCTGTGAGTTGTTATTCCCTGCAATATAAAAGAATAACAAACAAGACAACCTTTACCAGAGAAAGGTCGACAAAGTCTTAGCCTTTACGTTAACAATGTAAAATTCTAAAACCAAAACTCATATTATACCAAAAATTTAGTTTATAGAACATAAACAAAGATTAGTGTATATGACTTACATATGAGTTATACTATCATAACGTTTTTATGATTTTGTTATAGAAATCATAAGGATATGATCTGAAGATCGGCTATACTCAAAATTCACTAACCATAAGAGAGTAAGCCAATAAATGAGACTGAAACACAAATGTTTATCACATGAACTCAAGTGCAATACACCATAAATATTTAACATAAAATCAAGTATTACAATTACCTCAATATTGTAGAAAATGAGAAGACAAAATAAATGCAAAAAGAATGAGGTCATTCTGAGTTCGGGCGAAGAAGTTATGGTCAAAAGAGTTTTACACTCCTTGGTACTTAGGGAACTATCCCGGAACCGATCCTTAGGCAAGGTAGGACCGATCCTAACATGGATCCACACACAAAAACTGTTTTAGATATAGCTTTTTCATACGGTGTCCGAATTGAGTGATTTTTGGCTCTTTTTAACCGTCTACCAGGAGCTACACATATATGACCAGTAGAATTCAACATAATAAACTCATAAATACCTTTTCTATCAAATACTCAATTATGGATAGATAAAATGTTAGAGCACTGCTCGGTCGAACTCGCAAGTGTTGTTATCTCAAGATTGTTTGTCAAGTTTAGTTGCCAAAACTATAAGTCTTGATTTCTAGTCTACTTATAGCTAAGTCTCGGATTAGTATAGAAAGTGTAGTTGAGCATTAGACTTCACGGCGTATTTCGATTGAAGACGAAGAACTACTAAGGGGAGCTTGTGTAACTTCATCAACAAAAAGTATGTGGAGACTTGAACTCATCTATCACTCAAAAGCCTATCTACTTTATCTCCTACTTGAGACAAAAGTCGTATAGCTATATAGACTTCAATTATGCACATTTGATATTTCGAGCTGAGTTTAACTTGCTTATATATTTCTCGAAATATGTTTTGGTAAGCTTTCGCTTTAACCAAGTTCATCTTATATTCTTGACGAAAGTCAAAAGATGATCATGTGAAAATCGCCTTGTAACATCTTACATGACTTGTGTGTGAAAAGACGAGGGTACCCAAATATACCTCAATCTAAAACTTTTCCACCTATAAGTCCTTTCTCCGAAAGTGATTGTCTGTGGACTGAGTCGAGACAATACAACGAATCGGTTCACAATTTGTGTGATCGTCTATGGATACGAGATCGACACAATATGACAACAAGATATCTTGCGTGATTGACTATGCATACAAGATCGAGACAATATAACAACGAAGTATGATTACTTGATAATAGGTTCGGACTTAACCAAACACTATAGGATTGCTATCAAGTAATTAGGAATTAACATTTGTTTGTTTTACTTCTAATTATAATAAATCAATTATAATTGTGGAAATAGAAAAGTAAAGACACAGCAAGATTTTGTTAACGAGGAAACCACAAATGCAGAAAAACCCCGGGACCTTGTCCATAATTGAATACTCTCAGAATTAAGCCGTTATACAAAATCTAAACCAACTTCGTATAGTTGAGACCAAGAAACTAAACCTATATAGTTCACCTAGTTCCCTCAGTATCCCTGCGCCTCCAACTTGCAATAAGTCACGCACTTGGAACAATTCCTTTGGTTCGTATTCCAAACATTAAAGGAACAACAAATCTTTTCGATAACAAATCTTTTCAAACAACGTGATATAATTTTGACAAAAGGCTCTTCTGTTTAACCAATAAACTCCTTTGTCGGGTTCTAGATCAATCTATTCAACAACTACCAAAGTAATTGTTTAGACTATGCAATCAATACTATGAATCACAAAGAAATGTATTGATGTCGATCTACGCAAATAATCAATCCAATCTATCAAAAGATAAACCGATTATAGTTGGAACCCCAGCCGATCAAGTTTTGTGCACACCAAAGATTATGAACTCAAATAAGAAATCTTTTTTGTCTTCAAATCTTCTTAGATCTTCAATAAACACCTGCACACAAACAACTTGAATCTCTTGTGATCAATCACACACAGAACCGAGTCTGTTAACGATGGATTATCACAAGACGTCTTTAGATATACAAACACTCTAAAGAACCACGTCGATACTTCGATCTAGTTTGAGTGAATCTTATATCAGAAGAGAAGATTTTCAAGCATAAAAAAATTAGGTGCAATCAAATTTCAACAACCGTTAGTCAATCAAATCAATCGAAAACTAACAATAAACTGCAATTATCTAGTTTCCCATTAACGGTACACGTAGAACTTCTCAATCCAAAAGAAGTCTTTAAAACGAGCGGTCGTAAGAGATTTCACCTAATTAGGGTACTTTCCTCTCCGAATAGACGGCTCCACAAGTAACAACACAACTAGGTAGTTTTGCTGGATCTGAAGATTAGTTTGCTCGAAATGCAAACTTCAATATTTATAGACCAAGGAAGTTTGGACACCAAGGAATTTCCAAGAACGAATATTCTCAAAGATATGCAATAAAGCCAAAATCGGTTTTCATAATTCTTGGAAATGCTCTATCCAAATATTGACCGAAATCTCAGTAGAAAATCTCCAATTAGTAAATGCACTTTACCAATTTTTATTTTCTAAAGATATACATTTAATTGCTGGAAATGACAAAGGTACGAGCAAATAAAGGACAAACCGAAAGGATCTTACAAATATATAAGAGTTGCATAACCTATAAGAGTTAAGCACGAAGGTTTCACATACCATTTTAGATGAGTAATATCAAAACCGAAACTACAAAATAATTTTATTTTGATATGTTATCAAGGAAACAATTGCCCGAAGCAATTTTCCCTAATAGTTTAGAAAATTAAAAATTGACTAATCACCTTAGTTCTTTTGCTAAACCATTGTACAAATACAATCGCTTGTTTGATAAGACCAAAATAAAGACTAGAATTAACTCTATTTTTCTCATCAGGTTCTAATTATTCGAAAAATAACTTAGACCTTTCACTTTAAACAAGACAAGTACTAGGTTAGTTAACTAGTATTTCTTGTTAAGGCATTCAGTTAGACTTGAATAACCGAATCCTCCACTTTGATAAGTCTAACTAAGATCAGAATTAACTTAGTTTCTCTTATCCGAAATCGAATTGGACTAAACAAATTATCCCGATTTTTTTTTCTTAAGCCATAAACAATTCATACAAACCAAATAAATCAACTTGCATAATTATGTATCTTGACCGGAAGCAATTGAAACAAACATAGACATTAAAGCACTGCAATTGCACCGAAATATCGTTAAGCCTAAACAATTGATACCAAACAATAAAGAAAGATAACAATAGTTTTTCTCAACCGGAAAAAATTGAATCACACACATCCGTACACAATAATGGAATAAACATCAATTGTACCAAAATTTTGTTAAGAAAAAGCAAAACATATGCAATAAAATCAGGATTTTCTTAAACAGGAAATCGATTAACTAACAAATTCGTTACCTCAAGTTCCGCATCCTCTTCACTCCAAAAAGATATATCATTAAGCGCAAGTTCACATGGAACTCTCCCCCGTTGTGTTGCCATCCTCTCGCAAGACAAAAGAACAACAACAAAAAGGCAACCTTTACCAGAGAAAGGTTGAAAATCGGTTTTAGCTAATGCGATGCAAAAGTTGAAAACCCGAAACACATATGCTTTTATGCTAAACCAAAAGAGATTCAACATATTGTAACTTTTCACACATGAGTTTCTATCGGAACCCCTTATGATCCTTTGATAAATCCTACCAACATGGGCTAGAACTCAATTCTGCTAAATCAAAAAGTCACCCAAACCATAAGGGTTCACACAATATGAGATCGACTATTAAGGTTATGAAAACCGAAATCACACATCCCATAAACACATAGCAATAACATAAAGCATTCAAGCACATGCTATGTAATCGAAAAACTATCACAAGAAAAATTATAAAATAATAATTTTATTCATAATAATAGATAGTTTTATTCAAAATATACCTTATACAATTATTGAAAGAAATCAAAAACTGATGTCTATTTTCCTGAACAAGAGTTTAAATTTATTCATCCTTGTTATTCCTATGTTTCCATGATTTCATCAAGGTTTTCTTCAAACAGTTCCAAATTGGTAGAGTGAAAACTAATCATTTGAAGATCACGAAAGTCTCTATAAGATGCCCAGCAAACAACATGGAATATAATTTCCTTCTTAGAAATTGAGGATAATTCCTTCAGAAGTTCCTTTCTTTCGATCAGTTCAAGAACTCCTTCACACAAATTTGTTGCTCTTACTTCCGTAAGAGAGGGCATGATCTGATATGAGTACAAATCAGAACAAAGTTCGAGTCTTCCTTTATTAGAGGAATCCAAAACACTTTCCACTTCTTGAATACAGTATTCTCCCACAAATTCACTGTATGATCTCTTATTCTCAGTGAAAAGAATTATATGAATTTTTCTAGTTAATAGATCATGAAATCTACAGGAGTATATCAAATCAGATATAGCATTTTTTAGGTCTTTCATTATTGAGAACCATGAAGAATTCGAATAAGGGTTAGGTTCTTAGATTTTATCCTCTTATAAAAAGAAACTTTTTATTTAAAGATTTTTCGGAATCTTACTTAAGAGGAAATAACTGGAATTACCCATTTTAAAAAAAATTCTATAACACTGGAGTGCTCGGGTATGGAGAAATTTGTTCTTATGTAACAATGCATTATTTTTGACTGTTCTTCATCTTCAATTTCTTGAGATATGATAAATCATCATAATCGAAGAATGGTTCAGAAACTACTCCTTTTAAAGGATGAGAGGCACAACTTGATCGTTTAAAAACATTTTTCTTATGCCTTCTTTTAAATGATTTTGGAGTATACTGAGTAGAAGAGAAATCAACATAATAGTCCTTTACTCTATTTGTTAAGAGTTGAGAATCAAAGTTTATCTTTCCTAATTTTTTTGAAACAAAACGGAGAGAATTTTGCATTTTACGAATCTTGCACATCTTCTGAACATGTTTTTTACTACCACAAGAATAACAACGTTTAGTATTATAAGAGTTATAATGTTTGTTGTTACCTGTTTGTGCAAGGTTGTTGGAGGCTCCTTTGTTTTTCTCTACTCTTCATAGCTTCGATTTCTTCCTTTCTTCATCATCCTTCTTTTTCTGGTTTGAATGATCATCAATTGTTTGTTTTCCCTTATTAGTTTCTCCACAGCAATATTGAGTATTTTCATTTAGAGGGTCCTTTGTTTGTGCACACAAGAATTTGACAAACTTTATTTCATTGTTAGGAGCAACGATATTACTACCTTCATAACCTAAACCACGTGTGTCCCCATGACTTCTCCCTGTTTCCAACAAAGAAGATAAGTTGCGTGAGCTCTCATTAAGTTTGCTCAACATAGAGATTTCTCCTTTTAGTGAATCATTTTCATCAAGAGCGGAGTTAAGAGTTTCCTCTAAACGCTTTATTTGGAAAGAAGACTATTTTCATTTTTTTTGAAGTACTCTTGTTGAGAGTTTAATTCTATTTTAGAGTCATCAAGCTCTTTTTCTAAAAGAAAAACCTTTTCCAGGGTTTTATCCAAATTCTTTTCACAAGTTTTTACGTGATGGCGTTCAATATCCATCTTCTCTTCGAAGTCACAAACTTGTTGTGAGAATTTTCCTTTTAGCAAGTTATGCTCTTCCTCGAGATTTTCAAACTTTAAAGTTAAATGTCGTTCTCTTTCAAGTGCAGAAAGGAGTTCATTAGAACAAAAAAGAAATTCTTTACTCAATTCCTTTAGTTCAGATGTTTTCACACTTGATCTTTCATCAGAGATCTCAAGTATGGAACTCAAAAATATATCGCTAGAGACATCATTTATTGAGCAACAAGAGTTTGAACACTTATCTCCTTTTGAGCATATATCTTGTGATACATTAATTGAGTCTTTCTTTAGTTTTCACTCACGCTTAACTTTGTTTTGACTCATGTCTTATATGTTAGATCGCACCAAACACAGATTGTTAGATCTTTTCGTGTTTTCCTGCTCTGATACCAATTGAAAAGACGAGGGTACCCAAATATACCTCAATCTAAAACTTTTCCACCTATAAGTCCTTTCTCCGAAAGTGATTGTCTATGGACTGAGTCGAGACAATACAATGAATCGGTTCACATTTCGTGTGATCGTCTATGGATACGAGATCGACACAATATGACAACAAGATATCTTGCGTGATTGACTATGAATACAAGATCGAGACAATACAACAAAGAGGTATGATTACTTGATAATAGGTTCGGACTTAACCAAACACTATAGGATTGCTATCAAGTAATTAGGAATTAATGTTTGTGTATTTTACTTCTAATTATAATAAATCAATTATAATTGCGGATATAGAAAAGTAAAAGACACGACAATATTTTGTTAACGAGGAAACCGCAAATGCAGAAAATCCCCGGGACCTTGTCCAGAATTGAATACTATCAGAATTAAGCCGTTATACAAAATCTAAACCAACTTCGTATAGTTGAGACCAAGCAACTAAACCTATATTTCACCTAGTTCCCTCAGTATCCTTGCGCCTCCAACTTGCAATAAGTCACGCACTTGGAAAAATTCCTTTGGTTCGTATTCCAAACAGTTTATGAACAACAACTCTGTTTGGTAACAACTCTTTTCAAACGACGTGATATGAGTTTGACAAAAGGATCTTCCGTTTAACCAATAAACTCCTTTTTCGGGTTCTAGATCAATCTATTCAACAACTACCAAAGTGATTGTTTAGACTATGCAATCAACACTATGAATCACAAAGAAATGTATTGATGCCGATATACGCAACTAATCAATCCAATCTATCAAAAGATAAACCAATTATAGTTGGATCCCCAGCCGATCAAGTTTTGTGCACACCAAATATTATGAACTCAAATAAGAAATCTTCTTTGTCTTCAAATCTTCTTAGATCTTCAATAAACACCTGCACACAAACAACTTGAATCTCTTATGATCAATCACACACAGAACAGAGTCTGTTAACGATGGATTCTCACAAGACGTCTTTAGATCTACAAACAGTCTAAAGATCCCCGTCGATACTTCGATCTGTTTTGAGTGAATCTTATATCAGAAGAGAATATTCTCAAGCATAAACAAACTAGGTGCAATCAAAGTTCAACAACCGTTAGTCATTCAAATCAATCGAAAAATAATAATAAACTGCAATTATCTAGTTTCCCACCAACGGTACTCGTAAAGATTCTCAATCCCAAAGAAGTCTTTAAAACGAACGGTCGTAAGAGATTTTGCCTAATTAGGGTACTTTCCTCTCCGAATAGACGGCTCCACCAGTAAAAACACAACTATGTAGTTTTGCTGGCTCTGACGATTAGTTTGCTCGAAATGCAATCTACAATATTTATATATAGACCAAGGAAGTTTGGACACCAAGGAATTTCCAAAATCGAATATTCTCAAAGATATGCAATAAATCCAAAAGGTTTTTATCATTCCTGGAAATGCTCTGTTAAAATATTGACCGAAATCTCAGTAGAAAATCTCCAATTAGTAAATACACATTACCAATTTTTATTTTCTAAAGATATGCATTTAATTGCTGGAAATTAAAAGCATATAAAATTGAAAACCTTAATTAAAAGATTCTCAATTTATTTCGATCCGGGATTCTCCTTTAGTTATTAAGGAATATCTTTGAACAATAATAGATAAGAATTACTGCACATGTTCAAAGTATGTCGACATCTTTACTTTGTGAATCCTTTTTCATATTTACAATCTTGGAACCGATTTTCCACACTTCCAGACGAGTTTAGAATTGGTTCATCTGATTTCCAAGAACTATGTGATTGATCAAAAACTTTCAATCACCATTCATGGGTTTAACGGTTCTACCAAACACAAAGTTCGGTTTTACCTCCAAGTGGCTACTAGGATCGGTTACACTAGTATCCATAAAATGGCTAACTAAGTACCAGGATCGGTTACCACTATCTCATGGTATTACTTGTGATCGGTTGCACAAGTTATAGGATCGGTTATGCCAATTACTAAAACTTTTTAACCTACTACAAGGATCAATTACACATCTTGTGATTAGTCCCCCCAAGTAGTAGGATCGGTTACCCAATGACTAGGATTGGTCACACCAATTACAAATATCGATCATACCATCTCGGGTGATTACTTAAGATTGGTTTCACTAATAAAAGTCATACGAATACGTAACTCAGGCCTGTGAATAGTTTTACCAAGATACATAAACAAGTTATGAGCGGTTATACTAAACACACATATTGGTAATCCAAAGATTTGCAATGAATAACAATACCAATAAGCCTAGCAATTTCCCTTTCTATTCACAAAACAAGTTTATGAATTGTACTTCCTTTAAACGAATGTAAAACATTGTTTCCAAGGACGAAATCTTCACCCATACCTATATATAATCACAATAACATTCATATGATTATGTCGATGTCTTATATACGAAGTTCAAAAGATAGGTGTTATACTTCGTATTATAATTCCTTAATACTACGCCTAACTAGAGTATAATCATTCACAGCTTCGCAGTTATGTTTTCAATATAGCACGACTTGAAAGATACGTTAGGAATGAAACAGTTCAAGTCAAAATATTATTAACCTCGAGGAAGGATGATGTCGTCGATATATCTTTTTACTTCTTCGCATTCTTCAAGTCTTCGAGTAATACTTGTAAGTCTCATATCCTAATAACTTTCTGGCTAACTTATACGAAGTTGACTCTAGTAAATAATCAAGCGACTATTTAAATGAGTTTTGGTTCACTAAAATATGACAACCAAACTTGACATACCAATGCTTGGTGGGTTCAACCGAGCCATGCTCTAACCGTGTGAGACAGTAATTTGATGTAGACTCGGAATGTTTCGTATTGATCATTTGATCACTTGAAAATTGCTTTCAAGCTAATATTTTGTGTGACACAGCTATTGTCGTCTTCCTAGAATGTTTCAATGATTGAAATTGAGCTTATAACAATTGGATATAAGCATAGTCAATCAAGAGTTAACAACTGTTAGTCAATCAAATCAATAATTGAAAACCAAAATAACAATGCAATTCTAGTTTCCCATCAATGGTACTAGTAGACGCTTCTTGATCCCAAAGAAATCTTTAAACTAGCATAACAACGCAATTCTAGTTTCCTAATAATAAACGCTTCTTGATCCCAAAAAATTCTTTAATATTGCTCGGATGAACCCACTAGCATTGGTATGTAAAGTTAGTTATCAAGTTTAGATGACAAACCACATTCTTGATTTAGTCTCCTACAAGTCATTTTTAGTCTAACTTAGGTTTAAGAAGTAGAATCTAGAATCAAAGTTATCCTTGAAGAATGGGGAGATTGAAGACTGCACGAAGAAATCTTGGAGAACTTCATTAAAGGATAGTAACAAATACTTGATTCTCTTGTTTATTCGACCTCTCTATCTATCAAAACAAGTGCTCACTCTATGAAGCAATTCCTATGACGGTAAATGTGCACTTGTATATACTCAAGGATATTCGATCCCAAAACTTTTGTGAGAATAACCTTTCCTTGGAAATATCCTCATGTGCAGTGATAATACGAATTGAACGAGCCAAGAGTCACTCAATTATGAGTTATACGAAGAAGTTATGAGTGATTTATTAAAGCACAACACTTATTATGTGTTTCTAAGGCAGTTCGTGAATATGAAATTTTACACGATCTTTTGGCAATAGTTCGCAAACTAAAACGGGAAATACATGACTAAAGGGATTTTTTAGTCAAATACTTGGTGTTTTCTTTCCTATACAAAGTAGCTTTGTTTCTAAGCAACCTAACCTTGATCATTTCACTATAAATGGAGGTTTCATGTAACCGCACAAAATATCCCTTGGAAAATTGTGTGTCCATTATCTAAGGTTGTTTTCCATATCTTTATTCTTCACGAACAATAATGAGATTTCAAAAGATTTTACACGGGGATCGTAAAGCATGGGAAAGCTATCTTCTTTGATAGTTGTGGATCCTGTTTCTAGTTGTTTTTCATAAACCCTAGATTTGATAAATCAAGATATCTCTTGACTATTTATATGTGATCCTGTGAGAAATAATCAATTAGGTCATGAAACGTGTAAACCATAATTGTTGAGGAGCATATTCTAAAGAGAACTAATATTTTGTTAGAAAATTTTCTAGAGCATCTTCTAAAGAGAATTGGCATTCTGCTAAAATATTTACAGGAGAAATTCCTAAAGAGAATCGGTGTTCTATTAGAAGTTCTACAGGTGCACGAGTACAACTGAAGCATGTATTACATATAGTCTGAAATCTGGTAGTAGGTAATTGGTATAAACGCTTAAATCAGTGTGTGTGTTCATTCTGGACCAGGTCCCGGGGTTTTTCTACAAGATTGTAGTTTTCCTCATTAATAATAATATCTGGTGTCAGTGTTCTTTTTTCGCACATATTGTTTTATCTTTATAATTGAAATATCACAGGTTGTACGTATTTAAACTTAGATAATATTAACTCAATAGTAAAGAACTTATGAGACTCGTTCTTGTTGAATTCGTTATTGAAATATATATTACAAGACTTGTTCTTATTAGAATTCGGTTCGCGAACAGTTTGGGAATATACTAGGTTTACCTTTTTAAAACAATCTTAAATACAGTTTCATAACTGGGCGTATAGATTTTACAAGGATTGTCTATATAGGTTCCTTAACGAAAAAGTTGGTGGTGCACTAGTTACCCTCTATTCAAAAAAGAAAATTTACATAATTATCTCAAAAATTACTACGATAGCCACAACATAAAATTTAGACCACAACAACATCATCATTACAGATTCTTAGTTTTAATTTCATATAGGGAGGCATAAATTTTAGAGGGTAGGCAAAAAGGAAAAAATGGGCTTAGGATATCCAAAAACGAGTTTGGGAGAAGCAAAAATTGGCTTGGACCATAGACTTCAAATTAACTACCCTAAAGTGGTTTATAATAGAGATGAGCATTTGGCCCAGAATCCGCGGATACGGCCTGGCCCAGTCGTATTTTTACAGGTGGGTGCCCGATCCGTTTTCCAGTAGGATGGATGCGGATTAGATTTTTAAAATTCAACGGATTACGGATTGGGGTCGGATGCATCCATGAAAATTCGTTGGATTTCTGCACCCGTTAGATTGACATCCATGATTCAAAAGAGTAGCTAAAAAGGTATTGAAAACATTATCTAGTCCAACCGTGTGTGGTGACTAAGAGATGCGTTATGACTTATGTAATATTCTTAGAACAAAACTATCTTTAAATCTAAACAGGAAAACTCTTTACCAAGTCATATCAGGTTAGTTGAATGCCCTAAGTTAGTATTATCATATGGAATCCTAAATATTAATGTAGGATCAGAATCTCGCAACAACAATATTTCAGCGAAATTATCAACAACATAATACAATAGTGCCGCAGAACAATTTCAGGAAGAATATAATAAATGACATCACCTAAGATCACGAGAAAGATGTGATATTCCTGCGAAAATTAGAGAGCTTGCGAAATTAATATTTGTAAGGTTGCGATAATGTCGCAAACCATACCCGAAAATAAAGGACAGATTAGTTGTCATTCACTATGTATTTCCTTATAAATAGTCGTTCGAGTTTTAAAGAGGAGAGAGATCTTTTTTGAGTAAGAAACAAGTAAATGGGAGAGAGAAAGTCTAGAGCATAGGTCATTCTTGATTTCTTTATCTTTTCTTGTAAGAACATTCAAAGATTGGTCAATAAAATTAAGAGTGTAAATCTAAAAATGAGTTGATTTATAATGAAATCATATGAGGGGTGTAGTGTCGGAATTCCTGCAACTACATAATGGCGCTAGAAACAGGGACTGAAGATCGAAAGTTGAAGATTGTTGTTGAGAATATTCAAATCAAGAAAGTGATTAGATAAATCAGTGAATCAATTAGAAGAAAGATGAATAAAAGTAATGAAGATGACAAAAGATTGGAGTGTAATATGATAACAAAAACGATGATTAATGAATTCCATGAAAACATCAAAGGAAGAATACATAAACGAAATTTTGAAGGAAGGAAAGTTATGGCGGTAGAAAATACATCACCCTTGAAAGATTGGGAAAAGCAAAAAATTACATTCATGGCGGCAGAAATACCAAAAGAAAATTTGAACCACACGTCTCCATTGGTTATCACAGTGCCTATTACGCGAAAAAAGAAGGAGACAACGACAAAATCCACAGGAGAACGGATATTAAACAGAAATCTAATCGATACAGGAAGTTCAGTGGATATAATATTTTATCACGCATTCCGGGGAATGGGATTTAAAGATGAAGAAATGTCCAGTTCAACGTATTTTGTTCACGGCTTTGGAAAATCCACAACAAAACCTAAAGGAGAGATAGTGTTACGAATTCCACTTGGAGAAATCGAAACACATGTAACGTTGTGCGTGGTGGATATGGAATCGCCATATAATATGTTGTTAGGAAGACCATGGATACATGCGATAAAAGCTGTGGTATCAACGTTGCATCAATGTATTAAATTCCCCACACCAAATGGAATAGGTGAAATCAGAGGAGATGTTGACAATGCGAAATTATGTCATCAGATGAAGTAAAGCATTATGAAGGACAAGCAAAAAAGAAATAATTTCGCAGAAAGTTGGCAAAGGAAGCAAAGAAAGAAGAAGAATTTAGAGTATATATGATAAGGGCAAAAGAAGGCAAAGGAATACCCAACGAAATTTCGTAAGAAGGAGAAGTACCTATGAAAATAATAAAAGAACCAACACCAATGGGAGAACCTAAACCCACTTACACTGCCGCAGAACCAACAAAAGAAATAAACGTTGGGACTATAGAAGAACCTCTAATATTGACAATTGGAACCAAAATGGATATGGAAGAAGAAGAAAGAACTGTTAACTTGTTGCGAGAATATAAAGATGTTTTCGCAGGAAACATGGATGAGATACCGGGAATAGATCCATCAATTGCATGCCACAAGTTGGAAATTAACAAAAATGTGAGACCATTTAAACAGAAAATAAGAAAAATTGCAACAACTTATCATTCCCAAATAGAAGAAGAACTACAGAAAATGCTTGAGGCGGGAATCATAAGAGAAGCTAAATACCCAGAATGGATAGCGAATATGGTCATTTTCCCAAAGAAAAACAAAGGAATCAGGATTTGCATAGATTTCACTGATTTAAACAAAGCTTGCCCCAAAGATAGTTTTCCGTTACCAGATATTCCTCAAATGGTGGAATCCGCAGCGGGAAATGATAAGGTATCATCTTTAGATGGATACAAAGGGTATAACCAAATCCCTCTCGCTGAATAAGATCAAGAACATACTGCTTTCTTTGCTCCTAGAGGTTTATATTGTTACACGAAAATGCCATTTGGTTTGCGAAACGCAGGAGCGACATACCAAAGAATGGTAGAGAAGGTGTTCGCAAAATGGATACAAAAAACATTAGAAGTATATGTGGATGACATGTTAGTAAAGAGTAAAGAAGTTAAAGACCATGTACAAGACCTGAGGGAGATTTTTGAACAAATGCGGCAATATAACATTAAATTGAATCCTGAGAAGTGTACTATTGGAGTTGCATCGGGAAAATTTTTAGGCTACATTGTATCAAAAGAAGGAATACAGGTTGATCCAGAAAAAGTGCAAGCAGTTCGTGACATGCCAACACCAGCAACAATAAAAGATGTACAAAAATTGAATGGGATTCTAGCTTCGCTGGGGAGATTCATTTCGCGATCATCAGACAAATGCAAATATTTTTTCGATATACTCAAGAAGGGTGCGAAATTTAAATGGACTGATGAATGTGAAAAAGCTTTTCAAGGAATCAAAGAACATCTTATGAATACAACTATTTTACAAAAAGCAGAATCATGAGAAGAATTGTTGATCTATCTTGCGACGACGTCGCATGCATTAAGTGCTGTGTTATTGCGAGTAGACGCAGGAGTGGAGAAACCCATTTATTACATTAGCAAAACTTTTAATACTGCTGAGAAGAATTACTCAAAGATTGAAAAGTTAATCTTAGCATTAGTTTATGCATCATTTAAGCTCCGCATATACTTTCAAGCACACAAGATAAAGGTATTAACAAAAGTACAAATTGAATCAGTGATGAAGAATTCTAAAAGATCAGGAAGAGTGGAGAGATGGAATGCACAAGTAGGCCACTTTGATATTAAATATGAAATTTTGTCTTCACCAAAATCACAAGTTGTTGCAGATTTCTTGGCAGAATTTCCTTTAGAAGAAGATGAAGCAGTAGAAGAAATGATGGATGTAGAAGAAGAACATGGAGATCCAAAAGATTTATTAACAGAACCAAATAGATGGGAGATATTGGTAGATGGATCATCAAATGGAGAAGGAAATGGAGTTGGAATTGTTTTAATTTCGCCAGAAGGAATAAAATGGCTTTTTCATTCAGATTGGAATTTGCATCCACTAATAATGAAACAAATATGAAGCTGTGATACATGCCTTAAAATTCGCAATAGAAATGAAACTAGAAAATGCCAGGATCACTAGTGATTCGCAGCTAGTTTTCGCCAAATAAAGGGAGAGTATACTACAAATGAACCATCCTTGAAGAAATACAAGAAGCTGGTTGAAGAATTGTCAGCGAAAATCCCAAAAATAAAATGGAGGCACATTTCAAGAAAGGATAACAGACTCGCAGACGCTTTTTCTTTCATCTCAAGCATGATGACAGATCCAACTGCGAGATGCATAAAATACAAACACTTCTGTCACCATCAATCAATAAGAGAAGAAGACGTGGACGTGATGATAATAGACAATGAAGAAGAAGAACAAATGAAAATATCGCAGACTGGAGAATGGAACTTCATGCATATTTGGCGAAAGGAGAAACACCAAGAAATAGATTGGAAACACACAAGTTAAAAAGCCGTGCAACGAATTATGAATTAAGAGATGGGTTGCTATACCGAAAATCCTTTAATGGACCATCACTCAGATGTTTCACGAGAGGAAGGAGAAAAGGTGCTAAAAATGTTACATAGTGGGGATGCTGGCAATCATAGTGGAGGAAGATCTTTGGCACATAGAGCAAAAATGCAAGGATTACTGGCCATACATGCATGAAGATGCAAAACAAATATCAAGACGTTGCGAAGATTGTCAGCGGCATGGAAAGAAAATACATGCACCTGGAGCACCATTGTCATCTTCAACCAGTGTTGGCCTTTTGGAAAGTGGGGCTTAGATATTGTGGGGCCATTTTTACCAGGATCTGGACAAAGAAGATACTTAATAGTCGCAACAGATTATTTCACAAAATGGACAGAAGTGAAGGCAGTACAGCATATTCGCGACAAATATCTTTACATTCATATTCGAAAATATCATTTGCAGATTCGGAATTCCTGCACAGTTGGTATCTGATAATGGGAAACAATTTGAAGGACAGAATATAGAAATGCTACTTAATGCATTCAAGATAAAATGTGGAAAGTCTACTCCTTTGTATCCACAAGCTAATGGGCAAGTAGAAGCAACAAACAAAACAATTGCAGATATATTAAAGAAGAAATTGGAAGGACATCACAGAGCATGGTGCGAACAAGTACATAATGCAGTATGGGCTTATAATACAACTAGAAGAGAAGCTACTGGAATGTCACCTTTTTTTTAACATACGGAGTTGAAGCGGTGTTACCAACAGAAGTTGTTATTCCGACAACAAAAAGAGAAGCTTGGGAGAAAAATCTTAGTGCGGGCTTGATTTTAAATAAACTTGATGAATTAGAAGAAAGAAGAGAAAAAGCTTTACAACATATGGAGAATTATCAGCGAAGATTAGCCCGAGAATATAATAAACGTGTCAAAATACGCGAATTTCAACCAGGAGATTTAGTTCTGCGAGAAACACCAATATATCAGCGAGAAAATGGTGGAAAATTAGCGAAAAAATGGGATGGACCTTACATCATTAAGGAGATAGTTGGAACAGAGCTTATAGATTAATGGATCCAGAAGGAAGATGTTGGTCATAGATTAGACAGACCATGGAACAGGTTGTACTTAAAAAGATATTATCCGTAAGAAGCTTTGAGAAGTTATGGATTCTGAAAGAATAATTGCAGATCTCATATCAAAACAAGATCATGATGTGCGAAATTTTCGCAGAGATAATCACAGAACAATGACATAAAAGAAAGGGGCGAACCTTTATGGCGTACACCCTAGTTCGCGAATAAAATTTCGCAAGAGGAAATGTAAGACCTAAAGTACGTCATATTAGGGGGTACCTGTTGCATGGCTCAGGGAAAGGCTACACCGCCACCGGAACCTGAGTCATGGAGATTTGGGGTCAATAAAGCCCATCCGGGAGAGGCACCTTGGATTCTCAGCTTAAGCATATGACTTGGGTTGGGCGACTAAGGTAATAAGGACTCTCCCAAGGAGTGCAGATCTGATCAAGGCGCCGAGGTACACGGTTGAGTCAAGAGTGCCAGGGACGTTTGAAGCGTACCTTGCCATTCTTGACAAGTCTTGGCTTATACTGCACTCGGCCTGAAGAAAACCCCACTTAGGGTGCAGTCTCGTAACCATAAGCCCTATAGGTAAAAGGGATAAGAGGCTGCGAAAACAACTGGTTGTTGTTAAGACTGGATGGGAGGAGCTAACCTTGTATGGTAGAAGTACGCCTCCTTGAAGGGGCAACCAGGGGGAGATAAGGGCGGCACCCTCCATTAGGGAGCTGATAAGTGTCTTAAGACGCAAATGTCATGAGGCTTTTTATTCGCAAGGATATTAAGGCTTGTCATATTTGTGCAACAATCCTGAAGAGGCAATAATACAAAAGAAAAGATAAGACGAGATCAATGGGTTTTCGCATGAAAGTGCGAAGACGTCCTGCGATTTCGTCGCAAGACGGCAATGTCATGGGGCTTTATTTTCGCAAGAATATTTAGGCCTGTCATATTGTCGCAACATTCCTGAAGAGGCCATAATACAAAAGAAAAAGTTAAGGCAAGATCAATGGGTTTTTGCATGAAAGTGCAAGGACGTCCTGCGATTTTGTCGCAATGACAAGAGGTGGCATAATAAGACCTTTAATTAGGAAGGCAAAATAAGACCATATGATAAAACAAAATATTATAAGTATTCGTAACAGATTATTTTTTGCAAGAAAGATAATGAGAGGCAAGTATGGGAATCAATACACAAGAAGCATTATCTTTCTCATCAACAAAATATTAAAAGGAAAAGTTGATCCAAAGTTGGTTGAAAAATGTAACGCAAAAGTGATAAAAATAAGACAGTTCAAGAAGACAAAGCTAGATAAGAAGCTCAAGCTTCAGTATTAATTCAGTAGCAGGAGATAACAGCCAATATTCTCGCAAGCCTCCTTCATTTCGGTTTGATCTTCGCCTTGACTAGCATCTTGATTATCGCCAGCAATTACTTCTTCAGGAGAAATTTCTTTCTCATTCTGATTAACACCAGCAGATGCTTCTTTAGAAGGAACCTCTTCTTCATCTTCCAAGAAATTATCCTCTGCACCGCTTTCGTAATCATAATCACTATCAGCAGGACGAGGAACTTCATCATCATCTACTTCTAAAGGATCAATTGATGTAGGAGGAAGAGAGTTGGACAATAAAATGTCATTTACAAGGACTTCAGCCCGGAGATGAACTTGGCGAAGAAGTGCTCTCTGATGATTCCTATCTTGAATATCCTTAAAATAAGCAAGATAATCAAGTCTTCTTTCTGCTCGGTCGCGAGAACCAGTAAGGGTAGAGAAGCAATGCATTTTCTTTGCGAATTTTGGCATATTTAGCCTCCAAAACAGAAATGGAAGAATGAAGATTCTTCTCAGACTCTGCGAAAGATAGAATACAAAATTTCATTAAGATAAAGAATTCAGAAAGATATGACAAAGAAAAGATAATTAAGGCAGTCAAACTATTATGACTACCTTCCTTTTGCGAAATAAGGTGTTGAATCAAGGACAGACAACTATTCTCCCAACGGTCCATTGCGTCATCAAATTTATCTCCAACTAAACCTTTAAGTCGAGACTGAAGATTTTTCTCTTTAGAAATAAGAAAGGCATTTTTCTTCGCAAGAGAAGAATAAGATTCTTCTAATTTGGAATATTGTTCTTTAAGATGATTCGCCTTTACACTTAAAGCTATTCTACCTTGAATGAGTGTATCTCTTTCAGCGATAGATGACTCTGTTACTTCTTTAAGTTCATTTCTCAAAGAGCGAAGAGATTGCTCTTGGTCATCACATACTTTTTGAAGAATACTAAGTTGTTGCGAAGATATCGCCATCTTGTTTAAATAAGTTCTCTTCTCTTGAGATAAGGTTTTATTCTCATCTGATAAAGTTTCATCCCTAAATTAGCTTTAGTTAAAGAATAAGAAAGACGAGATACTTCATTACTTAATAAATCTTGTCTTTGAATAATTGGGTATTTTCATTGGTAAGATTATTTATATGATCAAGAGATATGAATAGAGGTTATCTAATTGGTTATATTGATCCATCAAGATTTCTTTATCAACACGGGCTTCTTCAACAGCAGATTCAAATTGATATCTCTCCATTATTCGTTTCTGGTTTAAAGCTTAACATGCGAAAGAGGGATTTCAAGGATAATTAAATATGGGAAGGATAAAACCATTAAAAAGGCAAATTAAAGACACATATAAGAAAATCATACCTCTCAATTCATCATTCTTCTTGCGAAGATTGTCACGATCCAGCAAAACATTCTGAAGCTTCTGATTTTCGAGACGAAGAGCATTACATTCTTTTTCCAAAGCTGTCTGCGAAGCAGCTCTGTCAGAACCCAAATGCTTGCTCAGAATTTCGCAAATATTAGACTTGATAGGATCAATAGAAGACTTCTTGACATCATCCAGACTTCAGATAAAACTTTGAAGCAATATCTATCCCTTCCACGGTTTCTTTCGAAAGAGGAAGAGACTTAGGTAGAGAACTGGTAGAGTAGAAGGTTGAGAAACATTCTCAATGGGAAGAGAAGAGGTTTCATTCACAGAAGGATCAACAAGGGGGTTTCAATCATTGAAAGGTCAGCTGAAGAAATGAAGTCTGAGGCAGCTTTTTCGCGAATTGGAGATAAAGGTTTATCTTGCGAAGATGTCGCAGAAGATTTAGAAGAGATGAGTAAGTGGAAGGGAACAGAAGTTGGAACAGTTTTAAGGTGGCGAGATTTCTTTATTGGTTTATTAACATCTTTATCACCCTGGGAATTACAATCCAGATAAGAAACAGAGGCAACAATATTGTTATTAGAAAAGGATATTGTTTCTTACTACCTTCTCATTCGCAGACTTTCTTTTATGTGCAACAACTTTATGCTGCGACTTGGGAATGTTAGGGTTCTGAACTGTAAATCTAGGGTTGGAGGCGCTTTTGCTGAAACAACAAGAGTATGTTAATCACATAAACAACATCAAATAAGGCAATAAACAAGATCAATTTCAGCAAAACTCATAAAGAAGAAAAAAAGAAAACTAACCTTGATGAATCCATGGAAGATAATAGCAGGGAGATTGCTTCGAAGAAAATTATGAACTATGAAGATTTGTAGAAGAAATAGTATGAAGATGAAGAAGAACTTAAAAAGATTGAAGAAGAAAGAAGAAAAGTTGCAATAATGGAATTTGCAGAAGAACGATGAAGTTGCAGAAAAAATAAAAAGAAAGAAGAAGAGAGTGAAAAGGAATATATATAGAGGGAATTTCTCCTTGAGAAAATAAACACGATTAATACGGAAATATATAAGCGGTTAAAAAGTAACGGTTACAAAAGACATGTCGAGAAATAAATGGAAGAAAGAATACGTGTGATAAATGCAGAATATGAAGAGGAGAACAGCTGTGACATTTCTCACACCATTCTCTACTTCGCAGAAAAGATATGAGAAGAGGCAAGATGTAAGATCAGAATCTCGCAACAACAATATTTCAGCGAAATTATCAACAACATAATACAATAGTGTCGCAGAACAATTTCAGGAAGAATATAATAAATGACATCACTTAAGATCACGAGAAAGATGTGATATTCCTGCGAAAATTAGAGAGCTTGCGAAATTAATATTTGTAAGGTTGCGATAATGTCGCAAACCATACCCTAAAATAAAGGACAGATTAGCTGTCATCCACTATGTATTTCCTTATAAATAGTCGTTCGAGTTGTAAAGAGGAGAGAGATCTTTTTTGAGTAAGAAACAAGTAAATAGGAGAGAGAAAGTCTAGAGCAGGGGTCACTCTTGATTTCTTTATCTTTTCTTGTAAGAACATTCAAAGATTGGTCAGTAAAATTAAGAGTGTAAATCTAAAAATGAGTTGATTAATAATGAAGTCATATGAGGGGTGTAGTGTCGGAATTCCTGCAACTACAATTAATGTTTTATAGTAGAGGTCTGAGGCAGATATAATATTGCCTTTTTGCATTAAAATGTTGATGAAGCTCACTCAGACATGTTCTCAAGCACAAATTTGAATGAACAAATAAGTTCATCATTTACCTTCTGTAACATTTCCAAAAGATGAGAAAGCTTCAATCAATGTTTTCTCATCTACTGCCCATGACAGACTTGTTCATTCAATAACCACAAACACCAATAACCATTTTTATGATTCAACCCATAAGATGATAATAAAGACAATATATTGGATTATCCGCATCCAATCCCTTCATCCGTGCATCCACTAGATGTTGGATTGGATGCAGATGCAAAATTTGAAATCCTTAATGAAATGGATTGGATGCAGATGAGGTGAAAACCGATCCACACCGGCCCATGCTCACCCATAGACTATATAAAGTGAAAACTACAGTCAATCCCAACTTTTACTTTTTTGAACTTTGAAACCTACGGGAAGAAAACTTCACGCCCACCACCAAACCCATATTTTCTAAAATTAAGTCATTACTTTTTATATTTGTCCGTTTAAATATGGTTTATCTCTTTTAATCAAGGAAGAAACTATAATCTTTATGTTTCTTGGAGTTTATTTGTCAGGTAAAGTTATATTTATATGTGACCATGAGTACGAGGGTTAGGATGCGAGCTCATAAGGTTTGGATAAGGTATAATATGATGCAAATTCAATTGATGGATTTCGGTTGTTGCCGTCAAATTTGTTACAATGAACTCAAGAAGGACATGAAAGATGAGTACCTGGCGTACATGGAACTGAAGACAAGCAGGTTTCAAAAATTGGATGTAAATTCATTTTGGATTTGATCGAGAATTGATGTGTTGCCATTAATTTGGTGATGAAAAATGGTGATGCTGAGAATTAAAAGAGTGGGTTTCAGTGGAGGTGTCAGGTATTCAATATGTTTAGGAGACCATGAAGAGAAAGAGATAATGCGGACAATGAGAAAATGTAAACCATAATTTTCATCTTTCATACGTTGTGGTGTGGTTATAAAAATAATCAACCTGTCCAAATTATTGTATCTCATTACAAGGATCATCACCAAAACCTGCAATATCACCAAGGTTCGGTTTACTTGTCCAATCTGTAGATGATTCTCATGTTGTTAACAATTATTCTCATCCTAGATAGTGGAGTCATCCGTATTACCGTGAACATTTAAACATGAATACATGTAATACCCTGATTTCGGCAGTGGTTTGCCGAATGGAATATAAGTAATGACTTGTCCTTCCCTAACACCGAGACCTTTTCAAGACGAATGGAATATAAGTAATGACTTGTCCTTCCCTAACACCGAGCCCTTTTCAAGGCAATTTGTAATGATCCGTCCCTCCACCGATATTGTCCCCACTTAGCCACTGCGGTTATCCGGAAGTGTGGGGTTTTCAGCGGGCATTACTGCGGTTATCCGGCAGCAACTTCCCGGATGGTCACCATCCCTGGATTACTCCCGCCCGAGCACGCTTAACTTCAGAGTTTTCTGCCAACTCTGGAGCCAATTATTCTGAAAAGGCCTCGGTGTTAGGAAAGGACAAATCTCTACCTATATTCCATTTAGGGTTGTTCATGGTCGGTTTCGGCTCGGTTTCCAGCCAAACCAAACCAAAACCAATACTATCGGTTTCCAAAAATCTTACCATCATCGAATCATTAACCATCGGTTTGGTTTCTAAACGGTTTTACCCGGTTTCAAATCTTTTAAAAAAAAATCACAGTAGAATATTTTTTAACTTACCTGTAGAATGTAATTAACACGCAAGCACAGTTCAAAACATAAACATTACAAATTCAAAAAGCATAAACATAAACTCCAAGTTCTGCATGCTCCAAATTTCATATTCATAACTTCATTTGCAACTCCAATCAATGACTCTTCAACCAATCACTGACATTGTGCTTCTTCAAGTATTTCTTGGTCTGATACTTCATGTACCTAATCACATGAACAACAAAAAGATTCAGTACATGCAAACCTAAATACAAGCATAACAATTTGGGAAATCACTGAAATTGGTTAACATAGTACTTGAGGGTTTGATGGCAGCGCAAAATTGAACCATCAGAATCGTCAATTTGGGAAGTGGAATGCAGTTCATGAAATGAAATATGGAAAGTGGAACGCAGTGGATGAAAGAAGAACAATGCAGTGGACCAACAACTAGATAACAACACATTAAAAACAATTTACCTATTAGCAACAATCTAATGTGCAGTGGATTTCTGAAGGTTATGCCTAGGAAATTACCAACGCATAGACTTGCTAATATAAAAATTGCAGTCAAGTGTTGTGATTCAATTACCTTGGTATTCATTAATCCTCATCCTCCATTATGTGTATGAACTTTGACTTTGAGAGAGTGTCCGAAAATTCTACAAACAAATGAACAAATAAACAATTAGTTAGAGTATACAGTGAGTGTCTTAAAATTCTACCAACAAATAAGCAAATGAAATAATACCTGGATTAACTTCCTCTTCTGGTTCCAAGGAAGAAATATCAAGATCAATCGGCGTCTTCAACCAATTTTGAGCACAAATCAATGCCTCAACTGTTGTGAGAAGTAAAGAACTTCGATATGGATTGAGAATACGTCTCCCCAGTGCTAAAGGAAGATTCGCATGTCACTAAAGAGATGAGTAGAGCCAATATATATCTTTTCATTAGTGCCAAAGTAGGATACCTAGTCGATTTCGTCTTCCACTAACCTAAAATATCAAAAGAAACTTTCTCATTTTGCGGTTCTCGTTTCTCTCTCAAATAAGCCTCCACCTTTTTTTCCTTTATCATTAATACCTTCCATTTATTCTCTTGGTCTTTCTACCATAAAGGCGGCTATAGAAAAATATCCTTCATCATCTGGTTGAGTGCAACAATACTACCACCACTACGATCTGTTACAACTATTGAGTTCAAAAAGAGCCTTAAAATCCCTCATCACAAGTTCCATTAATTCTATTCTCAAATAGTCACCAACAATACCTAACTTTCCAAGAAGAAAATTTAATCCTAATTCTTTGTCTTATGGATTCAACAATACAACAATAAACATAAGAGAATTCATCTTTTCATAACCTCGTCATATTTGCATTTCCTTTTAAGACCCATGCTATGTATCTTTGTGGTTTACCCATTTGTTTAAATTTCGATGAATAACACTCACATGAAACAATAATTCGTGTGCAGTAACATGAGTAGAAGCGGAGAACTTGACAGTAAAATCAAAAAATACCTTCAAAAACTTTGCGAAGGCACTAGCATCCGACCAATATGGAGGGTATGGCGCGTACAAAGGAGGTGGTGGTGGGGCTTTATCAGAACTTGTTTTCTTGCGTTTTTTCCCTCTCCTTGCAGTAGAAATAACTTCTTCGTCGGAACTTAAGTCTGCGTCTTGCTCTCCATACACATCCCATCCAGGTTGGTTATCAACAGTGGAAGTACTACAAGAAGAAGAAACTGAAGGAATTTGAGTTTTAACAAAACATAACTTCTTCTTGAATGCCTTGTCCTCATAGTCTAACCTATAAAAAGCTGGCTCTTCTCAGCTGAGCCTAACATTGTGAATATCGAATTCCAACGTGTGTCTACATCTAAGACCAAACCCTTCTTGCATTCGATCTTCTCGAAAGCGGCACACTCCATGAATTTTTTCAATCTTGCAGGAGAACTCATACAATACTTGACTACTGCTCTTATTCTCTTAATTTCCATGTCATACTCCTTCATTCCATGCTTCACAACAAGGGCAAGGATGTGAGCAGCGTAACTGACTTATAAAAAACCTTTCACTAAATCTGAATTCTTTCTGAGCACTTGTCGTTGGAAAAAACATTATCTAAAGTTATAATAAGCACATTTTCGATCTCCCAATCTAACAAGCATGTTTCTATCATCCTACCAATAGTCTCGCCGCTATGACCTACAATTTGGATGAAACTAATTATCTTCTTGTGCAACTTCCAATTAGCATCTATCAAATTTGCAGTAATAACCATATATCCCAACTTTTTAAGTGAGCTCCATGTGTCAGTGGTGAGGCAAACTCTGACTTTATTAACCTTGAAATAGTTCTTCAATCTCTCCTTCTCAGATGCAAACAGTTCCATAACATCTCGTCGTATAGTGATACGAGATGGTATCTTGAATCTGATCTCAAGTACCCTGCAAAATTCTCGGAAACCTCCCTCCTCAACTATTCTAAAAGGCATCTCATCTATTATGATGAATATAACCAATACTTTTCTACACGAATCCTAACAAAAAGTTACAAGAACTAACTTTTCATTTTTTCCCAGCCTAGCAGGTTCAGAAGAAAGAGTCGTCTGACCAGAAGTAGCAATATTCATACATCTCTTTAAATGGTCACCCAAGGAGCCGTTCTCATGCTTCGAAGAGTCAGTTTTCATTCTCAGTTTACATTTCTTACAAGTTACCATTATCAAAGGTTCAGGGTCTTGATCAACGTGTTCCCATACCCATGAAGTTTTCTTCCGCTTCTTAGCTGCTGGTGCAGTGATGGTACCAGCTACGAAAACATTGGCAGGTGGTGCAGATGGTGATGGTTCACATGCAGTTGGTAGTTGTCCAACTGAACTAATTTCTGTATTGGCATTAAAAGATCTTGGAGGAGGATGTAGTGGTGGAAACATTAAATTTAATTTAATGGAAGCCTGAATATAAACAAGGCAGGAATTCAAATCAGATATCATGTAAAAAAACATATCAAAGTGCATTCAAAAATCCTTGAGTTAATAGTTTTAAGTACTCGTATTAACTCTGCAAAAAGTATATCATGTAAGCATTGTACACAACCTATAGACTAACAATCAATAACTCATCATATCTAAAAACAAGAAAGGAACAAACTTTCTATAGTTTTAACCAAAACCAAAGAACACAAGCTAATGAAACTTCCTAGGAATTCAATTCTACGTCTCTATCTCCTTCTTCCTCCTTCTTACTTGTATCAATATAACGACTAGCAAAAAAAATGTAATACAACAAATTTAATACACAAATTTAGTACCACCTAACCTCCATATTGTTAGAGCATTGCTCGGTCGAACTCGCAAGCTTTGTTATTTCAAGCTTTTTTGTCAAGTTTAGCTGCCAAAACTATAAGTCTTGATTTCTAATCTACTTAAAGCTAAGTCTCGGATTAGGATAGTAAGTGTAGTTAAACTTTAGACTCCACGGCGTTTATCGAATGAAGACGAAGAACTACTCAAGGGAACTTGTGGAACTTCATCAACAAAACGTACGTGGAGACTTGAACTTATCTATCACTCAAAAGTTTATCTATTATATCTCATATTTTGAGACAAAAGTCGTATTGCTCTATAGACTTTAATTATACACATTTGCTATTTCGAGCCGAGTTTATCTCGCTTATCTATTTCTCGAAATATGTGTTGGTAAGCTTTCGCTTTGTCCAAGTTCATCTTTACTCGTGACGAAAGTCATGTTGATTATTTCAATAACTTGAAAATCGCTTTGATGAAAATAGTTTGTGAACAACAACTATTTTAACATCCTCTAAGAAAGTTTCAATGATTGAAATGAGAGTTTAGAACAAGTAATCATGTTTGGATATAAACATAGTGTGTTCTCACATTTTTGTAAAAATCAAAAACCGGGAACCTAAAGTATGTGTACCCGTATGCGCACTGGCGGTTGTGGGAAATCCGGGGTGAGTATGCGTACTCGTACGCATACTGGAGGAAGTTTAACGTCCGTGAATTTCTGCTGGAGTTTGGAAGTAAAAACAAACTCAATCCGGTCACTTAAGTATGCGTACCCGTTTGCATACCTAAGCAGGTTACTTTCTAAAATCGGTTTGTTCATGAACTAAAACATTTATATATTAAGGAATGCAATCTTTGCAAACCATGTAACACCCCGATTTTCGTGCCCGGATCCCATGCCCGAAAACTCGAAGTACTACTTCGATACCATTTCCGAAGCCCGGCTACTAAGCCCAAGCTCATTAAATAATTTATTTGGGTTTAATTAATTTATGTTCAATTTAGAAATTTTGTCGCAGCGGATATATAAAAATTATTTTTGGAAGATTTAACCATTACTTTTACGAAATTTTTAATCCATATGAAACTTATAAGACTCTAAAGTAGAAGAAAAATTAATTTCACCGTTAAAAGTTCCAGGTTCAATCCAAAAGAGTCACGTTTTCAAGGAACAAACGTAAACCAGAAACAGACATCAGTTCACTCCAAGAATTTTACTGAACACAATTCGAATCTAAAAATTATTCTGATTATAAAGTATAAATCCTAACTCAATAAAATACTATTCATAAATTTTCTATAATTTTTATTTTATCTTAAGGAATTTTTAACTACAGTCAAACGTGTAGTTCACCAATACTCCAGAAAAGCAAAACAAAGATAGTCCATTTTGTAAAAATCATATAAAATCACTCACAACTCAAAATGAGCTTTGGTTTACCATTTTAAAAATGAAAAACAAATATCTTAAAGTTGAAGGAAGACACCAAATCTTAAAACATGTCATAGAATTACTTTTAAACATGAAAACTTCAATATAGCTGAATCTGTCAGAAAATTTCTTATTTTAATACAGTGATAAACAATTGATTTAATAGTACTTTTATAACTCAGAAAATTCTGGAAATTTTATCAATACATTCGAAAGAGTTTTACATAGTTTAAAAATAAAATGAAACAAAATCATGTTATAGAATTATTATCATTAACAATCAAACCACCATGACTCAGAAATTTGCATTGTCTAATCAAATAGAACGTTTTTAACAAAGCATTGTTTCATTGGTTACACATTAACCGGTTAATTCTTAAAATACTAATAATTAATAAATACTTAATAAATCATCTAAAACATTTTGATAATATTTTATTACAAGTTTTCAATCATAAATCCTATGTGAAAAACTAAATATAGCACACAAATCAAATCTCTATGATTTTCCGCCATTAGCTCCTTGTGGTGCCATAAAATTTGGAATTTTTTGTCATGAAAGGATGTGAGTTCTGACACCCAGTAGGAAAAGAAGCAACAAACATTTTTATGCAATATTTTTCAATTCCTTACAAAAAATAACAAACATGATTAACAACGACGCAAGCACATGCAAACACCACATACATAGACAACAATAAATTCAATCAATCTGCTCGCCCCAGGGAGCCCATGAGTTTAGCAATCAAATAGGAGGCAACCATCAACTCCTAATGATCCCCATGTTGTTTTTAGGGAGGCAACCTTCAACTCCCCAGGATATCTCATACCCGTCAAAAAGGCAAGTCTTTTGGGAAGCAACCATCAATTCCCAAAGACCATAATTTATCAAACATATTCACACATCACACAACTTCAACGTCATCATGAAATCAATAAGCACAATACCATCAATCACACGCCAGCATAATAATTAAAACCAGTAAATATGAATTTAAATAATTTTAACTCAAATAAAAATAAGATTTAGTTAGTGTTGCGCCTACCTCAAACGCTAGCCAAACAATTGTAAGGAAGAATAATAAACGCAAAGAGCACAATCCCTGATAAGAAAGCTAAGTTCCCACAAATCTATAATTGTTCCACTGATTCCAAAAACTAGGTTTCTGCTACGTTCTTTTACTTTTTTTTTGTGCGGCTGGGAGAAATGAATATTAAAAAAAAACTCTAAACCTAAAACATACAAGTCGGAAATATATATATATATATATAGTCGGTGATCCTAATCCTAGTCACGTCATTCCATATATACCGTTAGCCATGTGGTTCAGTTATATGCAATTAGCACAATTCGACTCAGATGATAACACATCTTGTTGACCGAGCTAAAATAGGATGTTCAAGTTTTCCGAATTTTTTAACTAATTAAGCCAAGAACCAATCACATCAACACATGCAACAAGATGATAAGCCAAAACCAAACAAGTAGTAAATATCCATGGGCTACACGTTTCGCACTACTTACTTTGACCTTGAGAAAAACTACTACATTTTATTTATTTTTTGTCCTACCAATCCTTAACCTAATAGCCAATAAAGAATTAACAAGTGACACCATAATTATCAACCTAAACTACTTCAAGTGATGAAGTCCACTGCTAGCATTTGTGCACCTGTATCTAAGTCAAATAAATCTCCCACCCAATTGAAACAAGTCTACTAGCCAAAATGCTTAACAATTAAAAATTGTTCCACTTTTGTTCTACCATATTAGACGATAAATGCAGAAAAACCCCGAGACCTAGTCCAGATTGAATACACATTGTATTAAGCCGCTACAGACACTAGCCTACTCCAAGCTAACTTCGGACTGGACTATAGTTGAACCCCAATCAGTCTCCCACTAATTCAAGGTACAGTTGTACTCCTACTCCTCTGATCCCAGCAGGATACTGCGCACATGATTCCCTTAACTGATCTCACCTACAACCAAGAGTTGCTGCAACCCAAAATCGCAGACTTGATAATAAACAAATCTGTCTCACATAGAAAAGTCTATCAAAGGATAAATCTGTCTCCCACAGAAAAACCCTAGGTTTTTGTTCTGTCTTAAGATATGAAATCAAGGTGAACATGAACCAATTGATAATCCAGTCTTATATTCCCGAAGAACATCCTAGATTAATCAATCACCTCTCAGCAGTCTTACTTGAATACACAATAGGACGTCGAGGAATCACAAACAGTGAGACGAAGATGTTTGTGACTTCTTTATCTTGCATATCGGAGAACTCTCACGATCTCAAGCAAATCAAAGATTGTACTCGTACGATAGAAGATGCAAGATCAGATCACACAACTACGATAAAATTAGTATCGGTCTGGCTTCACAATCCCAATGAAGTCTTTAAGTCGTTAACCTGGTTTTAGAGAAGAAAACCAAAGGTTAGAGGAGAATCGACTCTAGCGAGCGCACTAGTATCACACAGACGTGTGGGGATTAGTTTTGCCCAATGCTAGATTCTCCTATATATAGTCTTCAAATCAGGGTTTTGCCTTAGTTACAAAGCAATTAATATTCACCGTTAGATGAAAACCTGATTTAGATTCAAGCTAATATTTCTCAACCGTTAGATCGAAAACTTAGCTTGTCACACACACTTGAGATATACGTTTACTGGGTTTGTGAAAACCGTGCCCAAACGTGTACGTGTATGTTGGTTCAACATAGTAACCCAAAAGGTCAACCATATGAGCATTTCATATTAACTTTGTTCTTCTTCACCATAACTAGTTCAATTGACTCAAATGAACTAGTTAAAGAGTTGTTCAATTGCTATGAGATCTTATGTAACTACACAAGACACAATTGAAACAAAGATGATTCGATTCGATTGAATCGGCTCATGAACTTTATAGCCACGGTTTGCATACTGCACTCCTTAGTAATTTAAGTTTCATGTTCAGAGCATATCTTTAGATCATAACCCACTCAAGTATGCAAACAAGTTCGCGGACTTAAGACAATCGGCAGAGTTTTCCAAACTCAGCAGAAAATCTCGGCAAGGAGACTTCCGCCAGTTCGCGGACTGAGTTCGCGGACTAAACACGCAAACGAGTTTTTGGAAAATCCAGCAGAAATTCTCGGCAAGAGAACTTCCATCAGTTCGCCGACTGAGTTCGCGGACTTGGCAAAGCCAATTCCTCCGGTTTCTCTCAATCAACAAAGTTCGCAAATTTCGGATTAAGGAATAGGACTTATGCACATATGTGTTTCCACCCAATTCTTATATCCATCATTGGTTATATAGACCTAAACTCTCATTCCAACCATTGAAACATTCTTAGAGGACGTTACATAGTTGTTACACTATTTCTAGTCAAAGCGATTTTCAAAGTGATTGAAGCATTATGACTTTCGTCATTAGGTGAATATAAACCCGATCAAAGCGAAACGCTTTACCAACACATGATTTCGAGATATAGATAGGCGAGATATACTCCGCTCGAAATATCAAATGTGTATGATTCAGTCTATATAGCATACGACTTTTGTCTCATAAGAAGTAGGAGATAGAAGAGATGGACTTTTGAGTGATAGATAAGTTCAAGTCTTCACATACTTTTTTGTTGATGAAGTTCCGCGGTTCCTTGAGTAGATCTTCGTCATTGTATGATGAATTACCATGAAGTCCTTGAGCTCAACTACACTTTTCTATCCTAGTCCGAGACTTAGCTATGTAGACTAGAAATCAAGACGCATAGTTTTGATCACTAACATTGACAAACATGCTTGAGATAGCAACGCATGCGAGGTAGACCGAGCTATGCTCTAACAATCTCCCCCTTTGTCAATTTTAGTGACAAAACTATTAATATATATGGAATACAAAAAAGATAAACTTTAGTGGCTCCTATTCCATAGTCTAATCTTCAACATTCCCTGAAATCTTCGTCATTCCAAGTACTCCAATGATCCCAAAGGTTGTAAGTTTAGCATCACCGTTGTTGAAGATCCGTAGATATAACAATGGGAGAAATCGAGATTCTCGATCATTATTATACAGTGACATAGTATTATTATGTAACATCAAAGTCCAATTGCATCACGACTTTAACAATAATACTATGGTGATATGTATCACTCCCCCTTAGTCAATAATCCATCTCACATGGAAACCACTCCCCCTTACACAATGATCCGAAAACCATATGTATATGTAATAGAACTACACATTAATTCTCCTCCTTTTTGTCAATAAAATTGGCAAAGGTACAAGAACGGGTTCCTAATGAAATTTCCGAGAAGAGACGTTTCATAGACTAAAAGAAGAAATACATACCAACTTAATTTAGACGCAATCATAAAGCCGAAGCTAAATGCATTCATCAAGGAGTTTTAAGATACAAGATAACCCCTATAAAGTTCCACAGCCGCACACCCCGCAAGATATTACCATTAAGCACAAGTTTAAAAGAACTCTCCCCCATTTGATGTCATTCCCGAGAGAACAACAAGAGCGACCTTAATTTCGAAAGAAAAGAAGGATTTTTAATTGGACACCAAAAACCATAGGAAAATGATTTTCTATATCCAAAACTCAATCAAATTAATCACAAGTAAACCCATGATTAATGTAATTGGAATACGCAACTAAATCAAACTACAAAAGTGATCAATTTAATTGATTGTGCTCAACATAAGTAAACTTACGGAGCTACGACTAAGGTAATCATACGGAGATGACTAACTTAATCGTTCACACACTCAACATAAGGAAAACCTTACGGAATATACGACTACATCAACCAATAGAACATAGTTAGTATAGCCGTTCATATACTCAACACAAGAACTCGTGGAATATATGAAAACTTAACTAGACTAATTACAAGAGAACCCATAATTAATCTAATTGGAATACAAACAACCAAACTAATCACGAAGGTAATTAATTTAATTGTCAAAAGTTTTGCTCGACAAAAGAAGACTTTCGTAGAAAATAACTAAATAACCAACCAAGATGATTAATTTAGTTCATAATGCTCAACATATAGCATCTTATGGAACAACCAACAAAGCCAATAAGAATAATCGACTTAGTTTATCGTGCTCAACATAAGACACACAATGGAGCCTTCACGGTAATACAAAAAGAATGGATCAAAGAAGATCAATACCACGGAATACATACAAGGATCTATTCTATCTTTCCATCACTATATGCATAATGACATAGTAGACTTTATCCTTGTCACACAAAAGATTTTATCCTATTTTCCATCAAATAAATGACTGCATAGGCATAACTTTTGTATTTGTCAAAAGTTCATTCGTCCTTTCATCAATACGAAAACCAATTCATGAACGACTTTACTTTTGACAACATATGGGACCTTCAAGTTCACGGACGCAAACAATACATATCCCATAAAAATATTGCAATACCACAAAATCATAAAGATTAATACTGCAATAACATCATCCTCCAAATATTTTTAGAATTTAAAACCAATAAACCTAAAAAATAAACATAAGAAGATGAAAACAGAATAGCTATGTGTAGTCACAATCTTCGCTATCGAAAATTCTAGTTATTCTTCCAACTAATCCAAAAAGAAGATATACTAGGTATATAAGAAGATGCGTTACTCATCACCTTCATTATCGGACAATTTCCAAGTAGCTTGAATTGAATCCAACTCTTCCTTGAGCTCGGGACACTTGCTTCCAATTAACGACACTTGATCTTTTAAGCACTTTACTCTTGCATTTACCTTGCACACACCCTTGTAAACCTTTTGAATAAGCTTCAAGGTGGTAGGGTCTTCAACATCAAGAGGAGTACCTTTTTGTCGCTTGCGAACATTTTCCCTTATGCGCCGAAAGGTACATGGACGAACAAGTTTGGGAATCCCAAGAGAATTTCCAATAAAATTAAGCCCATGATCACGGTAAATTTGGATTATCAAACACGGGTAGCCTAACATCTTGATGTGAGAAGTCATCGTCATCATTTGAAAGATGATAAAACCACAAATATCAAGATTTGTACTACCGGATGCAAGGAAGAAAACCAATTCAGCAAACTCATACCTCACCAAGAATTCTCAATTATGGAGGGACAAAGGTAAGAGATACCGAGTTTTCCAAATTCCATTAAAGCAATACTAAGATCATTAGTATGAAACTTTCCTTGACTCCAAACAACCTTCTTTCCACAAAGTCCAATAGAGATATCATCATATGATGGACGTTCATCACTTGGTCTAGGTAACCGTACGTTGCCCAACGGTATTTTGGTGACCCTTGAAATTAACTCTCTATTAACAAGAAACTTTTCTCTTTTTATCATGGAATTGAATACCATCTTGTTAAAATCAACATCATGAATGTTGGCACAGAAAATCCTTGTTAGAGAATCAAAACCTTCACCAAGTCCATTAAAGATATTCCCAAGATTGAACTTTTTGAAGCAAGCTAAATCCTCTTCATGTCCACTAAAGGTTTCCAATTTCTTTTCTAGAAGAAAACTTTTGGAAGCAATCCTATCAAAAGTTCTAGCACAAGAATCATTCACAAACCTAATTCTAAGAGAATTTTGATCACAAGGAGAATTCAAGCTAGGTTTTTTTGATCTTTTTGAACTCCTTTTCATGCTCCTAGAAATCATCATAAAAATATATACCAGAGGGAATTACTTACTTGAAGAGAACCTCAAACACCCTTCCTTTTGATTTCTTCAAAGAAACTTTAATGGTGGAGAAGCACAAACCCTGGTTCACGTACGCGGACGAAAGATGAGGAATGAGAAGGTACGCGGACCATATATATATATATTCCTCATTCACGGGCTTGGGCTAAACATGAACTGTGACCCAAAAAGACTTATGGGATTTTCTTAGCCCTTTCCATATTAAAGGTATGCAACCAACATACATGTGAAAGATAACAGAAGCAATAGAAAGCTAACCAAGCACAACACAACTGTACACAACTCAATCCATTTCTTGCCCCACTTCAAGATATGTACAAATGGGGTAAATGCCAACCTTGTTACCAACAGGCATAATGCGCAGAGGATTTCTCATGCGACACGTCTGGTTGATAAGTGTGAACAGTCCCTGTAGTATAATCAAAATAATGATGATAGTCAGGGCAGTTAGAGCTTCCTATCCTTCGTTTATTCTGGCTAGAAGAAGGATTCTTCGATTTCTGGGTTGTACAGTATTAACAGATTTAACACACACGAAACCCTTTTCGGAATGATTCTTAGACTTAACAGAATTAAGTTTTTCTAAGAATTTAAAAACATTTTCGAACGCTTTAAACAGATCTTTATTAATTGATCCATCACGATAGTATTCCTCATAGAGATCAAGAGTTAATCTAGTGAGGTTCCATATCCTTGAGCATATTAAATGTTTTCCCAACCTTTCCTTTTTATTTTTCCTTTCCGATTGCTTCTTAACATCTAAATCTCCCCTTTTAGATGAAGTAAGATTATCATGAGAAACCAGAGGTTTTAACCATAACAATCTCTGAACAATCTTTAAGGAATTCTGGCGTGCGTTACAGATGTCAGGAGCAAGTTTTTCAAAGAAATTTCCCATAGGAAAATTTATAAGGAACGAACAAACACAAACTAATCAGGTTTACCATGTTTTCCTACTCTGATACCAATTGAAAAGCAGGGGTCTAACAACACCACCCAATATTTCGTTTAGCAATCTGTATGGACTAACTCCGAAATACTTTGTTAGAGAATCAACTAGACAGTCAGACTCAATATAGATAAAAGTATTTCAAGGAGTTAATATCTCTCTCTTGATTTGATTTTTACTCAAACTAAAAACAATAGCGAGTTTTTGTCAAATACAAGGAATAACTTGGACGGTACCAAAGACCAATATCCAAGTGTTAATCAATGAAATCAACAACCACAAGGTCGGATCTCTAATCGATTAAACTTTAACGCACAACCTGTATTATTTCAATTATAAAGATAAACTATATAATGCGGAAAATGAAATAACACAAACACCAGAAATTTTGTTAACGAGGAAACCGAAAATGCAGAAAAACCCCGGAACCTAGTCCGGATTGAATACACATTGTATTAAGCCGCGACAGACAATAGCCTACTCCAAGTTAACTTCCGACTGGACTATAGTTGAACCCCAATCAGTCTCCCACTAATTCAAGGTACAGTTGTACTCCTACGCCTCTGATCCCAGCAGGATACTGCGCACTTGATTCCCTTAGATGATCTCACCCACAACCAAGAGTTGCTGCAACCCAAAATCGCAAACTTGATAATAAACAAATCTGTCTCATACAGAAAAGTCTATCAAAGGATAAATCTGTCTCCCACAGAAAAACCCTAGGTTTTTGTTCCGTCTTAAGATATGAAATCAAGGTGAACATGAACCAATTGATAATCCGGTCTTATATTCCCGAAGAACGACCTAGATTAATCAATCACCTCTCAACAGTCTTACTTGAATACACAAGAGGACGTCGAGGAAGCACAAACAGTGAGACGAAGATGTTTGTGACTTCTTTATCTTGCCTATTGGAGAACTCTCACGATCTCAAGACAATCAAAGATTGTACTCGTATGATAGAAGATGCAAGATCAGATCACACAACTACGATAAAAGTAGTATCGGTCTGGATTCACAATCCCAATGAAGTCTTTAAGTCGTTAACCTGGTTTTAGAGAAGAAAACCAAAGGTTAGAGGAGAATCGACTCTAGCGAGCGCACTAGTATCACACAGACGTGTGGGGATTAGTTTTGCCCAATGCTAGATTCTCCTATATATAGTCTTCAAATCAGGGTTTTTCCTTAGTTACAAAGCAATCAATATTCATCGTTGGATGAAAACCTGATTTAGATTCAAGCTAATACTTCTCAACCGTTAGATCGAAAACTTAGCTTGTCACACACACTTGAGATATACGTTTACTGGGTTTGTGAAAACCGTGCCCAAACGTGTACTTGTATGTTGGTTCAACATAGTAACCCAAAAGGTCAACCATATGAGCATTTCATATTAACCTTGTTCTTCTTCACCATAACTAGTTCAATTGACTCAAATGAACTTGTTAGAGAGTTTTTCAATTGCTATGAGATCTTATGTAACTACACAAGACACAATTGAAACAAAGATGATTCGATTCGATTGAATCGGCTCATGAACTTTATAGCCACGGTTTGCATACTGCATTCGTTGGTAATTTAAGTTTCATGTTCAGAGCACATCTTTAGATCATAATCCACTCAAGTACGCAAACAAGTTCGCGGACTTAAGACAACCGGCAGAGTTTTCCAAACTCAGCAGAAAATCTCGGCAAGGAGACTTCCGCCAGTTCGCGGACTAGGTTCGCGGACTGAGTTCGCGGACTAAACACGCAAACGAGTTTTTGGAAAATCCAGCAAAAATTCTCGGTAAGAGAACTTCCGTCAGTTCTCGGACTGAGTTCGCAAACTGAGTTCGCGAACTTGGCAAAGCCAATTCCTCCGGTTTTTCTCAATCAACAAAGTTCGCAAACTTCGGATTAAGGAATAGGACTTATGCACATATGTGTTTCCACACAATGCTTATATCCATCATTGGTTATATAGACCTAAACTCTCATTCCAACCATTGAAACATTCTTAGAGGACGTTATATAGTTGTTACACTATTTCTAGTCAAAGCGATTTTCAAAGTGATTGAAGCATTATGACTTTCGTCATTAGGTGAATATAAACCCGATAAAAGCGAAACGCTTTACCAACACATGATTTCGAGATATACTCGGCTCGAAATATCAAATGTGTATGATCCAGTCTATATAGCATACGACTTTTGTCTCATAAGAAGTAGGAGATAGAAGAGATAGACTTTTGAGTGATAGATAAGTTCAAGTCTCCATATACCTTTTTGTTGATGAAGTTCCACGGTTCCCTGAGTAGATCTTCGTCGTTGTATGATGAATCACCATGAAGTTCTTGAGCTCAACTACACTTTTCTATCCTAGTCCGAGACTTAGCTATGTAGACCAGAAATCAAGACTCATAGTTTTGATCACTAACATTGACAAACATGCTTGAGATAGCAACGCGTGCGAGGTCGACCGAGCTATGCTCTAACAAGTGCTACTTCGATACCATAGACGAAGCCCGACTACTCAGCCCAAGCTCATTAAAATATTTTATTTGGGCTTAATTAATTTATATTCAATTTAGAAATTCTGTTGCAGCGGATATATAAAAATTCTTTTTGGAAGATCTAACCATTACTTTTATGAGATTTTTAATCCATATGAAAATTAGAAGACTCTATAGTAGAAGAAAAATTAATTTCACCGTTAAAAGTTCCAGGTTCAATCCAAAAGAGTCAAGTTTTCAAGGAACAAACGTAAACCAGAAGCAAACATCAGTTCACTCCAAGAATTTACTGAACACAATTCGAATCTAGAAATTATTCTGATTATAAAGTATAAATCCTAACTCAATAAAATACTATTCATAAATTTTCTATAATTTTTATTTTATCTTAAGGAATTTTTGACTACAGTCAAACGCGTAGTTGACCAGTACTCCAGAAAAGCAAAACAGAGATAGTCCATTTTGTAAAAATCACTCACAACTCAAAATGAGCTTTGGTTTACCATTTTAAAAAGGAAAAACAAAGATCTTAAAGTTTAAGGAAGACACCAAAGCCTAAAACATGTCATAGAATTACTTTTAAACATGAAAACTTCAATATAGTTGAATCTGTTAGAAAATTTCTTGTTTTAATACAGTGATAAAAAATTGTTTTAAAAAATACTTCTATAGTTCAGAAAATTCTGAAAATTTTATCAATACATTCCGAAGGAGTTTACATAGTTTAAAAATAGAATGAAACGAAATTATGTTATAGAATAATTATCATTAACAGTCAAACCACCATGACTCAGAGATTTGCATTGTCTAATCAAATGGAACGTTTTTAACAAAGCATTGTTTCATTGGTTACACATTAACCGGTTAATTCCCAAAATACTAATAATCAATAAACTAGATTTTGTGCCCGTGCTACGCTCAGGCATTTTTGTTCTTTTAGCCATTTTTTTATTAGGTGTCGTGGGGTTTCGCCCCACCCCATCACGATATATTTTTGATTAGGCGCGGATCGGCTTTGCCTTGCCCCGTCCCGATGTATTTTTGATTTGGTGTTGCACGGCTTTGCCCCGCCTGTCGCGATCCTTTTTTATTAGGAGTGGCTTCGTCTCGCCCCGTCCCGATTTGATTTGGTAAAGCTCCGCTTCGACTTCGCGTTTTTCTTCTAACCATATTTTTGATTTGGTAAAGCTCGGCTTCGCCTCGTCTCGCCCTGGCCCAATTTGATTTGGTGTGGCTTGGCTACGCTTTACCCTGTCCCAATGCATTTTTGATTTGGGCTTGTAACCATATTATTGAATTGATAAAGCTCGGCTTCGCCCCGACCCGATTTGATTTGGTGTGGCTCGGCTACGCCTCGCCCTGTCCCAATGCATTTTTGATTTTGGCTTTTAGCCATATTTTTGATTTGGTAAATCTCGTCTTCGGATTCACCTCACCTCGCCTCGTCCCGTTCCGATTTGATTTGGTGTGGCTCGGTTATACCTCCCCCTATCCCGATGCATTTTTGATTTGATGTGATTCGGTTTCGCCTCCTCCGTCGTTTAGGAATTTTGATTTGGATGTGACACATAAAGCTTATGATGTGTTGAGAACATCACGAATTTGAGACGTAATTAGATGATCTTCATTTATGCAGTGTAGAAAAAAGATCCATTAAGCATTAAATATTGGAGAAGAGCTAGAGATTGAACTGAATCATGAGATTTCAGAAGAGATATATGAGAAGACTCAATTTATGGTAAGAAACAATATAATAGGTTGGAGCTCTTTGGCTTATACAATGGCCAACTACTGCCCAAGTAGCCTGTACAATCCAAATAAATCTTTTGAAAAGTTGCATTAGAGAAAATCACTTTAATTTTGCCCATTATAGGGAAGAAAACTCACAGTGGCAGTAATGACAACCAACTGCAGAAAATTGTCCTCAAATTATATATACAACAATAGTATATTCTTTTTGGAGATGAAATATGCCAGATGTTCTAAAAAATCTTGCGAACTTGTTCTCAAGGGTACCTAACCAAGTCAAATTATTATTCTTGTCTTCATGACTTAAGCATATGGGATCTTCTTAATGATGACTAATTGAACTACAAAGATTAATAAACCACGCTGTGAACAACCAAATCTATGTAATAACAGATTAGCCAAGTCAAATGTTTAGTTGGTCGAGTCAGGTTAGCTGGACCAGAGGTAAAACTTTTTTTCTCCTTTTGGTTTAGTGCTTCCACTTGGGTGAGATAATGGATTCATTTACATTGTAATTTCCATGATACGATGAATATAACTAAGATAAGGGACTTCAATTGTAAGCGCGAGACATGAAGTGCCAAAACATTTCAAGCTTAAGATAATCCTAAGATAATGATGGAAAAAATACCATTACGCGTGTATATGCACAAACAACATTCCATTAGGAGAATGCTTGAATCCATTTAAAACATTTGTGCAATAAAACTAACCAATCTTTGTTTCCTTGTCCTTGTTTTCCAAACAGAAAGCCAAATTGGCTGCAAGGAGCCAAAATAAAATATACCCAAACACGCATACATACACTAAACCAAGCCACGTGCATTAACAAAGGGAGATGGCAGAAGAATGCAATGTATAAAAGGGGGTCCATACCATGGGACCAAATAAATATTTTCGAACCAATTGATACTTTTCCTTGTATATATGTAGGTATCGGTGTATAACTGGTATTGAAGCCACAATATGTATTACACCTTTTACGGTAGATGTCGATGATTCCATCGTTAAATGTAGAGCTGGTAACCGAGCTGAAACCCGTGGGTTTACCCGTGCCCGGCCCGTGAAAACCCGAACCCGGCTCGGCTGGTTTCTAAACAAGCCGGGTTCGGGTTGGAGAAATAGTGGCCCGTCAAGAAACGGGTTAACCCGGTCCGGACCGTAAAACAACGGGTTAACCCGTTAACCCGCACATTCACTTCTGCCGCGTGTCCCTCCCATTTACTATACGTGTCTCCTCTCCTGCCATGGGTATAAAAACAGAAAAAATCCTATTTATTTCGTCTTCTCCGTCCGCAGCGGCAGCCTCAGTTCACGGACACAATTCTTTCGTCTTCTCCGTCTGCTTTCTAGGTCTTCGATCTTGATCTGTATAGCATGAATTGATTTGTATAGCATGAATTGATTTGTATTGATGTTCTTCTTCTTTTTATCATGATTTGTTATGATTTAGTTGCATACTTGCATAGATAGAAAGATTATTTGCAGGTGTAAAAATTGATTGTTTGGAGTTTAGTTTTGTACTTAATTTGATGAATTAAGAAGGGACTGTGGCTAGGTAAGAAGATGAAATTTGATGTTATATTATTGGGTTATTAGATGAAATTCTATCAATTTATTTGCTTAATTTCATGAATGGAGTTTGGGTTTTTGTTTATTTGCAATCACTAGGGTTTCTTGGTTGGTAAATTGTAATTTAGTACATCAGAAAAACCCCATCCATCAGTTCACTTGTTGGGCAAATTAGAACGTTCTTTTGTTTCCTGTTGAATGCAGGTTATGGAAAACACAGGGTTTGTGAACGCCGTGAAGAGTTTATTTGCACACCTGGGCAGTGTTCCTGGTGCTCTTTCGGCTGATACTTACTATACAAAATGCCCAGGGTTGGAGTTTGGACCACCTGCCTTGATTGGACAACCTGTCTCTGTAGACCAGTCTGGCTATTTCTCTTCTCCACCGACCAGGTCTGTACCATTCATGGGTGCTGGTTTCTACCATCAGAACTCCACATTCCAGGCTTCGAGATTTGGTAGTCAACCTTCTCGTTCTATTCCTGTGCAAGTTGAAAGCAATTTACAATTGCAACCAAATTCAAGCCAGCTAGCCGCTACGACCAACACTCATCGTGACAGCTCCCAGATAAAGAATCCAGTTGTGAGGCAAAACAACCATCTCAAAAAAGAAACTGAAACTAGAGAAATTGGAGCCAAAGTAATCCTCTGTAATACAAAAGCATCACTAAACTGAAACTAGAGATTTGGTAGTCAACCTGAGCGTCAGTCTAAGGACATAGGGCAGATGATGTTATTGGCGGAAGGGTAATTGATCGATTTCGGAGTTCCTTATTACCTGAAAGTGCCGAGGCGGTGATAACAACTCGTGATTGGGACCTTGGAGTTGGTAAGTGTGCCTAAATTGCATTTAGTTGAATGTCTGAATTTCATATTAACTTTGATTGTTTTTATCCATGTAGGAAAAGCAGATTTGGATGAGAAAAATGGGATTATTGGAGAAGATGTATTAGGATTTGAAGTTGGTGCAGTGGAGGATGAGGTAGGGGAGGATGGCAAAGTAAGTTCTTATGCGTCTAATTAGTATGCGTAGTTGCATACTTCTTCAATATAAATCAAGGTAAATATGCAAATTCCATGTTTTGACTTGTTTCTTTTCTTTTGTTTGATTTATTTTTGCTTGAAATGACAGATTCATTATGATTAGTTGGAGCAACTCAAATATAGACATGGAAAATGAGAATGTTCTTTAGACAGATTGTTTTTTGGACAGACAGTTATCACACAGTTTCTCCAAATTTTGTATAGAAGAGAGATTGGAGATGTTTTTTTGGACAGTTATCAGTTTTTGGTTTAACCACAATATATATTTTGTGCAGGAACTATGGTATGGTATTACTAGTTACTACGGTCTCGATTCTCAAAGGGTATTTTTCTTTGTTGAACTGTGACTGCAAGTGTAATTGTGTTGTGTGTTGTGTTCCTTTTAAGGTACAACATTGGCACTGCCAAACTAATGAACTATTAATCTGTTGTTAAGTTTTTCAATTTTCTTGATCATTGATTCCCATGTTCTTGCATTGTTCTAGAAAATCTGTTCTTGTTTCTTCACCTGCAACAATGTGAATTCCTTATCTTCAGTTCTGAAACGGGCGGGCTAACCCATGAACCCGCGGGTTCAACCCGTTACGGGCACGGGTTGAAGAAATGACAACCCGTGAAGAATTTCAACCCGTATTAACCCGAACCCGTGAAACCCGTAACGGGCAAGCCCCGTCCCGCCCGTTTGCCAGCTCTAGTTAAATGTATATATGAACCCTAAAGAACATTAGGTTTAGAAAGTGACCCTCTAACCATAGAAGAGTAAATAGAAACAGATGCCTATAGGCATTTGAACTTACTCCTTAATATGACACACGGCTTCTTCATTTCATTTGCCAAGCTGCTCCACAGATATGCGCGCCTTATTTCTTTGGAAAAGCAGCGAATACCAAAATAAGTTCTACCTGGTAAACAACTTACAGTTTAAAAGCTGCAGATATCCACAATAGCGCTGAGGTCCACTCTGAACATAAACCAATGAGAGATTTTTTAGCACGAGGGTCTCATTGTATTCTACACAGTAAATATATCTTATTAATCTACAAACAGACAACAATTATGGGAGGCATTTCAAGAGACAACATGCAGTAATGAATGCTTCAAAAAAATGCAGTAATGAGAGACATTTCCATTTTCCAGTAGAGATTAAAAAAACGAAATTAGGGTTTGCAACATCAGAAAAATAAAGAGAAAGGGGAAGAAGAATTGGGGGAGCTGGAGAGATGCGGGTTAGATTTTTTCCAGGTAAATAATTTCGTTTATTAAGTTACACACGTAATCAGGCTACTCTGGAGTCAAGTTCACTGTCTAACATGGAATTTGGTATTTGTTTCTAATTCTTCAAATTTGTACCAATTATTGCAAGTGGTCCCTGTAACTAATATGTGACTGTACAACTTTTTTTCCCAAGATGTATGCACTCTAAAGTTCAGTAGTTCAAAAGCAAAACATAAAAGGAAATCAAATCCCCAATTATCTATCGGTGCAAAACCAAAGCTAAGTTATCACCTCTACGGTTATTATCCTCCCTCAATGTCCCTGAAACTCCTAAATGTTCCAGCAAATTTCAATGAAATAGGATCATAAAACCAACAATGTCAATATCTTTCAGGAACTTGAATTACCTCCTTAAACCTCCCCATGCATTTCCTGCTTATGATTTCCATTGGCCCTCTCATTCATCAAAAATGAAAAAATTTATTAGCCAACGGAATTCATTGAACACAAACAGATGCACAAAATACAATATTACCTAATCTTTTCAGGAACTTGAATTACCTCCTTAAACCTCCCATAGATTTCTTGCTTATGATTTCCATTGGCCCTCTCATTCATCAAAAATGAAAAATTTTATTAGCCAACGAAAAACATTGAACACAAACAGATGCACAAAATAGAATATTACCTAATCTTTAATTTAATCTTGTTAGCTCGTCCAATTTCTTTTCTCGTTTGTTCTTTTGGTGCAGACAATACAAAAGAAAAAAAAAATGTATTTTAGGGCGCGCTTCATGGACTCTCCTAAAGGAATATCTGCAAGCGCATGTTCTAGACTTGTAGTATCTCTTTCAAATCTTCTCCATGTAACACAAAAAACAAAGAGTTATTTGAGCCGCAGAAATCGGAGATAGGAAAACTTTTGAGATAAAAACTGATTGCGGAGTTACCTAGAGTATGCACATTCCAGCAAAGAGAGCTCTCATAAGTACCTCAGCACCAAATCTTGAGGTTCCATGGAATCCATGATCACCATTTGGAGTCGTAACCTGACCAATTAACCTATTGCAACTATAAAATATAAATGTATTTGATTTTCGGCTGGACAAAATGAAAGTAGATAGTTACATTGAAGAATCATCCATCCAATCTGAGCTGCAACTTCATAGATCCTACAAAAAAGAAAAGGGAAAATGAGTTGAGGGGAGAAAAGGAGCAAAATTGAATCCTAAAGGACAGTAAGAAGAAGAATTAAGATGAAATACAAATACCAAAAAAATAAGGTTCCTAGCTTCTGCGCCAAGAACACCACCACATGCTGGAGAGCATCCATCCCATAACCTGTACAAAATCCTTTATGTAGTGTTCAACAACTAACGTATAACAAAAGATCAATCTGAATACCTACGCAAGAATGGAACCATTTGATAAGATATTCAAACGGGAAAATGGTTCTAACAAAGACATTAGTTAAGGACACAATTAGACCCACATCTTTCCTGCAATTTCATAACAAATGGATAATAGGTTCCTCTACAGTGGATGCATTCTATAGTGGATACATGAGATATCTCGATATAATCACTATTCTCAGACTTTTATTGGATAGGCACCAACCTGTAAATAACCCATGAATGAAAAATAAAAACATATATTATTTATTGGAACCCTGAACTATATATCACTAATCACCCCACTAAAAATTTAATACGCATTTTGTATATGCAGATTAGAGAAACAAAAAACATACTCTATGTTTATCATTATTCATAACTATTAAGACTTCGTGAAAGAAAAGTTTAATGTCAGAAGAGAATTACAAAGAAATATATCTTCCCAATTCGTTCAAAAATTAACAGAACCATTTGAATCAAACTATAAGAAGAGAGCTTAGCAGCATAATAAAAATGCCAAAAACATTTTGCAATGCTAAAATTCGACATTAGGAATCATATATTTATGCTTTTATTAACTTAACCCTGCGATAGACAAACCGGATGCATATACCATGTAGAAGCAACCAAAAGATGACGTTTTAGTTGAAGTCGAAATATAATCAAGAATTTTTTCTTCTTAGTGACATCAAAAAAGACAACTATTTTTCAATACACTCCTGAATTGTGAATGTTGACTGAGAGATAGCTTAAGAGTTTGGCAAGGATATAATCAAGATGCATATAAGTTTGTCATCATATTTTTCGCCAAGATAGTATGTCAACAATCTACAATCTACGTAGTTTCAGCCATACCCTTATTAAAACACCTGCAAAAACAACGTTTTTCAGTCAGTTTCGTTATATAAACCCCAGGTTAATAGAATCCAACATTGATGTCATAACAACAACTCCAATTTAATCAATCAAAAAGACATACAGGGTGTTAGTCCTCAAGGGAGTTGGGGGAGTTGGGTGTAGTTGTGTTTTTTCCCGTTAGTCGTGAGGGAGTTCGAGGGAGTCTCTCAAAATCCCCGTTAGTCGTGGGAGAGTTTAGAAGAGTCTCCCAAACTCCCTAAAAAACCCCGTTAGTCGTGGGGGAGTTTGAAAGAAACTCTTAAACTCCCTGTTAGTGGTAAAAATTAGAATGATAGGGAGTTTGTTTTTCTAGGGGAGTTCTAGGGAGTTTATAGTGTATTTTTGACTCACTCCAAATCTCTCAAAAAAGTAGAGATTTTGGGAGAGTCTCTCTCCCTACACTCAACACACCAAACTCTCTCAAACTCCATATACTCTCTTACACTCCCTCAAAAAGAAACTCACTGCGATCTATTGCAGATTGAAATCATTTTACTCACAAAAATAGTGTGATCTCTCAGAAACATTGACGAAGAGGAAAAGTAGCCTAGAATTAAGTTATCACCTGTAATCGCGAGAGAACCCCATCTCTTGTTATCACCTGTAGAAAGGAGAACAAAAATCAGAACATGTATTAAAATAGAAATCCGAGAGAGAATGAGATTAGGGAAGAATAAACTTCAATATACTCTACAAAAAAAAAATTGGAGTTGAGTTTATTTACCCGAATAATGTAAACTTCAAGTGATTGATTCTGTTGTCAAGAATAAACCCAAAACAAACTGATATAATAAACGAAACGGTATTACCTGTAAAGAGATTATCACGATTGTTACCAAAAACTTTTTAAGATGTAACCGATATTATCATGATTGTTATCAGAAAACCTTGTCAAATTTTCTTGCCGCTGGAAACATAAAGAAGAAGAATTCTCTTGGCCGTTTAGGGTTTCATAACAGAGAAGAGAGTAGGGAGATTCGGGAGGCGGAGAGACGCGAGTGCAGATTAGGTTAGGTTTTTGTGGGTTTTTCTTTTTCTTTTTGGTTTTGGTTTTTAGGTTGTTTTCCTTTGTTACGAAAATTTTAAGTTTTTAACGGAGGAATGACATGGCAAGTGACATGGTGACAGGAAGAAAAGAATTAGGAATGACATGGCGTAAAAGGAGAGAATTTCTCTGCAATTTGGAGAGGGGAGGGTGAGGGTCACCCTACAACGTGGGAGCCCATATCACTTAAGATTTTAAAGGAGTTAGATACTCAATAAATCATCTAAAACATTTTGATAATATTTTATTACAAGTTTTCAATCATAAATCCTATGCGAAATACTAATTATAGCACACAAATCCAATCTCTATGCTTTTCCGCCATTACCTCCTTGTGGTGCCATAAAATCTGGAATTTTTTGTCATGAAATGACGTGAGTTGTGACACCCAATAGGAAAAGAAGAAACAAACATTTTTTATACAATATTTTTCAATTCCTTACAAAAAATAACAAACATGATTAACAACGACGCAAGCACATGGAAACACCACATCCATAGACAACAATAAATTCAATCAATCTGCTCGTCCCAGGGAGCCCATGGGTTTAGCAATCAAATAGAAGGCAACCATCAACTCCTAATGAGCCCCATGTTGTTTTTAGGGAGGCAACCTTCAATTCCCAAGGATATCTCACACCCGTCAAAAAGGCAAGTCTTTTGGGAAGCAACCATCAATTCCCAAAGACCATAATTTATCAAACATATACACACATCACACAACTTCAACATCATCATGAAATCAATAAATACAATACCATCAATCACACGCCAGCATAATAATTAAAGCCAGTAAATATGAATTTAAATAATTTTAACTCAAATAAAAATAAGATTTAGTTAGTGTTGCGCCTACCTCAAACGCTAGCCAAACAATCGTAAGGAAGAATAATAAACGCAAAGAGCACAATCCCTGATAAGAAAGCTAAGTTCCCACAAATCTGTAATTGTTTCCACTGATCCCAAAAACTAAGTTTCTGCTACGTTCTTTTACTGTTTTTTTTTTTGTGCAGCTGGGAGAAGGGAATATTAAAAAAATTCTCTGAACCTAAAACATACAAGTCTGAAACATATATATAGTCGGTGATCCTAATCCTAGTCAGCAGACGTCATTCCATATATACCGTTAGCCATGTGGTTCAGTTATATGCAATTAGCACAATTCGACTCAGATGATAACACGCCTTGTTGACCGAGCTAAAATAGGATGTTCAAGTTTTCCGAATTTGTTAACTAATTAAGCCAAGAACCAATCACATCAAGACATGCAACAAGATGATAAGCCAAAACCAAATAAAATAAGTAGTAAATATCCATGGGTTACACGTTTCGCACTACTTACTTTGACCTTGAGAAAAACTACTGCCTTTTATTTATTCTTTGTCCTACCACTGAGGAATTCTTAACCTAACAGCCAATAAAGAATTAACGAGTGATACCATAATTATCAACCAAAACTACTTCAAGTGATAAAGTCCACTGCTAGCATTTGTGCACCTGTATCTAAGTCAACTAAATCTCTCACCCAATTGAAACAAGTCTACTAGCCAAAATGCTTAATAATTAAAAATTGTTCCATTTTTGTTCTACCATATTAGACGATAAATGTCACTCGTACCCTACCAAAATTATCTAACTTTTTACTTCTCAAAATTAATACATGCAACCCGTTTGGAAATAAAAATAATCATTGTGAAACAAAATAACAAAAATGCCCTTTAAAGTAAATGACTATTTTACCCTCATGTGCAAATGACAAAAATGCGCTTGAAATTGAGACGGATATTACAACCTCACACACTTCAAGAAATTTAGTCCCTAAATTTAAGATGACATGATAACAAAAAAAAATTAAAGATAAAAACAAAAACACACAGCGAATTTTATCCAAGCACAACTAATAGCTATTATTGTTTGCGCAACAACTAGCTCTGAAAGGATCTAATTGCTACTCTGATACCAAACTGTAACACCCCGATTTTCGTGCCCGGATCCCATGCCCAAAAACCCGAAGTAATACTTCGATACCATAACCGAAGCCCGGCTACTAAGCCCAAGCTCATTAAATAATTTATTTGGGCTTAATTAATTTATGTTCAATTTAGAAATTTTGTCGCAGCGGATATATAAAAATTCTTTTTGGAAGATCTAACCATTAATTTTACGATATTTCTAATCCATATGAAATTTAGAAGACTCTAGAGTAGAAGAAAAATTAATTTCACCGTTAAAAGTTCCAGGTTCAATCCAAAAGAGTCAAGTTTTCAAGGAACAAACGTAAACCATAAACAAACATCAGTTCACTCCAAGAATTTTACTGAAAACAATTCGAATCTAAAAATTATTATGATTATAAAGTATAAATCTTAACTCGATACAATACTATTCATAAATTTTCTATAATTGTTATTTTATCTTAAGGAATTTTTGACTACAGTCAAACGCGTAGTTGACCAGTACTCCAGAAAAGCAAAACAGAGATAGTCCATTTTGTAAAAATCACTCACAACTCAAAATGAGCTTTGGTTTACCATTTTAAAAAGGAAAAACAAAGATCTTAAAGTTTACAGAAGACACCAAAGCCTAAAACATGTCATAGAATTACTTTTAAACATGAAAACTTCAATATAGTTGAATCTGTCAGAAAATTTCTTGTTTTAATATAGTGATAAACAATTGTTTTAAAAATACTTCTATAGCTCATAAAATTCTGAAAATTTTATCAATACATTCCGAAGGAGTTTTACATATTTTAAAAATAGAATGAAACGAAATCATATTATAGATTATAATTATCATTAACAGTCAAACCACCATGACTCAGAAATTTGCATTGTCTAATCAAATAGAACGTTTTTAATAAAGCATTGTTTCATTGGTTACACAACCGGTTAATTCCAAAATACTAATAATCAATAAATACTCAATAAATCATCTAAAACATTTTTATAATATTTTATTACAAATTTTCAATCATAAATCCTATGCGAAATACTAATTATATCACACAAATCCAATCTCTATGCTTTTCCGCCATTACCTCCTTGTGGTGCCATAAAATCTAGAATTTTTTGTCATGAAAAGACGTGAGTTGTGACACCCAGTAGGAAAAGAAGCAACAAACATTTTTATGCAATATTTTTCAATTCCTTACAAAAAATAAAAAACATGATTAACAACGACGCAAGCACATGGAAACACCACATCCATAGACAACAATAAATTCAATCAATCTGCTCGCCCCAGGGAGCCCATGGGTTTAGCAAACAAATAGGAGGCAACCATCAACTCCTAATGAGCCCCATGTTGTTTTTAGGGAGACAACCTTCAACTCCCAAGGATATCTCGTACCCGTCAAAAAGGCAAGTCTTTTGGGAAGCAACCATCAATTCTCAAGGACCATAATTTATCAAACATATACACACATCACACAACTTCAACATCATCATGAAATCAATAAATACAATACCATCAATCACACGCCAGCATAATAATTAAAGCCAGTAAATATGAATTTAAATAATTTTAACTCAAATAAAAATAAGATTTAGTTAGTGTTGCGCCTACCTCAAACGCTAGCCAAACAATCGTAAGGAAGAATAATAAACGCAAAAAACACAATCCCTGATAAGAAGCTAAGTTCCCACAAATCTGTAATTATTTCCACTGATTCCAAAAACTAGGTTTCCGCTACGTTCTTTTACTTTTTCTTTTTTTTGTGCGGCTGGTAGAAGTGAATATTAAAAAAATTCTCTAAACCTAAAACATACAAGTCTGAAATATATATATAGTCGGTGATCCTAATCCTAGTCAACAAACGTCATTCCATATATATTGTTACCCATGTGGTTCAGTTATATGCAATTAGTACAATTCGACTCGGATGATAACACGCCTTGTTGACCGAGCTAAAATAGGATGTTCAAGTTTTCCGAATTTGTTAACTAATTAAGCCAAGAACCAATCACATCAAGACATGCAACAAGATGATAAGCCAAAACCAAATAAAATAAGTAGTAAATATCCATGGGCTACACGTTTCGCACTACTTACTTTGACCTTGAGAAAAACTAATGCCTTTTATTTATTCTTTGTCCTACCACTGAGGAATCCTTAACCTAACAGCCAATAAAGAATTAACAAGTGATACCATAATTATCAACCTAAACCACTTCAAGTGATGAAGTCCACTGCTAGCATTTGTGCACCTGTATCTAAGTCAACTAAATCTCCCACCCAATTGAAACAAGTCTACTACCCAAAATGCTTAACAATTAAAAATTGTTCCACTTTTGTTCTACCATATTAGACGATAAATGTCACCCGTACCCTACCAAAATTATCTAACTTTTTACTTCTCAAAATTAATACATGCACCCCGTTTGGAAATAAAAATAATCATTGTGAAACAAAATAACAAAAATGCCCTTTAAAGTAAATGACTATTTTACCCTCATGTGCAAATGACAAAAATGCGCTTGAAATTGAGACGGATATTACAACCTCACACACTTCAAGAAATTTAGTCCCTAAATTTAAGGTGACATGGTAACAAAATAAATTCAAGCTAAAAACAAAAACACACAACGAATTTTATCCAAGCACAACTAGTAGGTATTATTTATTTTTTTGCGGAACAACTGGCTCCGAAAGGATCTAATTGCTGCTTTGATACCAAACTGTAACACCCCGATTTTCGTGCCCGGATCCTATTCCCTAAAACCCGAAGTAATACTTCGATACCATATCCAAAGCCCGGCTACTAAGTCCAAGCTCATTAAATAATTTATTTGGGCTTAGTTAATTTATGTTCAATTTCGAAATTCTGTCGCAGCGGATATATAAAAATTCTTTTTGGAAGATCTAACCATTACTTTTACGAGATTTGTAATCCATATGAAACTTAGAAGACTCTAGAGTAGAAGAAAAATTAATTTCACCGTTAAAAATTCCAGGTTCAATCCAAAAGAGTTACGTTTTCAAGGAACAAACGTAAACCAGAAACAGACATAAGTTCACTCCAAGAATTTTACCGAGCACAATTCGAATTTAAAAATTATTCTGATTATAAAGTATAATCCTAACTCAATAAAATACCATTCTTAAATTTTCTATAATTTTTATTTTATTTTAAGGAGTTTTTTACTTCAGTCAAACGCGTAGTTGACCAGTACTCCAGAAAAGCAAAACAGAGATAGTCCATTTTGTAAAAATCATATAAAATCACTCACAACTCAAAATGAGCTTTGGTTTACCATTTTAAAATGTAAAAACAAAGATCTTAATGTTTACGGAAGACACCAAAGCCTAAAACATGTCATAGAATTACGTTTAAACATGAAAACTTCAATATAGTTGAATCTGTCAGAAAATTTCTTATTTTAATACAGTGATAAACAATTGTTTTAAAAATACTTCTATAGCTCTGAAAATTCTGAAAATTTTATTAATACATTCCGAAGGAGTTTTACATAGTTTAAAAATATAATGAAACAAAATCATTGTTATAAAAAGGTATGGTGTTTGTCTCCATGATGACAAAAGCTATCAGACGGACGTCGTATAATATAGACCCGATCCGAAGGTCGAGAAGCTCCGGATGGAGTAATCATTAGACGGTTGAAAAGGACTCCCGGACATGAGAAACTCGCGGTGTTTACACTCCTGCCACTTTTTTCCCCTCGACGACTTTAGATTTTTACTTCTCTGTTGTTTGTCTGCTGAGGCTCTTTGTCGCTCTGTATGAAAGAGATTAATGAACCTCCCTTTCACTTCAATTTCATGTTTGATTGTATTGACATGGTTTTTTGTTTTTTTTTTGTGATTCCGGAAGCAAATTAATTCACAAGAAAATATTCCGCCAAAATTAATAACCCTAAACTTTATCTCACTTGCCGCATCTTTTCTACTCTCCCATATCAATTCGGCTGAATCAGTTCTTCCTTTTCTTTGTTTTCCTTTTCTATCGTTTGACTGATTTATATATGTTTTCTGTTTCGATTGCAGTTGAGTATGTAGATCAGATTTCGTATCCAGCGAATTACAGTTAAGAGCTAAAGAAAACTCTATTTTCGTTTCTAGGAGCATACCGGGTAATAACGGTGTTGTTTTCTCTAAACCAAATCAATCCAATGATTCCAAATTAAATAAACTCGGCTGCTGCAAAACTACTAGGAATGCCAATATAGATTTATGAGTCGAGCTTTATTTTTAGGTTTCTTTACAAAAGAATTGTCCCTCTCAATCTTAATTATGGATTCCCAATTGTGATTTTTCGAATTGTAAAGTTTGGGTATTATGCATTCTCCTTGATATCTTATTTATTGAAGATGTAGTCTATCACCTGATGGGATTGTTGCCCTACCGTCTTTGCTGCTAGCTAGCCTAAGCTTGAGTTTGATAGCTTCAGTTTATTGATCTACATAAATAGATTCAGACATGCTGATCGCTGTCGTAAGCGTCAAAAATAAATTACATTTTCTCACTACTCAAAATATATAATATAGCAAGGGTAAGAAAGGATCGTTCCCACAGAGAGAACTTAGGTTGTCAATATGCTTCGGTTTCCTATAATAACACTTGGGGGGTTTTCTGATTTTTATATACTAAAATAAAATAAAAGCAAAATAAGGAAATAAAGCACACAATTCAAATATGTGAAAGTATTGACCAAGGATATCGTTTTCATCCACAAACAACTAGAATTGATATTTAATCTCAACTGTATTAAAAGTCCTAAGATATCTTGATCGCAAGTATACCCCGTTAATTCCCTGATTTCATCACAACCACATTAAAAGATGCATATGTGAATTCTTCCTAGAAAACAACCTAAAATGTAAAAACACAATTAAGTTTAACTCCCTAAAAGCATTGAGTTCCATGGAATAAGACTAATCAAAGCAATCAAACGTGTAAAAGCACTAATCCGATTTAACAAAGGTTATGGTTCACTTGTGACTACTAGGATGCATCACTACAAGCAATACTCACAATTATGCTACTTGCAATCAGGAGTTATCACTTTTACGTATAATAACCCTAATTTAGCAATAGAGATGAAAACTAATTCAACTGATTCGCGACTCGACTAAACATGCATTCAAATCATATAACAATATTAATAGTGATTCATAAGCAACAAAGTATGGAGACAAAACTAATTCATTGCATAAAAATCATGGTTGGAATTCCAACTTATTCCGTAACCAAGATAAAATTATCTAAACATGTGAATGGAGTTCATAAAAAGAAGGAAAAGAAAACCCATCATGTTTCTAAACCCTAGAACACAAAAGTAGAGACAAAGATTATCCATAGAATAGGACCCTAGAGAGTTTATATAACCTCCCCTCCTCTGTGTATCGGCTTTCCTCAGATGAGACTTAAAAATATCGACCAAGCCTGACCACTTCCATCTCACTAGCAGCCACGACCCAGTCAATAAAGGCCCATGTAGATCATTAATCCTGTCAGTCTTGTGGAACTGACAAGGCATTCAGCTCTAGCACCACCAGCTTCATCTTCATTCATGTAAACCAGCTCGTGGCCTGACTGCAGTTTCATTTTAATCCCCACCTGCAACTCCACCAAAACTACACATCAACAACAGTTGCATCACTTGACCCCAACTGCAGTTCTTCTTCATCCATGAAATCCACCAGTAACAGCTCCTTTTCGGCAGAATCACGTCCTAACATATATCTAAACCAACTTCATTACCATACCAACAGAGCCACATACTCCTTCTACCAAGCATCACCAGAGCCATATCCTACCATTCCCGAGTCTTGCAATTCAGTTCTTGCATCACACAACTAACTCAAAACATCCTTCCCTGCCAAATACATATCAAGCCATAAATAGCTCCAGCACTGCAGTCTTTTCTGATGCAGTTTCAATTCACAACTGCGGCTAGCCATTTCTCACACAACTCGTCATTGACCAGTCCATTGCAGGTGCAAGTCTGAACGTAACCTCGAGTACTACCACCCATAACAACAACAAGCCATCTCCAATTTCTGATGAACTCCAGCAATTCAGACCTGCAATTCCATTTTAGTTTCAATTCAACTGTATCTTCTCAGTCATCACCAACACCACTTCTCAGTCACTTCACTCCATTGCACCCAGCTAAAACCCTTTAGCATAACCACAAAACTCAGCCTTAACTCCACCTGCGGGTTCTGTTCCATTTCAGTCACCACCAGTGCCTCACTGCAACTGCACTTCACTACTTCTCTTGCAAACAGCTCTAACTAATCTTGAATCAATATATCGCTGCCAGCAAACAAATCAATAGCACAAACTCCACATGCAGATCCCCATCTAACTTCCATTCGGTAGCTCAGTGTTTGTAATTCAGCTCAAACCAGATTTCAGCAGTGCATGGCCCTTCTCATTCCTGCAACACCATTCTCAGCTAATCGTAGCTACACTGCACCATTTCCTTCTCTCCCTGCATACAACAAACACCATCTCCTCTCTGGCCATCACCTGAATCAACAAAATCCATTATCATTGCATTCTGCAACTCAGCCGAATAACAGAAATGCCACCTGTGATACAACTGCAGCATGTCTGCAATTTAGCTCATTGTAGTGCCAAATCCATAACCTGAGCAGCAGCTCAACCTTCCCTTACCAGCACAACATCTGCAAATCAACCAAAACCAACTGGTGCTCATCTCAGTTCGCCTGCAATTCCAGCCCCAATACCTCCTGCAGTTTCAGCTCAGCCTGAGTCCCTGACTGCAATCTTGCATTCAACACCAGTAGTTCCCATCTGTTACCATCACCTCCCACCTGCACCCAGATTCAGACCAAACCCATTCTTCCTTTGTTTCAGTTCGATGCACCATCATACACGAGCAACATCTGTAACTATACATTCCTTAGCCCTGACTTCATCTAATCTCTGCAATTCAAGCCCTTTATAGTCATCCATGGTTTCACTGTGAACAAAATGGCATCAGTTCCAACACAACATCCTTCTTTTCAGCTACACACAACCAATGCTTCACCCTGCAAATTCTTGAGTCAACACATAACATCACCAGTTTACAATCACTCTACAGCTTCATCACCACCAAACCCTTGAATCGTACAGCCCATCTTCTCTGAATCAAACCAAATCTTTCCTTGTTCAATTGGAACTCAAATCCAAGTTAAACCCATCTCCTAACTCTTCACAAGCTCTTCGAAACTTTCGTCAATCTTAAATCTGAGAACACCCATCTACTTCTCTTAAATCAAGCTCAACCAATCTTCTAATTCTTCCCCAATTTGCTCTCAACTTCGACCTCTCACTTCGACAAAGATAACTCAACTACTACAAACCCATATCGATCTTGATTTTGCCGGCGAGAATGACTCCGGTAGCAACGGCAACAAGCCCTTGTGAAGGCTCTGATTATTAGGTCGCAGCAAGGGAAGAAAAGAGGAACTGGTCCTCTGAAAGGAAACCTGACCTAGTTTTTAGGTTAACTTTGAAGTGTTGATATAAGAATCCATGATGCATGATAAGGGCCACCTCCATTCAACTGTCAATCTGGGAAGACTGACAGTGTATTTTCCTGCGTAATTCTTGTACTGTCAGTTCTAGGGAACTAACAAGATTTTTGCACATAACTTTCTCATACGACGCCGGAATAAACTAATTCGTTCGCCACTGACTTCGTCTTTTCGTTCTCTTCAAGGTGATGAGAAGAAATCCTAGATTTGAGTGAGTTTCACTTCTTATTGCTACAATAACTCCAAAGTACCTAATAGCTCAAAATGAAACATAAGATACATAATTTACATGAAAACTTGCAAAGAAAGCATAAATACTAGATATAAAATTAGGTGTTTCAGACACCTATCAAATTCCCCCACACTTAGACTTTGCTAGTCCTTGAGCAAATCAAACAAAACGAATTCTAAAATATACATACAACTCTGTGTCGCTGAGGATACGGTTATTAGATGAATAACAGGCCTTTAAACCTCTAGGTGTCCCTAGTGGATGAGTTATAGTCTCGTGAAGGTAACTAGAGGTTTACACACAAAACCTACTTTTCCAACTTACAAGTTCTCTGAAATGTAGCATCCAACGCGCTAAGAAGACATAGAGATTCTGCACACTAGTCATAAGAAGTTAGACACATATATGAACACAATCTCATTCTTAAAAGTTGAGAGAGAAATAACCATCCTTATCGAAAGAAATTCGGGTTCGGAGTGATCAAAAGTCTCGACTCTGCCTCACAAGAAAGGGTTTTATGAAGTTGCTCTCAATAATAAATAGCTTTTTATGGGTCACACATGTGTCCAGGTAGGAATGAAGAGAGAATCCTGCGACACCTTGAATGGTAGGAATGCAAAAACCTTCTGAATTGTTTGAAAACCCACATCTTTTATTCATTTTGAAAACCATTTTTTCTGACGATTTCTAAGAAAGGAAATCAACCACTTAACGAAGGTGGGAATATGCTTACTTACCTCGTTATCCGTTCGGCGTGCAGTTAGCACCACTCTCACAACATCCATAGAAACGTCTTCGGTATTCAATCGGTGTCTTCATCTTCGTCTTCGGTCTTCAACTCTTGATGATAACTCTTGAACTTCGTAGAATCTTGACAATTTGATTCTTTCCTCTAATTCCTTGTTGCTTGAAACTTCATTATTGATATTCCTTCTTTCCATTGGCTTTATTGAATGAATACAAAACCAAAAACGAACTAAAATAAACCAAATATAATACATCGAACTCTTTTTTTTTCTTTTTTTTTTTACTTTTTAAATGCAAAATAAATAAAGTAAATACAAAATGAAAACAAACAAAATATTAGAACTAATGATGAACCTAATGAACTTTTCACTTTTTTTTTTTTTTTTATGAGACAAGAGAATATAAAATACAAATTAACAAATACGATAAAATAAAAATGCAAGTACAAAGGCCATGGTGTAAGTACTTTATTGCTTGATTCTTCACAACTTGTATTTCTCGATATCATAAACTCCTTGAACTCTCATCTTAATAATCTTCGCTTTTGTACAATAGTCTTCAACTTGTAAAAATTTTGCTCCTTGTCTTGTTGCTTTACTTGAATCTAAAACCCGTTCATTTCTGTACCGTTGCTTGTAAACCTTGAACGTCTTCAACTTTCCTTCGAATTTGTGATGCTCCTCTTGTTGATGATGATGGTGTTTCTATAAACCTGTTGGTGTAGAGAGAGATAAAGTGGATGGTGCTAACAGCGAACAAGATTACAAGTGGTATGTAAGTTAGAAATTCGATGTCACCATCATGATTGACAAAATAGCACTCAAGAGATCAAAGTAGTGCTTCTATTGGTGGGAGGTTGGGTAGCTCACCATTCTACCCGGAGTTTACGTACGGTGACACACACTCTAAAAGCACATATTTAGACAGGTACAAAGAAGTGAAGGTCGGTGCCTCTCATGATGTAACAATGGGTAGTGTCCACTATAGGGACCACAACTCTAATACCGAATTCAGTCTGCACCTTATTTGCCACTGGCATGGTTAAATCCAACTTTAACTCTCATACAAGCAAGAAACCCGATCATGTTCTCTGTCATCTCTAAATTCAGTCACTCTTATGAGAATCTCGATGTAATCTTAGCGACATGTATACTATGTGACTCTAAACTAACTACAAGTTGGATTTTTTTTATTCACTAATTTACACAAAAGTTGAAATTTTTGAAAATTTTACAATGCAAATGCTTAACCACTCCCCCACACTTAAACTTTACATTGTCCTTAATGTAAATTGAATCGTCCAAAGAAAGTCAAGGTGGGAAAACTTATAATGATATGCGACAAGAAAAAATAAATACAAGACAAGAACCAAAAATAAAAATAAGACAAGACAAGATATACTCATCGTATGGGTTGCCTCCCATGCAGTGCTTGGTTTAAAGTCGCCAGCCCAACTTGCCAGACGAATTCCCCATACACCAATAATCTGAAAAGTTGGGGATCCACCCATAGAACCTGTTTTGCAAATAGTAACTTCACACAAACATTAGTACAATAAATCAAAAGTGAAGCTATATCCCAATAGAAGTTTCCCCCACACTTAGTCTTTTCTACACTTGGAAGTGTATAAAGAACATAAAAATCAGGAACTTCTATGGTTTCTTCTTTGCAAAAATTCATAGTATGAGAATCAAATGTTTCTAACGGCGAAAATCGAGAAACAAAGTCATTCAACAATATTCTCGAAGCACATACACTCAAACCAATAAGAGGTAAAGGAGAAGAAACAATATGCAAAAGGATTAGACAAACCTTGCACAATCTCTTGTATCACATAATCCTCTTCATCCTTGAAAAACTCAAGTGAATTACTCAACTCTTTTATATCATGTTCCTCTATCAAACCTTGCAACCATTCTTCGTCCATTTCTGCGTTAAACAAAGTCTCGACATAAACATCATCATTACAATTCTTTGCAAGCTCAATTGGGTCTTCCACAATATTGGTCAAATCGGTCACATTCTCAACACACTCGTCATCATTAGGCTCAAACCTTGTTGCAAGGAAGTTCTGTAAAACACTAGTTTCATCATACTCATGTACCTTTTGAATAGGTGTTTGATCATTATAAAGATCAAGAGTTGAATCAACTACACTAATGTCATCAAATATCTCCAAAGGTTGGTCCTTTTCAACACAATCATCTTCATTTTCAGACTCACCATAGTAAGAATCTTCATCGGTTTCCCATCATTTATCACGACGTCGTTTAAGTTCCATATGAATGGTCCTACTAATTTCATCAACAAGCTATTCCGAGGCTCCATCATCTTCCAACTTGTATAATTTTTGTGCAAGTTTTCTAACATTCACACGCTTACCACCATTGGATACAATAGGTTCTCTTTCCCATGACTCTTCCCTTTGAATGGGTGAATGATCATAACTACGATCCGGAGTCGGGTAAGAAAAAGTGTAGAAGAAATTGTTTTGTGCGATGTTCAGTCCATTTATAGCATTCATACATCTCGGATAAAGCAAATTGGAAGTAGAATTGTCCCACCTAGGTGTTTGACTTACATACCTACTACAAGGTTGTTGTTGGTATGTATGAAAATCACCATAAGCTCTTGGATATTGATCATAGCCAATAAATTGGTTCCGATCGTATTCCATAGATGGTGGGAAATCGTCATAGTGCTGAGGAGGTTGAAAACCGTATCCATTGCTCCAGTATGCTCCTTCCATGTAACAATAAGTACCTGAAACACGATTCTCAAAACAAGGTTAAAAATCAGAAAATAAAACAAACTAAATACAAAACTAAAAATAAGAAACCAGAAACAAGTGACAACCGCTACCTCCCCGGCACCGGCGCCAAAATTTGATCGTTGTCGTAAGCGTCAAAAATAAATTACACTTTCTCACTACTCAAAATATATAATATAGCAAGGGTTAAGAAAGGATCGTTCCCACAGAGAGGACTTAGGTTGTCAATATGCTTCGGTTTCCTATAATAACACTTGGGGGGTTTTCTGATTTTTATATACTAAAATAAAATAAAAGCAAAATAAGGAAATAAAGCACACAATTCAAATATGTGAAAGTATTGGTCAAGGATATCGTTTTCATTCACAAACATGCTTTTCAACAATAACTAGAATTGATATTTAATCTCAACTTTATTAAAAGTCCTAACATATCTTGATCGCAAGTATACCCCGCTAATTCCCTGATTCCATCACAACGACATTAAAAGATGCATATGTGAATTCTTCCTAGAAAGCAACCTAAAGTGTACAAACACAATTAAGTTTAACTCCCTAAAAGCATTGAGTTCCATGGAATAAGACTAATCAAAGCAATCAAACGTGTACAAGCACTAATCCGATTTAACAAAGGTTATGATTCACTTGTGACTACTAGGATGCATCACTACAAGCAATACTCACAATTATGCTACTTGCAATCAGGAATTATCACTTTTACGTATAATAACCCTAATTTAGCAATAGAGATGAAAACTAATTCCACCGATTCGCGACTCGACTAAACATGCATTCAAATCATATAACAATATTAATAGTGAATCATAAGCAACAAAGTATGGAGACAAAACTAATTCATTGCATAAAAACCATGGTTGGAATTCCAACTTATTCCTTAACCAAGATAAAATTATCTAAACATGTGAATGAAGTTCATAACAAGAAGGAAAAGAAAACCCATCATGTTTCTAAACCCTAGAACACACAAGTAGAGACAAAGATTATCCATAGAATAGGACCCTAGAGAGTTTATATAACCTCCCCTCCTCTGTGTATCGGTTTTCCTCAGATGAGACTTAAAAATATCGACCAAGCCTGACCACTTCCATCTCAATAGCAGCCACGGCCCAGTCAATAAAGGCCCATGTAGATCACTAAGCCTGTCAGTCTTGTGGAACTGACAAGGCATTCAGCTCTAGCACCACCAACTTCATCTTCATTCATGTAAACCATCTCATGGCATGACTGCAGTTTCATTTTAATCCCCAGCTGCAACTCCACCAAAACTGCACATCAACAACAGTTGCAGCACTTGACCCCAACTACAGTTCTTCTTCATCCATGAAATCCACCAGTAACAGCTCCTTTTCGGCAAAATCACGTCCTAACATACATCTAAACCAACTTCATTTCCATACCAACAGAGCCACATACTCCTTCTACCAAGCATCACCAGAGCCATATCCTACCATTCCTGAGTCTTGCAATTCAGTTCTTGCATCACACAACTAACTCAAAACATCCTTCCCTGTCAAATACAGATCAATCCATAAATAGCTCCATCACTGCAGTCTTTTCTGCTGCAGTTTCAATTCACAACTGCGTCTAGCCATTTCTAGCACAACTCGTCATTTCCCCAGTCCGTTGCAGGTGCAAGACTGAACGTAACCTCGAGTACTACCACCCATAACAGCAACAAGACATCTCCAATTTCTGATGAACTCCAGCAATTCAGACCTGCAATTCCATTTCAGTTTCAATTCAATTGTATCTTCTCAGTCATCACCAACACCACTTCTCAGTCACTTCACTCCATTGCACCCAGCTAAAACCCTTTAGAATAACCACAGATTTCAGCCATAACTCCACCTGCAGGTTCTGTTCCATTTCAGTCACCACCAGTGCCTCACTGCAACTGCACTTCACTACTCCTCTTGCAAACAATTCTAACAAATCTTGAATCAATATATCGCTGCCAGCAAACAAATCAATAGCACAAAATCCACCTGCAGATCCCCATCTAACTTCCATTCCGTAGCTCAGTGTTTGTAATTCAACTCAAAAATGATTTCAGCAGTGCATGGCCCTTCCCATTCCTGCAACACCATTCTCAGCTAATCGTAGCTACACGACACCATTTCCTTCTCTCCCTGCATACAAGAAACACCATCTCCTCTCTGGCCATCACCTGAATCAACAAAAGCCATTATCACTGCATTCTGCAACTCAGCCGAATAACAGAAATGCCACCTGTGATACAACTGCAGCATGCCTGCAATTTAGCTCATTGTAGTGCCAAATCCATAACCTGAGCAGCAGCTCAACCTTCCCTTACCAGCACAACATCTGCAAATCAACCAAAACCAACTGGTGCTCATCTCAGTTCGCCTGCAATTCCATCCCCAATACCTCCTACAGTTTCAACTCAGCCTGAGTCCCTGACTGCAATCTTGCATTCAACACCAGTAGTTCCCATCTGTTACCATCACCTCCCACCTGCACCCAGATTCAGACCAAACCCATTCTCATTTGTTTCAGTTCGATGTACCATCATACACGAGCAACATCTGTAACTATACATTCCTCAGCCCTGACTTCATCCAATCTCTGCAATTCAATCCCTTTATAGTCATCCATGGCTTCACTGTGAACAAAATGACATCAGTTCCAACACAACATCCTTCTTTTCAGCTACACAGAACCAATGCTTTACCCTGCAAATTCTTGAGTCAACACATAACATCACCAGTTTACAATCACTCTACAGCTTCATCACCACCAAACCCTTGAATCGTACAGCCCATCTTCTCTGAATCAAACCAAATCTTTCCTTGTTCAATTGGAACTCAAATCCAAGTTAAACCCGTCTCCTAACTCTTCACAAACTCTTCGAAACTTTCGTCAATCTTAAATCTGAGAACACCCATCTACTTCTCTTAAATCAAGCTCAACCAATCTTCTAATTCTTCCCCAATTTGCTCTCAACTTCGACCTCTCACTTCGACAACGATAACTCAACTACTACAAACCCATATCGATCTTGATTTTGACGGCGAGAATGACTCCGGTAGCAACGGCGACAAGCCCTTGTGAAGGCTCTGATTATTAGGTCGCATCAAGGGAAGAAAAGAGGAACTGGTCCTCTGAAAGGAAACCTGACCTAGTTTCTAGGTTAACTTGTGAAGTGTTGATATAAGAATCCATGATGCATGATAAGGGCCACCTCCATTCAACTATCAATCTTGGAAGACTGACAGTGTATTTTCCTGCGTAATTCTTGTACTGTCAATTCTAGGGAACTAACAAGATTTTTGCACATAACTTTCTCATACGACGCTGGAATAAACTAATTCGTTCGCCACTAACTTCGTCTTTTCGTTCTCTTCAAGGTGATGCGAAGAAATCCTAGATTTGAGTGAGTTTCACTTCTTATTGCTCCAATAACTCCAAAGTACCTAATAACTCAAGACGAAACATAAGATACATAATTTACATGAAAACTCGCAAAGAAAGCATAAATACTAGATATAAAATTAAGTGTTTTAGACACCTATCACATGCAGATAATTAATTAAATATATTTTCTCTGTTCGAATCAATACTTCTTAGTCCGTACATTGAGTGTTGTTCTTATTACTTGCCAGATTTAAAATGTTAAACTTTTATGGATTGACATTAGTGTTGTTTCTTGATCCATGTTGAGCAAGTCAATGAATTTCCAAGGAACCACATCAATCATTAGAGGGTTGATTTTTTATAGTGAATGAGGTTGAGCAAGTCAATGACTTTTCCAAGGAACCACATCAATCGTTAGAGGTTTGATTTTTTTTATAGCGAATGAGGTTGAGAAAGTCAATAACTTTTCCAAGGAACCACATCAATCATTAGAGGTTTGGTTTTTTTTATAGCGAATGTTAATATTGTACAACGTCGTTGTATATGTATCCGTCTGTCATGGAAACCACGTCAATCCACGTGGTTTACGAGCTAGACAAGGTGGTTCATCATTGAACATTGGTAAGTTCTTCTTCTGATGTTTCCATGAGTTTTATTAATAGTTACTTATGGAAAACCACTTATTGTGTTCTTGATGTTCCATTTTTCACATCATCTCAATTGCAGATGCACCCACTTCAACGATGTTACATTTGGGACATTGAATGGGCAAAGGTAAGCAATTTAAGCTCAAATTGTGCGCTTATTTTAATACAATTTCTCTATCAATATGACGTTGTGGTACTTTGTTTTAATGATTCTATGATGAATCTAGGGTGAAATTAGGCCTACAATGTGTTAATTTGTTACCCTTTCAGTTTTCAAGAAGTCATTTGCTTTGAGAAAATAAGGTATGTTATTTTTCAATATGCATCGAAATTCTATGCAGTTGATAATGCCCGCCTCTTTATTTTTCCTTAAATGTTCAGGATAACAAAATTGAAGTTCAGTAGAAAGACTTCCTGTGGGATCATATATAAGAATCAGTTCAAGTGCCTGTAATGGTAGGTTTGAAGTACATGTTTTTCTCTACAATATTCAGAAATTTTGGCTGCATGATTTGACCATCCCTGATTAGACCCTTAAAATACATGAATACTTTATACACTTAAGATTATAGTCATCACGAATCCTTAAATTGGTAATGTACACAGCTGTATTTGATGCAATTTATTTTTAACCTCGAAATCCTTGCACCAGCTGCATTAAATATATTTGACTGTTAATCAATGGTTGGTTATGAATGCAGGCTTAATTTTCTCATGTCTTCTCAGTGCTTCGGCGAAGAATGTGCTTCTTACGGAGCTCGGTTTTCCTCAGATCTATATAGGTTGATGACTGATGTTCTTATAAGGAACTTGATAGGTTTCTCAATGAAGTTAGCGTTGGAAATGGTTCACTTGATGGTGCATTCAGTGACAGCTAGAGTCTGCGAGGTCAGGCTTCACTTTTAGAAGGCTCATAAGTGGTAAGTACTTCCTTATCCTTAATTAATACGTTTTATCTATGAAATATAGTGAAGCACAATATAGGGTGGTGTTAACAAGAGGAAAACAATAAATTGGGAATTTTCAAACGAAACCAAAATCCAGATTGAGAACGGTGTTCTCTCTCTTTAATGTTCATGTTCATTTCCTAAAGGACCATCCTTTAGTTTGGAAATGTGAATTGTTTACCAACCCAACAAGAGGAGAGATAGTTGCAGAAGAAACGGTCAGTCAGAATAGTAGGGGTAGGAAAACATCAGTGGAACGTTGAAAGGGTTTTATTTGCCGGGTCGAGAACGACATGATTTGTGTTTAGTTTGATTATTTTTCATCTATCACAGTAGAATTATTTGTTTAAATTTATTAGGGATTGTGTATGTTTTGGTTTTAGCTCGACGATTGTGTTCGACTTCCTTGGAAGATTGTAGGTTTCTTATTCATTGGAAGATTCTTTCCTAACATTGAATTTGTTATAGTGTTAATAATAAAAATCCTTAGTGACAAAGATTGTATGAAACTAACCAGTGTTGTCTCTTTTCGGGATCTTCTCGGAACGAAATGGAGTCTATTCATCCGAACACAGGTGTTTTCAGATTTTGCCGCCATGATAAGCTTCGTTTATGTTATGATGAAGCAAGACTAGATAATGCAGCAAGAGCTGAAACCATGTACCACTGTTCTTGGTGTTTCTTTTCTACATTTAGGATACTCTTTAAGTAATGTATGTATGAATACGACACTAAACGACCTGAAGTTATATACATAATGAAAAGAAACATTTGGAGATTATTAAAGTCCACGAACTCTGTTACACTCATTTCCAGAGACTCGGAATCAAGTATTAGTGTTACTTTAACTTCAGCAATCAGTTTGTAGGAAAACTCATACGGGTTACGATTGCCTTCATAAGAGATAATTCCTATTTGTCTTATTAATTTCCTGAATTATGTGTATGAGGGTTTATCTCATCCTGCGTGGTTTCGAAAGTTGATACTGAAATTTGCTATGTCCAAATGATTATTTGGAACAAGTCTAGCCAAAGTTCATAATGTTAGCTAAGTTTGTTTTAGATGATCCTTCGAACGTAGTAAATTTGTCTCAAAATAAAGCATTCCATTTTCAAGGTAATATGATTTAATCCCAACTCCTGCTGTATTGCATGACATATAAAGCATTCCATTTTCTCTTACTTCAGAGTTTTCCAACTCCTGTGGTGCAGGTAAAGGTAATATGATTTAATCCTAGTCACCTACTTTTATTTAATTGCTCAAATAAGCAATGTTTATTCAGTTTTCGTTTACATATAATTGTCTTTGTGTTTTCATTTAGCTAATGGGTGACTGGGACCCTGGATTAATTTTCTTATGGATTTTTTAAATTATTTAAAAAAAATTAAACACATGAGTTACAGACTTGCAATGAGAGTTTTAAATCTTGCAGTAGGTATACCAAAAGTAGAATCATGAGAGCAAGATTTTCACCATTCCCTTGACTTGATCTTATTAAAGGTTTCAATATCTCACATCATACTACGATGTACCATTCTACATGTGGACAAGCATCACTGCATCAATAGTGGTGGAGATTCGCCTCAATCCTAATAGTTACTCTGTGCAAGGTAAATAACTCACCTAGATTTTCCAAAACATCTTATAAAAGTTTCACCACTAAAAACTACTAAATCATAAAAGTAGTACTTTTATAAGATGTTTCCATTTGCTTTATACATTCCCAAGTTTTACACCATGTTTTACTTCACCAGACTGTCATTGTGATGAGTGTATAAAGCAAATGGAAATGATATGAGTGAGCATTGGTTGTATGGCGAATGGTCGAATTTTGCGGGTGTTAAGTTTCCATGTATAAATGATACTTGATGTAAAAATGAAGCCTCTTATTAGGGCAGTTGAGCCTACTTCCCGTCCTTCACTAACCAAAGGTGATAATATATTTCAGATTCTAAAACTTAGCTGTTTTCTGCAATTTCATTACCCCCAACAAGGAACAATTGTTTTGTTTTGCAGTACGACTATGTTGCCATGATGTGGCACCACTTATTTCACAAATTAACTTTGTTGTTGTGTTTGCTACAGGTGCGATATAATTTGCTTGGACATAAGGTTTAATAGGGGCCCCAGAACCAACACATATAATATATGCCGCAGTCAGGGAAGCTCTCCATTGTAAAGAAATCGGGAATCAAAAGTTATTCACTTAGCTATGTGTGGAGTCTGCGGACATGGTCATTTTAATTTTATTGCGTTTGAGAAGTATTTACAAGGTACCGCTGCTTATTTATCTTTTCCCAAGTAAAAAACAATCATCTTTTGCCGACAAGAGAGTTCATGCATCACTGGCTAACATTCCTCGAGATGTTTAAGGTTATCGCAGCTTACGGTAATTTCTTGCGGTATGTAATTTTGCTACTATTGGTGTTAATTTTAAAAAAAATTGGTAGTTAATGCCTCATTGTTCGTATAGGGTATTTTCGTTGTTGCACTAGACTATCATTTAGGTCAAACATTGATATTACCTTACTTAGGATTATCTAACTTATTTGAATTTTTTTTACTAAAAGGGCTTCTCATAGGAGGGTGATCATATATTTCTCTAAAGATGCTCTAAACATCACTGTGTCCCTAGGTGTATAAATTTTGTGATATCAATGATCTGCTCATGTCTAAAGGTTGTATTGGGGTTAAGGGAAAGAAGGTGAAAAAAGAGAATGGCTGAAGGTGAAGATGAGGAGCACCATAAAGTCGCTAAGGAGAGGTGCAACACAAGGAGGTTGAAATATTTATTGGAGGTTTGGAGAAGGGGGCAACTAATGAAGATTTCAAAGAAGTCGTTTGTGCGGTAAGTAGGGTTGTTGAAGTGTTGTTAATGATGAATCCCTAGACTAGGAAAAATAAAGGTTTTGCTTTGTTACATTTTGCCATTGTAGAACACACAAAACGAGCTGTGACAGAGATAAAGATCCCATTGGTAAGTAATGTTTACATCTTGCTTAAGCTGAACAGATTTAGATATGCTTTACGTTTCTTTTCTAAGTAGCTAATCTGTTTCAGGATAATGGAAAGTAATGTGATGTTACTCGGAATCAAGACAATGGCACCGTTTTCCTGGGAAATGTATGCAAAACTTGGACTACAAAGGCTTATGCCCAAATTAAGGTATTTGGATTACACCTATTAGTGAAGCCTCAAAGTAGTGGATAATTTTTTGACTTTTGATGCTTATGTTCAGTTAAGTAGTCCAAAGATTATGAAGATGCATGTTTGGAAAGGTTTCTGTAGTTGAAATCAGTTGAGCGAAGGATGAAATCTTTGGATGTGAAATAGGTACTTCTTTTGACGTTGTTAATTCGATAAAATCAGTGCAATCATTGAGAGAGTGAAATTAGTATTTAGGGAATCAATCAGGAGTATTATCTTACACGTAGGATACTTGCAACGTCCATTACATATGCTCACCGTGAAAATTATTGAAGGATGATGAATATTTCCTTATGTCACTCAACTATAAATCTGATTCATTAATCATTATGCATATTTTATCAGAACTTGAGGCAAACAAAGATCTGTCCTTGGTAATATGTAGATGATCAACCAGGTCATGTTCTTTAGTTTAAAACTGATTGAAGTAATATTAAAAAATAGGAAAGTACAAATATGTAGTGTACTCCATCCCTTTGGCTGTCTCAGCTCAACAGGTAGAGCGCATGGATTTATTCATGAGGTTGTGGGTTCAACTCCCACAGACAGTGACTGGATCAGTGCTTGGTGTATTAATATTACTCTTAGTGGTTGTTATCGGTTTTTAAGACTGCGCTGAGGCTGCGTGGTACACATGATAAGAAGTTTATTATGACCAGTGACAATGAGACTTCATACAAGGATGGATGGAGAATGTGGACGAAGACAAAAATTGGCTGAATCTAACATTTGGAAAGTTTCTGAAAGAAGTTGAATCCACAAAATTTCCTTTCTGATAGCTTACAACTATTTATGGATATAAAAGCTATGTCAGATGGAGAGGAATGAATTTGAGTTCAGGACAGGATTACATATCTAACATATTTTTGATGTTAGTAAAGAATGGTCATATGGTTGGGGGAAGCATGCTTATGTCTATGATAGGGAAAGCAGTTCTCGGTGCCGCAATAGTTGCTGAGTATTTCAGTGCTAAAGATCAACCACCATCATTTACCTCATAAGGTTATACAAATTGAGCTTGATTTTGTTTTGTGTGCAGATTTGTCATAATTTAGATTGGTGGTTAGTTTGACTTGATGCACACCATATCTTCTATCAAAACTTTCACAGCCCGTACCGCAGTCACATCTAGAATTTGTTGAAGAAGATGTCCATTAGTAATAGTTGATGAGCATGGTTTTTTCTGATTTGGAAAACTCGACCATAATTCCAAACTCCTTTGTGGATATGTTATTAGAAACCTTTTTTTCTCTTGATACTACTTGCCATTGTTTGCATATGTTCCCCGAATTTTATTGAAGACTGTATTTGATTCATGCCCAAAATACCAAACTTTAGCCGAGTCTCCCCTGAGAGGTATGATTAGGTAAGACTATATTTTCTATTAATTATTACCTCATTTTATGTACTATCTCTTTTCATTATATACACTTTAGATATGTGCTGCAGTGCAGTCCGTTAATGTCGTAATTTTTGTTGCATTCTTTGCTCTACTATTATCAATTGGATCCATGGAGGCTATAATTTTATTACATGTGAATCTAAAGAAGAAGAATAGCTTTTCCGGCCTACTACTCATCTGGATTGTGCACTTTGTGGGAAACTTTTGAATTTGAAGTTGAGTCCATTTTTGAGCAATCCAAACGGTAAATTCACAAACCAGAGTATGTACCTTGAAATATAATATGGCTTGAATATCTTGATTTCTAAAGCTTAAGTGATAATTTTATGAGTTTATTAACACACTTAGATATTCATACACGGGATGCAACGGAGTCCTTAGGATCGAGTGATATGTAACCAAATAAGGTAAAAGCCAGTTCAGTTCACATGGAGAACCACTAGAGAACAAGAGTTTACAACTGACTTGAGTACAACAAATAAAACAATACATTAAAGTGGTGTCCTATAGAAAGTACTAACTACGGAGTACAGAAATATACAAGGTAAGTACATCAATCATTAGGTCAAATAATTCTCATCGATCTTACCTTCACTTTAGCTTTGTAACTGTATGTCTTTCTTGCTTATATGTAACCAAATAAGGTAAAAGCCTTTGTAGTTCAGTCCAAATTCCGTTATTTCTATAAAGATTAATGTTGTGGTCAACAAATGTTACTAGCAAGACTAAAGACTGAGACGTACCGGCAAATTGCTTGGAAGACTTAATATACAACATCAATAATGGAGATTGTCCTAATAATATTTCATGATAAATAATAATTTTTGACATACAGGCGAAGAATACTGAAGCTCAAGAATGGTTACAACATTGTTGGACTTGCACAAGTAAACAAAAGTAGTATTGTTCATCTTCAACCTGTTTCAGCATTACCAAACTTGATATAGATGCTATTCTCAAATTTGAGTTGTTTGACAATTCAATTAAACTCTTTTCTACTTCACTTTATACATTCAATTTTCTATAGTATGATACTGCCGTACATAGAGACAAATTCAAGATTGACAATTTATTTCAGAGGAACTTGATAAGAAGAGTTGTTCTTGAATTTTGTAATGGGGGTCCTCCGGTAAAATCTCTGAATTACTTTACATCATCAGGAATGGAAATTTGATTAGCATCAATGACGGGGACTGTATAAGCTTTTCCAGGAATTTCTTCTTTGTTTTGAATCTAATTAAATTTCTGTCTATTGCAGATGAATTATACTAACAAAGTCCAATACAAATCTTTGTGACTTTTGAGGCTGATAAAAGCTATGCAGATTTCGTTAAGGATTAATGCACGCATTTAATTTAGGCCATTAGAAGGACGGGCTTTGAGGTTTCTTACTATTTTAATGAATAAAAAAAACTAATTTACTTATCCCTCAAGTAGATTGGCAGTGTTATTTTTTTATTAACATAACGAAATTGAGAAATTTTATCCTAGGTCGGCAATCAGTGAGCTTCCAATAGCTAAGGCTGTAGTATGACATGCTAAGAAGCTGCACTAGATGTATGCATCCAACCTGGAACACATTGCAGAAGTGGAGGACTTTGATATGATAAAAGTGGTCTTGGTTGGTAAAAAGATACTAATGGTGGCCCGTAATAAACCAATCATCTCTGAAGTTGAGGATTACATATCGGAGAGTGACTGAGTTGAGGGTTGCACACTTTTTTGTGTTGGTTGCTCTCAATGGGTTGGTATCTTGAGATTTAGCCATAAAAGTCCAGTAAAACCAGCATAAGAACAAGTAACTTCATTCCACAAACCAATAAACATTGCGAGCTTTATGGTAACTGGCAACAGTTGGGGTACAAAAAATGCCATATATAAGGAAGTTGGAATATTTTGTAGTGTTAGAAACTCAATCATGACTCAAATTAATGTATCAAAGAGGAAAGGTTGAGCCGGTTATATGCAATTAGCACAATTCGGCTCAGATGATAACACGCCTTGTTGACCGAGCTAAAATAGGATGTTCAAGTTTTCCGAATTTGTTAATTAATTAAGCCAAGAACCAATCACATCAAGACATGCAACAACATGATAAGCCAAAACCAAACAAGTAGTAAATATCCATGGGCTACACGTTTCGCACTACTTACTTTGACCTTGAGAAAAACTACTGCCTTTTATTTATTATTTTTCCTACCACTGAGGAATCCTTAACCTAACAACCAATCAAGAATTAACAAGTGACACCATAATTATCAACCTAAACTACTTCAAGTGATGAAGTCCACTGCTAGCATTTGTGCACCTGTATCTAAGTCAACTAAATCTCCCACCCAATTGAAACAAGTCTACTAGCCAAAATGCTTAACAATTAAAAATTGTTCAACTTTTGTTCTACCATATTAGACGATAAATGTCACCCGTACCATACCAAAATTAGCTAACTTTTAACTTCTCAAAATTAATACATGCACCCCGTTTGGCAATAAAAATAATCATTGTGAAACAAAATTAAAAAAATGCCCATTAAAGTAAATGGCTATTTTACCCTCATGTGTAAATGACAAAAATGTCATTGAAATTGAGACGGATATTACAACCTCACAAACTTCAAGAAATTTAGTCCCTAAATTTAAGGTGACATGGTGACAAAAACAATTCAAGCTAGAAACAAAAACACACAACGAATTTTATCCAAGCACAACTAATAGCTATTATTATTGTTTGCGCAACAACTAGCTCCGAAAGGATCTAATTGCTGCTCTGATACCAAACTGTAACACCCCGATTTTCGTGCCTGGATCCCATGCCCGAAAACCCGAAGTGCTACTTCGATACCATAGCCCAAGCCCGACTACTAAGCCCAAGCTCATTAAATAATTTATTTGGGCTTAATTAATTTATGTTCAATTTAGAAATTCTGTCGCAACGGATATATAAAAATTCTTTTTGGAAGATCTAACCTCTACTTTTACGAGATTTTTAATCCATATAAAACTTAGAAGACTCTAGAGTAGAAGAAAAATTAATTTCACCGTTAAAAGTTCCAGGTTCAATCCAAAAGAGTCAAGTTTTCAAGGAACAAACGTAAACCAGAAACACACATCAGTTCACTCCAAGAATTTTACTGAACACAATTCGAATCTAAAAATTATTCTGATTATAAAGTATAATTCTAACTCAATAAAATACTATTCATAAATTTATTATAATTTTTATTTTATCTTAGGAATTTTTGACTACAGTCAAACGCGTAGTTGACCAGTACTCTAGAAAAGCAAACAGAGATAGTCCATTTTGTAAAAATCATATAAAATCACTCACAACTCAAAATGAGCTTTGATTCACCATTTTAAAAAGGAAAAACAAAGATCTTAAAGTTTACGGAAAACACCAAAGCCTAAAACATATCATAGAATTACTTTTAAACATGAAAACTTCAATATAGTTTAATCTGTCAGAAAATTTCTTGTTTTTATACAGTGATAAACAATTGTTTTAAAAATACATCTATAACTCAGAAAATTCTGAAGACCTTATCATTACATTCCGAAGGAGTTTTAAATAGTTTAATAATAGAATGAAACGAAATCATGTTATAGAATAATTATCATTAACAGTTAAACCACCATGACTCAGAAATTTGCATTGTCTAATCAAATATAACGTTTTTAACAAAGCATTGTTTCATTGGTTAGCATTAACCGGTTAATTCCCAAAATAATAATAATCAATAAATACTCAATAAATCATCTAAAACATTTTTATAATATTTTATTACAAGTTTTCAATCATAAATCCTATGCGAAATACTAATTATAGCACACAAATCCAATCTCTATGCTTTTCCTCCATTAGCTCCTTGTGGTGCCATAAAATCTGGAATTTTTTGTCATGAAAGGACGTGAGTTGTGACACCCAATAGGAAAAGAAGCGACAAACATTTTATGCAATATTTTTCAATTCCTTACAAAAAATAACAAACATGATAAACAACGACGCAAGCACATGGAAACACCACATCCATAGATAAAAATAAATTCAATCAATCTGCTCGCCCCAGGGAGCCCATGGGTTTAGCAATCAAATAGGAGGCAACCATCAACTCCTAATGAGTCCCATGTTGTTTTTAGGGAGGAAGCTTTCAACTCCCAAGGATGTCTCGTACCCGTCAAAAAGGCAAGTCTTTTGGGAAGCAGCCATCAATTCCCAAAGACCATAATTTATCAAACATATACACACATCACACAACTTCAACATCATCATGAAATCAATAAGTACAATACCATCAATCACACGCCAGCATAATAATTAAAACCAGTAAATATGAATTTAAATAATGTTAACTCGAATAAAAATAAGATTTAGTTAGTGTTGCGCCTACCTCAAACGCTAGCCAAACAATCGTAAGGAAGAATAATAAACGCAAAGAGCACAATCCCTGATAAGAAAGCTAAGTTCCCACAAATCTGTAATTATTTCCACTGATTCCAAAAACTAGGTTTCTGCTACGTTCTTTCACTTTTTTTTTGTGCGACTGGAAGAAGTGAATATTAAAAAAAAATCACTAAACCTAAAACATACAAGTATGAAATATATATATAGTCGGTGATCCTAATCCTACTTAACATACGTCATTCCATATATACCGTTAGCCATGTGGTTCAGTTATATGCAATTAGCAAAATTCGACTCAGATGATAACACGCCTTGTTGACCGAGCTAAAATAGGATGTTCAAGTTTTCCGAATTTGTTAACTAATTAAGCCAAGAACCAATCACATCAAGACATGCAACAAGATGATAAGCCAAAACCAAACAAGTAGTAATTGTCCATGGGCTACACGTTTCGCATTACTTACTTTGACCTTGAGAAAAACTACTGCCTTTTATTTATTATTTGTCCTACCACTGAGGAATCCTTAACCTAACAGCCAATAAAGAATTAACAAGTGACACCATAATTATCAACCTAAACTACTTCAAGTGATGAAGTCCACTGCTAGCATTTGTGCACCCGTATCTAAGTCAACTAAATCTCCCACCCAATTGAAACAATTCTACTAGAAAAAATGCTTAACAATTAAAAATTGTTCCACTTTTGTTCTACCATAACAGACGATAAATGTCACCAGTACCGTACCAAAATTAGCTAACTTTTAACTTCTCAAAATTAATACATGCCCCCCGTTTGGAAATAAAAATAATCATTAAGAAACAAAATAACAAAAATGCCCTTTAAATTAAATGACTATTTTACCCTCATGTGTAAATGATAAAAATGCCCTTGAAATTGAGACGGATATTACAACCTCACACACTTCAAGAAATTTAGTCCCTAAATTTAAGGTGACATGGTGACAAAAGAAATTCAAGCTAAAAACAAAAACACACAACGAATTTTATCCAAGCACAACTAATAACTATTATTATTGTTTGCGCAACAACTAGCTCTGAAAGGATCTAATTACTGCTCTGATACCAAACTGTAACACCCCGATTTTCGTGTCCGGATCCCATGCCCGAAAACCCGAAGTGCTACTTCGATACCATAGCCGAAGCCCGGCTACTAAGACCAAGCTCATTAAATAATTTATTTGGGCTTAATTAATTTATGTTAAGTTTAGAAATTCTGTCGCAGCGGATGTATAAAAATTCTTTTTGGAAGATCCAACCATTAATTTGACGAGATTTTTAATCCATATGAAACTTAGAAGACTCTAGAGTAGAAGAAAAATTAATTTCACCGTTCAAAGTTCCAGGTTTAATCCAAAAGAGTCACGTTTTCAAGGAACAAACATAAACCAGAAACATACATCAGTTCACTCCAAGAATTTTACTGAACACAAATCGAATCTAAAAATTATTATGATTATAAAATATAAATCGTAACTCAATAAAATACTATTCATAAATTTTCTATAATTTTTATTTTATCTTAAGAAAAGTTTTACTACAGTCAAACGCGTAGTTGACCAGTACTACAGAAAAGTTAAAAAGATAGAGTCCATTTTGTAAAAATCATATAAAATCACTCACAACTCAAAATGAGCTTTGGTTTACCATTTTAAAAAGGAAAAACAAAGATATTAAAGTTTACGGAGACACCAAAGCCTAAAACATGCCATAGAATTACTTTTAAACATGAAAACTTCAATATAGTTGAATCTGTCACAAAATATCTTGTTTTAATACAGTGATAAACAGTTGTTTTAAAAATACTTCTATAGCTCAGAAAATTCTGAAAATTTTATCATTACATTACGAAGGAGTTTTACATAGTATAAAAATAGAATGAATCGAAATCATGTTATAGAACAATTATTATTAACTGTCAAACCACCATGACTCAGAAATTTTCATTGTCTAATAAAATAGAACATTTTTAACAAAGCATTGTTTCATTGGTTACACATTAACCGGTTAATTCCCAAAATACTAATAATCAATAAATACTCAATAAATCATCTAAATTTTTTTGATAATATTTTATTACAAGTTTTCAATCATAAATCCTATGCGAAATACTAATTATAGCACACAAATCCAATCTCTATACTTTTCCGCCATTAGCTCCTTGTGGTGCCATAAAATCTGGAATTTTTTGTCATGAAAGGACGCGAGTTGTGACACCCAATAGGAAAAGAAGCGACAAACATTTTATGCAATATTTTTCAATTCCTTACAAAAAATAACAAACATGATAAACAACGACGCAAGCACATGGAAACACCACATCCATAGATAACAATAAATTCAATCAATCTGCTCGCCCCAGGGAGCCCATGGGTTTAGCAATCAAATAGGAGGCAACCATCAACTCCTAATGAGCCCCATGTTGTTTTTAGGGAGGCAACCTTCAACTCCCAAGGATATCTCGTACCCGTCAAAAAGGCAAGTCTTTTGTGAAGCAACCATCAATTCCCAAGGACCATAATTTATCAAACATATACACAAATCACACAACTTCAACATCATCATGAAATCAATAAATACAATACCATTAATCACACGCCAGCAAAATAATTAAAACCAGTAAATATGAATTTAAATAATTTTAACTCAAATAAAAATAAGATTTAGTTATTATTGCGTCTACCTCAAACGCTAGCCAAACAATCGTAAGGAAGAATAATAAACGCAAAGAGCACAATCCTGATAAGAAAGCTAAGTTCCCACAAATCTGTAATTGTTTCCACTGATTCCAAAAACTAGGTTTCTGCTACGTTCTTTAACTTTTTTTTGTTTGTGCGGCTGGAAGAAGTGAATATTAAAAAAATTCTCTAAACCTAAAACATACAAGTCTGAAATATATATATAGTCAGTAATCCTAATCCTAGTCAACAGACGTCATTCCATATATACCGTTAGCCATGTGGTTCAGTTTATGCAATTAGCACAATTCGACTCAGATGATAACACGCCTTGTTTCCGAATTTGTTAACTAATTAAGCCAAGAACCAATCACATCAAGACATGCAACAAGATGATAAGCCAAAACCAAACAAGTAGTAAATAACCATGGGCCACACGTTTCGCACTACTTACTTTGAACTTGAGAAAAACTATTGCCTTTTATTTATTCTTTGTCCTACCACTGAGGAATCCTTAACCTAACAGCCAATAAAGAATTAACAAGTAACACCATAATTATCAACCTAAACTAATTCAAGTGATAAAGTCCACTGCTAGCATTTGTGCACCTGTATCTAAGTCAACTAAATCTCCCACCCAATTGAAACAAGTCTACTAGTCAAAATGCTTAACAATTAAAAATTGTTCCACTTTTGTTCTACCATATTAGACGATAAATGTCACCCGTACCCTACAAAATTAGCTAACTTTTAACTTCTCAAAATTAATACATGCACCCCGTTTGGCAATAAAAATAATCATTGTGAAACAAAATAGCAAAAATGCCCTTTAAATTAAATGACTATTTTACCCTCATGTGTAAATGACAAAAATGCCCTTGATATTGAGACGGATATTACAACTTCACACACTTCAAGAATTTAGTCCCTAAATTTAAGGTGACATGGTGACAAAAAAATTCAAGTTAAAAACAAAAACACACAACGAATTTTATCCCAGCACAACTAATAACTATTATTATTTTTTGCGCAACAACTAGCTCCGAAAGGATCTAATTGCTACTCTGATACCAAATTGTAACACCTCGATTTTCGTGCCCGGATCCCACGCCCGAAAACCCGAAGTGCTAATTCGATACCATAGCCGAAGCCCGGCTACTAAGCCCAAGCTCATTAAATAATTTATTTGGACTTAATTAATTTATGTTCAATTTAGAAATTCTGCCGCAGCGTATACATAAAAATTCTTTTTGGAAGATCTAACCATTAATTTTTACGAGATTTTTAATCCATATGAAACTTAGAAGACTCTAGAGTAGAAGAAAAATTAATTTCACCGTTAAAAGTTCCAGGTGCAATCCAAAAGAGTCGCGTTTTCAAGGAACAAACGTAAACCGGAAACAAACATCAGTTCACTCCAAGAATTTTACTGAACACAATTCAAATCTAAAAATTATTCTGATTATAAAGCATAAATCCTAACTCAATAGAATACTATTCATAAATTTTTTATAATTTTTATTTTATCTTAAGGAATTTTTGACTACAGTCAAACGCGTAGTTGACCAGTACTCCATAAAAGCAAAACAGAGATAGTTCATTTTGTTAATATCATACAAAATCACTCCCAACTCAAAATGAGCTTTGGTTTACCATTTTAAAAAGGAAAAACAAAGACGTTAAAGTTTACAGATGACATTACAGATGACATCAATGCCTAAAACATGTCATAGAATACTTTTAAACATGAAAACTTCAATATAGTTGAATCTATCAGAAAATTTCTTGTTTTAATACATTGATAAACAATTGTTTTAAAAATACTTCTATAGATCATAAAATTCTGAACCTTTTATCAATACATTCAGAAGGAGTTTTACATAGTTTAAAAATAGAATGAAACGAAATCATGTTGTAGAATAATTACCATTAACAGTCAAACCACCATGACTCAGAAATTTTCATTGTCTAATCAAATATAACGTTTTTAACAAAGCATTGTTTCACTGGTTACACATTAACCGGTTGATTCCCAAAATACTAATAATCAATAAATACTCAATAAATCATCTAAAACATTTTGATAATATTTTGTTACTAGTTTTCAATCATAAATCCTATGCGAAATACTAATTATAGCACACAAATCCAATCTATATGCTTTTCCGCCATTAACTCCTTGTGGTGCCATAAAATCTGGAATTTTTTTTATCATGAAAGGACGTGAGTTGTGACACCCAGTAGGAAAAGAAGCAACAAACATTTTTATGCAATATTTTTCAATTCCTTACAAAAAATAACAAACATGATTAACAACGGCGCAGGCACATGGAAACACCACATCCATAGACAACAATAAATTCAATCAATCCGCTCGCCCCAGGGAGCCCATGGGTTTAGCAATCAAATAGGAGGCAACCATCAACACCTAATGAACCCCATGTTGTTTTTAGGGAGGCAACCTTCAACTCCCAAGGATATCTTGTACCCATCAAAAGGCAAGTCTTTTGGGAAGCAACCATCAATTCCCAATGACCATAATTTATCAAACATATACACACATCACACAACTTCAACATCATCATGAAATCAATAAATACAATATCATCAATCACACACCAGCATAATAACTAAAACCAGTAAATATGAATTTAAATAATTTTAACTCAAATAAAAATTAGATTTAGTTAGTGTTGCGCCTACCTCAATCGCTAGCCAAACAATCGTAAGGAAGAATAATAAACACAAAGAGCACAATGCCTGATAAGAAAGTTGAGTTCCCAAAAACTAGGTTTATGCTACGTTCTTTTACTCTCTTTTTTTTTTGTGCGGCTGGAAGAAGTGAATATTAAAAAAAAAATCTCTAAACCTAAAACATACAAGTCTGATATATATATATATAGTCGGTGATCCTAATCCTAGTCAACAGACGTCATTCCATATATACCGTTAGCCCTGTGGTTCAGTTATATGCAATTAGCACAATTCGACTCAGATGATAGCACGCCTTGTTGACCGAGCTAAAATAGGATGTTCAAGTTTTCCGAATTTGTTAACTAACTAAGCCAAGAACCAATCACATCAAGACATGCAACAAGATGATAAGCCAAAACCAAACAAGTAGTAAATATCCATGGGCTACACGTTTCGCACTACTTACTTTGACCTTGAGAAAAACTACTGCCTTTTATTTATTCTTTGTCCTACCACTGAGGAGTCCTTAACCTAACAACCAATAAAGAATTAACAAATGACACTATAATTATCAACCTAAACTACTTCAAGTAATGAAGTCCACTGCTAGCATTTTTGCACCTGTATCTAAGTCAACTAAATCCCCACCCAATTGAAACAAGTCTACTAGCCAAAATTCTTAACAATGAAAAATTGTTCCACTTTTGTTCTACCATATTAGACGATAAATGTTACCCGTACCCTACCAAAATTAGCTAACTTTTAACTTCTTAATATATCAGCCTATTTTACTACTCAAAATTAATATATGCACCCCGTTTGGCAATAAAAATAATCATGGTGAGACAAAATAACAAAAATTCCCTTTAAAGTAAATGACTATTTTACCCTCACGTGTAAATGATAAAAATGCCCTTGAAATTGAGATGGATATTACAAACCGTGGCTATAAGGTTCATGAATTGATTCGAGTGAATCAAAATCAATTTTGTTTCGATTGTGTATTGTATACTTCTATGAGATATAAGTGAAAAGACGAGGGTACCGAAATATACCTCAATCTAAAACGTTTCCACCTATAAGTCCTTTCTCTGAAAGTGACTGTGTATGGACTGAGTCGAGACAATACAACTAATTGGTTCACACTTCGTGTGATCGTCTATGGATACGAGATCGAGACAATACGACAACAAGATAACTTGTGTGATTGACTATGGATACAAGATCGAGACAATACAACAACGAAGTATGTTTACTTGATAAAAGGTTCATACTTAACCAAACACAATAGGATTGCTATCAAGTAAATAGGAATTAACGGTTGTGTAATTTAATTTAAATTATAATAACAACAATATAATTGCGGGAAATAAAAGTAAATGACACAACAAGATTTTGTTAACGAGCAAACCGCAAATGCAGAAAAACCCCGGGACCTTGTCCAGAATTGTATACTCTCAGGATTAAGCCGCTATACAAAATATAAACCAACTTCGTATAGTTGAGACCAAGCAACTAAACCTACAGTTCACCTAGTTCCGTCTGTATCCCTAGCCTCCAACTTGCAATAATTCAAGCACTTGGAACAATTCCTTTGGTTAGTATTCCAAACAGTAAAGGAACAACCAATCTGTTCGGTAACAATTTTTTCCAACCAAGTGGTATGAGTTTGACAAAAGGCTCTTCCGTTTATCCCAATAGACTCCTTTGTCAGGTTCTTAGATCTATCTTTTCGACGACTACCAAAGTAATTGTTAAGATTTTGCAATCAATAATTTTAATCACAAAGAATTGTATTGATACCGATCTACTCAACTAATCAATCCAATCTATCACAAAGATAAACCGATTATAGTTGGATCCCCAGTCGATCAAGTTTTGTGCACACCAAAGATTATGAACCCAAATCAGAAATCTTCTTCGTCTTCAAATATTCTTAGATTCTTCAATAAACACCTGCACACAATCAACTTGAATCTCTTGTTATCAATCACACACAGAATGGAGCCTGTTAACAATGGATCATCAAAAGACTTCTTTAGATCTACAAACAGTCTAAAGATCCTCGTCGAAACTTCGATCTAGTTTGAGTGAATCTTATATCAGAAGAGAAGATTCTCAAGCATAAACAAACTAGGTACAATCAAAGTTCAACAATCGTTAGTCAATCAAATCAATCAAAAACTAATAATAAATTACAATTATCTAGTTTCCCACCAACGAAGTCTTTAAACCGAGCGGCCGTAAGAGATTTCGCCTAATTAGGGTACTTTCCTCTCTAAATAGGCGGCTCCACCAGTAACAACAGAAGTAGGTAGTTTTGCTGGCTCTGAGGATTAGTTTGCTCGAAATGAAAACTTCAATATTTATAGACCAAGGAAGTTTGGACACCAAGGAATTTCCAAAACCGAATATTCTGAAAGTTATGCAATAAAGGCAAAAACGGTTTTCATAATTCCTGAAATGCTTTGTCCAAATATTGAGCGAAATCTCCATGATTGATAAAGGGAGATACCACTATTGTCGGGGGTGATACCAATTGAGCGATCCAACGGCCATGATCTTTTAATATTTATTTGTCCTATATGAAATGGTATCACCCCCAAGTAATACTGGTATCCCCCTTTATAAATCGTGGAAATCTCAGTAGAAAATCTCCAACTAGTAAATGCATATTACTAATTTTTATTTTCTAAAGATATGCATTTTAATTGCTGTAAATGAAAAGCATATAAAACTAAAAACCTTAATTAAAAGATTCTCAATTTATTTCGATCTGGGATTCTCCTTTAGCTATTAAGGAATATGGTGAGCGTCGTTTACTCAACAAAATAATAAGATGTTTCCCACTAGTTAAAATAATAAAGTGGTCGTAAGGATCGTTCCCACGAGGAGTAATGCAATCGATATGTTATCTAAATCAGCGAAAATATAAAAGAAGGATAAAAAGGATAATAAGAAAAAGATAATGAAGAAATCCTTCGCAGTTACTAACCGTTAACTCAACATTGTAACCGTTTATCTCTTGTTAAAATCAATTGTCACCAACCTGTTGCATACTTAGCTATAACGACAAGACCTAGGGTGCCCATATCTTCTTGTAAGGGTGCCTCAGTAAGATCGCAACTGTCCACTCGTCTCGCGTCATGTGTCATCCCACCATTACTCCTCTTTGGGTTTCGTGGATTGGATATAAGGGATGTAATAAACCTAATATGCTAATGAATATTATGAGTTTTGGTTGCGCTGTTTATAGCCAGATTGGCCTCAATCTTTGATTTAGGAATTGTTAATTCATTTTCTTTCATCAATTTTATCATTTCTTGTTGTTAATTTGTTGTAAATATACAACAATTAGCATCAGAGCCGTTCTTTCCACTCAAAAATCATCCAAATTTTTTTTTCACCATGACTTTGAAGGAAGTTGAATCTGAGGTTGAACAATTGAAGACTTCTCAGACTGTTCTTGACACTAAAGTCATAGCTCTAGGTGGTTCAGTTGATGCTCTCACCACTAAGTTTGATAATCTTATGAATCTGCTTGAACGCTCGTCCTTTCTTCAAAACAATACTGAAAAACCATCTGGATCTTATCATGATACTCATATCCCAACTCATCAATATCACCATTCTCGAATACCAAAGTTAGATTTCCCAAGATTCGAAGGTGATAATCCGAGAAGTTGGATTCGGAAGAGTGAGCGGTATTTCCAAATCAATGATACTGAGGAGCATCTAAAGGTAAATATTGCTTCAATTTATTTAGAGGGTAGAGCTGAGAGGTGGTTTCTCAATTTTCAGGTCAATCGACCTCGTATTACATGGCATGACTTAGCTTCTCATAACAGTGGATGATTATTATGAACAGTTTGAATCATTGAAAGCCTTGATGCTGAACATGAATCCCTCACTTTCTGAAACTTATTTTATCATGAGCTTTCTTAGTGGTCTCAAGGAGGAGATTGGTAGATCTGTCTCTACGTTTCACCCTTCCACTCTTTCTGAAGCTTTCTCTTTAGCTAGATTGCAAGAGAAGAAGATCAATATTGCATCTACAGCTACTAAGCCTCTCACTAGATCGTTCAATCCATCCTTCCAACATAACAGGCAATTTTCATCACCCAATTTTCCTCCTAGACCAATTATTACCTCACCTAAATATGCACCAATGACACCAAAATCTTTTTCTCCTCCTCCATCTAACTACAGTTCTGCTAGCCCTACCATTAAGAGACAAACTCCAGAAGAAATGCAGAAGAGGAGAGACCAAGGTTTGTGTTACAATTGTGATTCAGTTTATAAGCCAGGCCACTTTTGCAAAGGCAAACAGAAAATATTTATGCTCCAACTGGACAATTATGAGTCCCTTGATACTGAAGAAGAGGAAGAGGTATTTGAGGAAGCTGTTGAGTCTCCACTCACCTCTGATGTTGAGATATCACTTCATGCTCTCACTGGCACTGTTACAGGTGACACCATAAGAATTCCTGGCATTCTCAACAAGCAGCAGGTATCCATCCTAATCGACTCTGGTAGCACCACTAGCTTTATTGACAACAATTTAGCTTCTACACTTCACTGTATTATTACTCTTACTGCTCCAATGTTAGTCACTATTGCCAATGGAGACAGAACAACTAGCACTGGCATCTGTGCTCAGCTTCAATGGAGTATGCAGGGACACAAATTTGTAGAAGATTTGAGAATCTTACCCTTGGGAGGTTGTGATATTGTATTGGGAGCAGATTGGCTGAGAACGCTAGGTGATGTACTTTTTAACTTCTCTAAACTCAGTATTTCCTTCAAGTACCACAATTAGAAGATCACCTTACAAGGAGTTACTCCTGACAGTACTTTACTCATGATGAGTGACTCAGATGCTAGGAAATTATTTACAAACACTACTCATGGTGTTGTAGCTCACTTATATTCTATTTATGCTACTACACCACCCACTACCACCCCTGCACCCCTTCTACCCTTACTTCAGGAGTTCACTGATATTTTTAAAGAACCTACCACACTGCCTCCTAAAAGAAGCCTAGATCACACAATTCCATTACAACCAAATTCAACTCCTATCAACCAAAGAGCTTACAAATTCCCATACACACAAAAGTCAGTGGTGGAACAACTAGTTCAAGAAATGTTGAATTCTGGTATTATTCAGCCTAGCCACAGCCCATTTGCTTCCCCTATACTTTTGGTGAAAAAGAAATATGGTTCTTGGAGGTTTTGTGTAGATTATAGGAAGCTCAACAACATTACTGTCAAGGACAAATTTCCCATACCATTATTGATGAGTTATTGGATGAACTGAAAGGTGCAGTTATTTTCACAAAAATTGATCTTAGAGCTGGCTATTTTCAGATCAGAGTTAATGACTTGGACATTTTCAAAACTGCATCTAGAACACATCAAGGCCATTATGAGTTCAAAGTTATGCCATTTGGCCTCACCAATGCCCCTGCCACATTCCAGGCCCTCATGAATGAAATCTTTCAACCATTTCTCAGAAAATTTGTCTTGGTATTCTTTGATGATATCCTCATTTACAGTTCTAGTATGTCTGGGCATTTGGAGCACCTCAGGTTGGTTTTTTCTCTCCTCAAACAACATCAACTATTTTCAAAGCAGTCTAAATGGTGTTTTGTTCAACAATCCCTAGAATATTTGGGACATATAATTACAGCTGAAGGGGTATCTGCAGATCCTAACAAGATTTCTTGTAAGCAACAATGGCCAATGGCCAATTCCTAAAACTATTAAAGAACTTAGAGGATTTCTTGGTTTTACTGGATATTATAGAAAATTTGTCCAAGGTTATGGAGCCATAAGTAAGCCATTAACTGACTTGCTCAAGAAGAATTCCTTCATCTGGAGTCAAGAAGCTACTACTGCTTTCACTAAACTCAAGGAGGCCATGACCAAAACTCCAATATTAGCTCTCCCAGATTTCACTAAGCAATTTGTGGTTGAAAGTGATGCTTGTATTGGAGTTGTTCTACTTCAGGATAATAAACCAATTGCTTATTTTAGCAAGCCATTGGACCAAAGAGCTCAGGCATTGTCTACTTATGAAAAGGAATTTTTGGCCATTGTGTTGGCAGTACAAAGATGGAGGTATTATCTGCAAGATAAGAAATTTATCATCAGGACTGATCATCAAATAATTCAGTACTTCCTTAATTAGAAGATCACCACCACTCTACAACAAAAATGGCTCATTAAACTATTTGGCTTTGATTATGACATCCAATATAAAAAGGGCTCTGACAATGTGGTGGCTGATGCCCTTTCCATAATGCCTTCTCCTTCTGCACAATGCACCTCTATGTCATTCTCTACCCCAGCTTGGATGCAAGAGGTGTTACTCATCTATGAAACAGACTCTAAAGCTCAACAACTCACTTCACAATTACTGCTTCAGCCAGCCTCCATCCCTTATTTTACATTTCTTAAAGGCATTTTGAGGCATAAAACAAGAATCTATATTGGTTATGGTCATGATGTCAGGACAAAATTTTTGGCTTCTTTACATGCCTCTACTGTAGGTGGCCATTCATGCATAAAGGCTGCTTATGTGAGAGCCAAAACCCATTTCTATTGGCCGGGGCTGAATAAGGATGTCTTATTATTTGTCTCCCACTGTGATATTTGTCAAAGAAATAAAAGTGACTCAACTACTCATGCTGGTCTCCTCTATCCCCTCTCTATTCCAGATCACTCTTGGCAGCACATTACTATGGATTTTATTGAAGGGTTACCCATCAGTGACAAGAAGAGCGTGATTTTGGTAGTTGTGGACAGACTCACCAAGTATGCACATTTCATTGCTCTTCAACATCCTTACACAACTGCTTCTGTAGCCAAGGTATTTCTCAATCAGGTATTCAAACTCCATGGTCTCCCATCTTCCATTGTATCTGACAGGGACAAGGTGTTTACAAGCAATTTTGACAAGATTTATTCAAAGCTCTTGGTACTAACTTGAACTTAAGCACAACTTATCACCCTCAAACAGATGGCCAAACTGAAAGGGTGAATGCCTGCTTAGAAAATTACTTAAGATGCATTACTGGTCACCAGCCTAGTCAATGGAGCAAATGGCTTGCACTTGCAGAATGGTGGTACAACACCAGCTTTCACAGGGGTTTGAAAATGTCTCCCTTTCAGGCTCTCTATGGTTATACTCCACCTTATATAACATTTCCTTCTTCTGCCACCACCTCCGTAACTGCTGTAGAAACTTATCTTAAGGAGAGAGCAGCAATGCTAGACATCCTCAAAGACTCCCTCCACAAAGCTCAAGAGAGAATGAAGTTGTATACAGATTCTACCAGAATTGAAAGGTCCTTCAATGTGGGTGATATGGTGTATCTTAAGCTGCAACCTTACAGACAGGCATCTGTTGCAGTTAAGAGGAATTTTAAACTCTCTGCCAAGTACTATGGGCCTTTTCCTATACTGCAGAAAATTGGTACAACGGCTTACAAGCTGGAGTTGCCTTCTCATTCACGCATTCATCCTGTATTCCATGTATCTCAGCTGAAGAAACACATTGGTGTTCATATTATACCTTCTCCTACTCTGCCAGTGGTAGATCTTCATGGTGACATCATAATGGTTCCTGAAAGAGTATTGCAGCAGAGGACTGTGTTGATCGGAAACAAACTGATACACCAAGTACTCATCCAATGGACTAATTCATCACCTGAGAATGCAACTTGGGAGGCCGTCACCAACATCAAAACACACTACCCCAGGTTTATCCTTGAGGACAAGGATGTTGCTCAGGGGGAGGCAATGTTGCATACTTAGCTACAACAACAAGACCTAGGGTGCCCATATCTTCTTGTAAGGGTGCCTCAGTAAGATCGGTTCTGTCCACTCGTCTCGCGTCACGTGTCATCCCACCATTACTCCTCTTTGGGTTTCGTGGATTGGATATAAGGTTTGTAATAAACCTAATCTGCTAATGAATATTAATGAACTGAGTTTTGGTTGCGCTGTTTACAGCCAGATTGGCCTGAATCTTTGATTTAGGAATTGTTAATTCATTTTCTTTCATCAATTTTATCATTTCTTGTTGTTAATTTGTTGTAAGTATACAACACAACCGTAGAATAACAGGTACGCTTAGCTATCCCCAAAACTCCTTGTATCACCGGATACAGAAGCGTTCGACTACCGAATTCTATTCAAAAGAACCACCTTGAGGTTCGCTTACAAGATGGAATTCCCCGAACACATTAAGATTTATGAATTTAGGTTTGATCCCAGCAGTTAAACTCGGTACGCTCGGTCCACTTACTGGTGTTGTCTTTACTCGCAATTGCTCCACAGAATCCCTCCGCAAGGTCTTGCGATTTCTACTTGTGTAGGAGATAAGCGACAATTACAGATCGACTCAACTCTCTACTAGCATTAGAATGATTAATAGACTAATCTAGTTGGCCACCCAAACCAATCTAAGAATCAATCATAAACCTTCGATATAGTAAAAACAATCCACAATGATTAACTTTAAAACTTGAAATAAACTTGCAAATAATTGAGCTTCACAGTTAGAACTTTGAATTCATCCTTCCAATAAAAAGAATATAGAAAAGAGATAGTTCTCCCCCCTAAGGGAGAGAAAAACGGTGAGAAGAAGATATCTCAAATTGTAGTTAAGTTTCCCTATATATAGAGTTTTGTAACCTCTTCTTGAAGAAAGCTAGGAAACCTAGCTAAGATAGGAAAGTGCACCTCCATAAGAATTGTGTCCCGTGCGTCACACCCCGTGCAAAGTAGGTCACAAACTCTTGCTGAAACTTCTGGAATAGCCGCAACCTTAATCTGATCGTGTAAAATATTGGCTGGATAGACTATTGGGCTTGCATTGTTCTAGCCCACTTGGTAGCTTAACTGTCGATCATGTGGAACCGACAGTGTAAGCATTATCATTACTCATCTCAGCCATTCACCGTCAACCATCTTTGCTGCCGAACTCTGTCCCAATCCAACTCGAACTCGTTCCCTGACTTCTCTCTGAAGTTTTCGAGTCCCACCAAACTCGAGCTCAAGCTTCCATTACCAATCTCCATCGGACCATCTACCAATCTGACGGTTAACATCGACCATGATCACCCATCGAATTATTCCTCTTCATTACTGCCGATATTGGCAGCAGCTCACATTCACCTCAGTTCCTCCATGTTCATCAGTACTTGTCCGGCTCTCACTGCTATCATCTCGATCATCAACCGCAATGGTAGCAGCATCGTTTCTCATCACCAGTACCTCAAACCCATACAGCTCCATATTGCCGATCAACACTGCCATCAATCATCATCACTAGCAGTCAATCCAAACCTCCTTGTATAGCTCGTTACTCCATCAATACCTTAATCCCTGTATGATCCGAGTTCTTCTCAATCGACAGCAAACATCACTGTCAATTAGTTCATCATCAGCTCCTTACCGAAACCCAACTTCAAACCTCCATTTCCCTGGTAACCTTCCTAAACGAGATAATCTCGTTTCTTCTCTCACTCGGACGCAAACTCGAACTCAAACCATTCTCGTCTTCCTGCCTTCTTCATGCTCGATCTCGTCATCACTCATCTCCGTCATTCCCTGTTCATCATTGAACATCATCACCAATGGCAATTCTGCAAACACCTGCTGAGCACAATGAAGTGATGTTGTTGTGCATCAAGAAATCTTCATTTCTAGCTTTCCAACTCCTGCCAGTTCAATTCAGCACAAACCCATGTCTTTAATCCTCTTCGTTGACTCAATGATATCCCCTCGAACTCAACAGTTACCTCGTCGTCCACCGTCAACCATGAATAGCATCTCTCCATCACCTCCTGTGAGAGTTCCGGCCATACCTCATCTTCACCATTGTACTGCAGCAACCAATCTCTGCGTCCCAACTTAAGCTCAAACAATGGCAGCGGCATCCTTCTCTTCTTTCTCTTCTCGCTGGGAGGATTAATAATGGCAGCAGACTAGAGCTCCATTCGATCACCAATGCCATCATCTCTGTCGTCATCTCCCAAAGACCACGAACCTTTAACAACTCCCATTCAACTGTCAGTCATAGAAGACTAACAGTTTAATTAATATTTCGTGGCTGCCCCGAGTAGATACTCGGGTGCCTATAACAATTCTGTAGGTTCTCTAGTTTTTGACAATTTCGGCTTGCTTCAAATGCGTCCAGATTCTTCATGCGACGTCGGATTGACTCCATTCTTTCGCCATTGGCTTTGTCTTTTCGTGCTCTTCGAGATGATATCAAGGACTCCTAGATAATTTTGTCTCTTTTATGGTCAATTAGACGATTTCTTGTTCTTTTCGGGAATAAGCTCCAAAAATTCCCATAAAATATAAGAGAAAGCTAATAATACAATTTCGTAAGAAAACTAGCTAAGCATAATCAATCGATATTTAGAGAGATGTTTTTAGACACCTATCAAATGCCCCCGCACTTAGACTTTGCTAGTCCTCGAGCAAACAAAACGAAACAAAAATAAAATACAACTCCATGTCGTCGAGGATACAGTTAATCTGAGCATGAATAACAGGCCTTTAAACCCCTAGGTGTCCCTAGTGGACGAGTTATAGTCTCGTGAGGGCTTACGAGAGATATACCCACAAAACCTTTAAGCCAAACAAATAACAAATCAATTAGCAATTACTCCCCGGTAGCGGCGCCAATTTGGTGAGCGTCATTTACTCAACAAAATAATAAGATTTTGAGCGTCGTTTACCCAACAAAATAGTAAGATGTTTCCCACTAATTAAAATAATAAAGTGGTAGTAAGGATCGTTCCCACGAGGAGTAATGCAATTGATATGTTATCTAAATCGGTGAAAATATAAAAGAAGGATAATAAGAAAAAGATAATGAAGAAATCCTTCGCCGTTACTAACCGTTAACTCAACATTGTACCCGTTTATCTCTTGTTAGAATCAATTCTCACCAACCGTAGAATAGCAAGTACGCTTATCTATCCCCAAAACTCCTTGTATCACCGGATACGGAAGCGCTCGACTACCAGATTCTATTCAAAAGAACCACCTTAAGGTTCGCTTACTGGTGTGGAATGGAAAACACACAAAAACTCTTGCAAGTATACAAGGCCAAGTTTATAATATAGGGATAAGAAAGGGATCAGTCCACAGGGAGTAGGAGTGCTTAAAATAAGTTTTCCTAAGCTATCAATGGGTGCAAAGCACTATGGCAGTGAGCAGTGATGGATGAAGGCAGATACAAAGAACTAAAACAGTTAACACAAGATGGCAGCACAACAAGGATTAGATGGCAGATGATATAAAATAACAACAGCAAGGAACCAAGGCTGTAAGCCAAGGGCAGGGGTGAGATTGTGCACTGACTTCAGTGCACACAGCTTCAAAATGCAAGAACTAAGCAAAACAGTAAAGGAAAGTAACTAAGCAGTGAATAAAAGCAGAGCTGGAATTGTAAGTGACTGAAGAAAGGAATTGTGGCTAAGCTAATGGCTTAGAATCCACCTTGGTGTCCTAGCCAAACAATGTAGTTCTAGGTTGAAATTAAGACCCTAAGCATACAATTGGAATGGAAAGAAAATCAGCTTGCTCAACTAATGTGCTCCTAGCATTGACTGTCTTTTGACAGTACAATCAATCACAAGCACACAGATGAGCACTAATCTCTCCCATTGCTCAAGAAAAACAAGCATTAAGGCTCTAACCTAGCAATTCATCATCCAACAATGCACTAAGGCTTCATCTGAGCCTTAGCTGCAGTAACTTAGTTCATGAAAAACATGTTAACAGCATCAACATTCATCACATATGCTAATTGAAACAACATTCTCAACATTGAAGATAAAAATCAAAACATCATATAACATTCACTATCAACTGTCATGCAATAACTGAAATTGAAATTGTGAAATAAAACAGAACAAAATGTTTTTCTGGCTAGTCCAGAGATCATCCCCCTCTACCCCTCTACATCACCCCCTATTTATATCACCAAATACCCAATTTTTCCGAAACCCTAGAATTGAAATTAGGGTTTTCAATCTCCGAAATTTACTCACCAAAACTTTGAATTGACGTCGCCCCATGTCTTCTCTGCCTCTCTCGGTTCTTCTCCTGCTCCCAATCGCTACAATTGCTCCCTAATTTGAGGTGTTTTATCAACCCTCACCTAGGTCAGTTGGTGAGAGAGGTTAAAGCGCTTCGAATTAGGGGGATGGGTCGTGTCGGGTAATGATGGAGATGGTGGAGTTGGTGGTAGTTGGTGTAGGTAGTGGTGTTGTGGAATAGGTGGTGGTACGGCAGGGTATGGTGGTTCTGTTGCAGAGAGGGGGAGAGGAAGAAGAAGGTGGAGGTCGATATGGGTTAGGGTAGGGAGCTGTTTGGCTAGGTCATAGGGTTCGAGTATTAGTGTGTTAGGCGGGTGTATCAAGATGTGTGTACCACGAGCTGAAGCCGCTGGATATGGAGATGGTAGGTGGATCGGACGGCTAAGAAAGAAGCAGCTTGTAGCGACCGTAGGATGTAAAATACAACGAAGTCTACGGTGCGAGATTAGGTTAGGTGTTGTAGTGTTTAGCGGAATCATCGGGATTTGATGCACAGGCATAGGAGCGACCGTAGGATGCTGAAATGCTTCGATCTGACGGCTGAAATCCGAGACGGGCTTGGATATAGAAAATGGGTTTGGGTGAGGGTTTTGGGCCTTGGGTATGCCAGGCCCATGTCTTCTTTAAGAACAATTCTTCCTCTTCAAGCCCACTTCTAGCCTTTTGGTCTTGTGCACGACATTCTTCGCGGCTTCCTTGTGTAATTCCTCCCGTCTTTTCACTACTTTTCTTCTCTTTTCGCTCCGCTCCGCAATTCATCCAAACTTTATTTATTACCTAAAAATGCAAAATTAAGTAAGAAAAATTTTATTCTTGAAAACAATGAAAATACAGAATATGGGATAAAATGTAGAATTACTGCGCAAAAGATGAGTTAAATGCCAACAAAAAGGGATAAAATTACAATATTTGGCACTCATCAAATACCCCCAAACCTGAATTTTACTTGTCCTCAAGTAAAACAAAACTAAGGAAATCCTACCTATACCACTGTCGCTGGTCTCTCGAATGCATTTAGCATGCACTAAGCCTTTTAAACCACTAAGTGTCCCTAGTGGACGAGTTGAAGTCTCGTGAAGGTTTGCTTAGAACGTACCTACAAAGTTCTAGGTCAAAATATAAGCTCAGATTCCATCAAATGTGACATGTGCAAGTCAGTTAAGCTCACAGCAAAATGGAGATGTCAATCTAGCTATCAAGGCACAATCCTAGCACTGATAACAAAAAAGACATGTGATAAGAGTGTAAAGTGTATCTACACATGTGTAAAGAAAGATCTGAAGTTATGACTACTAATCACCAAGAGATAGTTTCTCAGGCTAAGAACCAAGGTCGAAATCTAGCTAGCTGTCCGGACTTTACGAGAATTGTGAATGAGTTGGAGGTATTTCACAATTACTCGCGTTGTACATCAATGGCATACACCCTCCTTGCTTATTACAATGAAACAACAAAATGACTATTTACATGACTCTTATTTACATTGACTACTCCTTTTATTTTTGGAACAAGAGAGAATGGAATTGATAAACACTTGATTTTTTTGTATTTTTCTGATATTTTTTTTTTTTTTTTTTTTTTTTTTTTTGAAGAAACACTTTTGATACATAACAAAAGGAAACAAAAGATTACATGACACTTTGCAAGAGGTAGCCCTTTTTGATGCACCCAGTTAAATTCGATGGTTGTCTTTCTTAATGTAACCTCCACCTTCTATCCCAACCAACCAAAGAACAAGCTAGTCAAGTTTCGTTCAGTATTCTAAAGTGATTGGCAATCGTAACTTCCTATCAAACACCTTGAAGATCGAGGCCATACATGTATTGGTAGATCGTGCGCGTGCAAATTTCTTATCACTATGTGAATTGTGCTAGAATCAGGGTGCCTAAATATCTAGACTAAGACTCCTAATAATTACATATTTGCACAAGAGTCAACATTTCAAGGTAAATGAGCTCCATTTTTATGATTTTTTAATTTTTTATTTTTATTTTTCAATTTTTTTTTTTTTTTTGGAATTTTTTAATTTTTTCAAAAAGATGGAGTTTTGTTTTCAATTATAGCATATTATCATGGTATCTACTCTATACCCCCAAACCTAAACTAAACATTGTCCTCAATGTTTCAAAATATGGAAAGAATTATAAAACAATATATGAAGAGGAACATGCTGAGTAGAGTAAAAGGAGAGAGAATACCCGATTGTACGGCGAAAGCTCCGTTATTTCAAGGCAAAAATCCATCATATTAGGAGTCACAATGGATGAGCACAAAATATATACAAAAGGAAATTTAACTAACACATTATCTACAAGAAAATTTGGTTTTTAATGGGATTGGACTTTTTGGGAAAAATTTGGTTTTGTTGGGAGACATTTGGTTTTGATGGGAAAAGACAAATTTTGGTTTTTAGGGAAACATTTGGAAAACTTTTTGGTTATTTAGGGAAAGAGTGGACCAGTTTAGTCCACATAGACTGGGTCCTCCAGGTTGGTTGTTTCAATGTCGGGTGGAATGGCTCAAGGAATGGCTTTAATCTCTGCCCGTTGACTTTGAAAACGTTCTTGTTGGAACATCCTCCAGCTCTACAGCTCCATGAGGAAAAACTGTGCGTACTAGGTACGGACCCTTCCATCTGGAACGCAGTTTTCCTGGAAAAAGATGTAATCGGGAGTCATACAGCAAGACTTTCTGACCAGGAGTGAAGGATTTGCGTAGAATACGCTTGTCATGAAACATCTTCATCTTCTGCTTATATAACTGGCACTGTCATAAGCCTCATTTCTCAATTCTTCCAACTCGTTGAGTTGAAGTTTCCTTTGCACCAGCTTCGTCGAGAGAAAAGTTAGTTTCTTGATTGCCCAGTAAGCTCGATGTTCTAATCCACAGGTAGATGGCACGGCTTTCCATACACTAGACGATAGGGGGACATGCCAATTGGTGTCTTATAAGCTGTTCTATAGGCCCACAAAGCATCATTCAATCTCAATGACCAATCTTTCCTAGACGGGTTAACCGTCTTTTCTAGAATGTGCTTATTTCCCTATTAGAACTTCCACTTGTCCACTGTCTGAGGGTGGTACGGAGTAGCAACCTTGTGAGTTATTCCATACTTGCGTACTAAAACTCAAGTACTTTGAAAATGTGAACCACCGTCACTGATGATAGCTCTAGGGGTACCAAAACGTGCAAATATGTTTTCCTTTAGAAATGAAAGTACCACCTTGTGGTCATTTGTTCTGGTTGCTATGGCTTCTACCCACTTAGAAACGTAATCAACTGCGACTAGGATGTACAACTTGCTGTCAGACATGGGAAATGGACCCATGAAGTCTATCCCCCAAACATCAAAAATCTCCACAATCAAAATGGGGTTCAATGGCATCATGTTTCTCCTCGAAATGCTTCCTAGCTTTTGACAGCGTTCACAAGCAACACAATAATCATGGCAATCCTTGAACAATGATGGCCAATAGAATCCACACTGCAAGATCTTTGCAGCGGTTTTCTTGGCACTGAAATGGCCTCCACATGCTTGGTCATGACAGAAAGATATCACATCTTTCTGTTCAGTGTTGGGGACACATCTCCTAATGATTTGGTCTGGGCAGTACTTAAACAAATATGGGTCATCCCAAAGGAAATGTTTAACTTCAGCCAGAATTTAGAGCGGTCTTGTCTCGACCAACGTGAGGGCATCCTACCTGTAGCGAGGTAGTTAACAATATCAGCAAACCAAGGAAGGTCTGAGATAGACATCAGCTGTTCATCTGGGAATGATTCTCTAATCAGCTCAAATTCATCAATAGACTCTAAAGTTAATCTAGACAAATGATCAGCAACCACATTCTCACAACCTTTCTTATCACGGATTTCGAGATCGAATTCCTGTAATAAGAGTATCCATCGAATAAGGCGAGCTTTAGCATCCTTCTTGGAAAGAAGATACTTCAAAGCCGCATGGTCTGTGTATATGATGATCTTAGACCCTATCAGATAAGATCTAAACTTGTCTAATGCGAAAACGACGGCAAGCAATTCCTTCTCGGTAGTTGAATAATTGAGTTGGGCATCATTAAGGGTTTTGCTAGCATAGTATATCACATATGGTAGTCTATCAACTCGCTGTCCTAAAACAGCACCAACAGCATAATCAGAGGCATCACACATAAGTTCGAACGGAAGCTTCCAATCGGGTGGTCGGACTATAGGAGCGGTGGTGAGAAGGGTTTTTAATTCCTCCCATGCCTTCACACAAGCAGCATCGAAATTGAAGGCAACATCTTTGGAGAGAAGACTGCACAGAGGTCTGGAGATTTTGCTGAAATCTTTGATGAATCGCCGGTAAAAACCAGCATGACCTAGAAATGATCTGATCTCCTTCACAGAGCGAGGTTGTGGTAGATGTTGAATGAGGTCAACTTTAGCTTTATCCACTTCAATTCCTTTTTCTGAGATGATGTGTCCTAGAACTATTCCTGAATTCACCATAAAATGGCATTTTTCCCAATTTAGAACAAGGTTCTTTTCTTTACATCTGGATATCACGAGGGCAAGATGCTTCAAACATTCGTCAAACGAGGAACCAAAAACAGAGAAATCATCCATAAAGATCTCGAGAAAACTATCTATCATGTCAGAAAAAATGCTCATCATGCAACGCTGAAAAGTAGCAGGTGCATTACACAACCCGAAGGGCATACGTCTATAAGCAAACGTCCCAAATGGACACGTGAATGTAGTTTTTTCCTGATCTTCTGGAGCAATGTGAATTTGGTTATAACCGGAAAAGCCATCTAGAAAACAGTAGTGACTGTGTCCAGACACACGTTCTAGCATTTGGTCAATGAAAGGGAGCGGGAAGTGATCTTTCCTTGTTACTGTGTTCAACTTCCTGTAGTCGATGCATACTCGCCATCCTGTGGTTGTACGAGTAGGGACTAATTCATTCTTGTCGTTCTGAACTACAGTAATGCCTGACTTCTTAGGCACAACTTGAATGGGACTAACCCATTTGCTATCAGGTATTGGGTATATGATACCCGCATCAAGTAGTTTCAGGATCTCTCCTTTGACTACATCTCTCATGTTAGGATTAAGTCTCCTTTGCATTTCCCTAGATGGTTTGGCATTCTCTTCAAGGTTAATGTGGTGCATGCAAATGGTGGGACTAATTCCTTTGAGATCTGAGATGGTCCATCCTAAGGCCTCTTTGTGTTCCTTAAGTACTTCTAAAAGCTTACTTTCCTGTTCCGTGTCTAAACATGATGAAATAATGACGGGTAAAGTATCAGAAGAACCTAGGAATGCGTACTTCAACGTACTAGGCAATGTTTTCAATTCAAGCTTGGGTGGCTCAACAATGGATGGAATAGCTTGGAATCAGAGAGTAAGGGTGGTTCCACTTCATATTTCCTTTCAGTGATGTCCATTTGAGGTACAGATTCGAGCAGAGATAGGACGTCACTACAGTATGCATCATCATAGGAATCTGGGTTAAAGTTCTCCATACATGCTTGAAAGGGGTCGACGGATAGAATGTTAGTCAACGAATCTTGCATTAATCCTTCAATCATATTAACTTCATGCACATCATCATCATCAAGATTCACAGGTTGTTGACTAATATCGAACACATTCAATTCTACCGTCATGTTACCAAAAGACAGTTTCAACACTCCATTACGACAATTAATGATCGCGTTGGACGTAGCCAAGAAAGGACGTCCTAAGATGACAGGAATGTGACAGTCTGGGTTTTGTACAGGTTGAGTGTCTAAGACAATGAAGTCTACGGGAAAATAGAATTTGTCAACCTTGATCAAAACGTCTTCGACCACTCCACGAGGAATCTTGACAGATCGGTCTGCCAGTTGTAGAGTGATAGATGTTGGTTTCAACTCCCCAAGACCTAACTGCTCATAAACAGAATATGGCAGTAGGTTAACACTTGCACCTTCTAATAACGCTTTATTGACCGTGTGTTCTCCTATAGTGCAAGAAATTGTTGGACATCCTGGATCCCTAAACTTGGGTGGAGTTTTGTTCAGAATGATGGAACTCACCTGCTCAGCTAAGAAAGCACGTTTTTGCACATTGAGCTTGCGCTTTTGAGTACACAAGTCTTTGAGGAATTTGGCATAAGCAGGGATTTGCTTGATTGCTTCAAGAAAAGGAATGTTGATGTTGACTCTCTTGAACAGATCTAACATCTCATTATGGGTACTTTTCTGTTGATAGATCAATCTTTGAGGAAATGGGGCAACAGGAGAATGAGTTGGCAAAGGGACATTCACAGCAGTAGAATTGTCATTTCCAACTTGCTCAGTTCTTTGGTTTTCTGGGGTTGTGGAGACAGCGTGGAATTTGTATCAGATTCATTAGGTTCGCCCACGTTGTTCTCGATGACTTTACCACTTCGGAGGGTGGTAATGGCATGGACTTGATCGGGTGAGGTTTCAGTGCAGGATGTTGTGCCTGTTTGAAATATCCTCTTTGGATTTTGTTGGGGTTGGCTCGGAAGTTTACCCTTTTCTCTCTCACACATTTGATCCATCTTTTGATCTAGATTTTTCTGACTTTGCATCAAACTCTGGAACATTTCCTCTAGGGTGGATAATCTCTTGTCGGTATTGTGTTGAGGATATGATTGTTGTTGAGAGTTTGATTGTTGTTGAGGGTTTCTCGGGTGTTGATAACCTTGATTGTTCTGATATCCCTGATTGTTTTGATAGCTCTGATTGGGTTGAGATGGTCCTCCCTGAGTGGGTCCTTTGACCATGAAAAGTTAGGGTGGTTTCTCCATCCTGGATTGTAGGTCTGTGAATAGGGTTATGTTCTTGTTTTTGAAACATGGCATGTGCCTGTTCAAGCCTAGATTCCTGGACTGCAAGCAAATCGGGACAATTTTGGAATTGATGGTTGGGATCGTTACAAGCGGCACAACAGACGAAGCGACATGTTCTCGGAGAGTAGTGGTGGAAGGTTTTGAATTTTTATGTAGTTCTAACTCTTCTAATCTCCTAACTATTGATGCCATGTTTGCTCTTCCCTCGAAATGCTTCAATCCTAAAAGCCTTGCTTCGGATGTAGTCTTTCTGGTTCACGGATGGATTCCCACTGTTGCGTCTTTTCAGCTACTTCAATCAAGAAGTCCCAAGACGCATCAGCAGTTTTGTCTACGAATAGACCATTACACATCGACTCAACCGTTGTTCGGGTGGACACATCTAGACCTTCATACAAAATTTGCACAAGTCTCCATTTTTCAAAACCATGATGGGGACATTGGAGCAATAATTCATTGAATCTCTCCAAGTATCTAGCTAAGGTCTCACCTTCTAATTGCACAAAGCTATTCAGACTTTGACGAATTGTCGCAGTCTTGTGGTTCGGGAAAAACTTTTTGAAAAACTCCTTTATGAGGTCATCCCATGTCATGATGGATTGAGGCTGTAAAGCATAAGCCAGGCCTTTGTTTATCTTTCAGGGAGAAAGGAAAGAGCCTTAACTTTAGGGTTTCGTCGGACATTTGAGTGAAACGCAGAGTTCCACAAATTTCCTCGAATTCTCTCACGTGGTGGTACGGGTTTTCATTCTCAACACCTCTAAAAATAGGAAGCATCTGTATTGTGCTTGATTTCAGCTCATAATGGCCATTAGCCTCGGGTAGCACAATACAAGAAGGTTGACTGGCTCTAGTTGGGTACATATAATCCTTGAGGGTACGGGGTTCTCCCATTGTTTCTGGTTGATCTGGACTGTCTCCCCCAGAACTTAGAATTTCGATAGGTTCGTCTGGGTTAATTCTAACAAGTCTGTTTGTTTGGTCTCTGTAGGTCACAATCATGTCCTAGTAGGTACCTTAACTAACATGTTGGTCAGACAGAGCAATCGGAAACAATTTGGCCCACAAGGGTTACGAAGATTTGGTTTTTGAGTGGGTTTTGGTTTTAATAAGGGATTTTGTTTTTGGTTTAAAATTGGGCTTTGGAAAAGTTTTTGAACTAAACCTAGCATAAATTAGCACAACCCATAAAAGAAAATAAAAACAATAATAATAATTACAAGCCCATAAAAGAAAAATAAAAGAAAATAAAAGAAAAATAAAAATAAAAATAATTATTACAAGCCCAAATTAAAAATAAATTAATTATTACATACCCAAATTGAATATTTAATGGGGCCCAAGTGGGTTACTCATGGAATGGAAAACACACAAAAACTCTTGCAAGTATACAAGGCCAAGTTTATAATATAGGGATAAGAAATGGATCAATCCACAGGGAGTAGGAGTGCTTAAAAGAAGTTTTCCTAAGCTATCAATGGGTGCAAAGCACTATGGCAGTGAGCAGTGATGGATGAAGGCAGATACAAAGAACTAAAACAGTTAACACAAGATGGCAGGACAGCAAGGATTAGATGGCAGATGATATAAAATAACAACATCAAGGAACCAAGGCTGTAAGCCAAGGGCAGGGGTGAGATTGTGCACTGACTTCAGTGCACACAGCTTCAAAATGCAAGAACTAAGCAAAACAGTAAAGGAAAGTAACTAAGCAGTGAATAAAAGCAGAGCTGGAATTGTAAGTGACTGAAGAAAGGAATTGTGGCTAAGCTAATGGCTTAGAATCCACCTTGGTGTCCTAGCCAAACAATGTAGTTCTAGGTTGAAATTAAGACCCTAAGCATACAATTGGAATGGAAAGAAAATCAGCTTGCTCAACTAATGTGCTCCTAGCATTGACTGTCTTTTGACAGTACAATCAATCACAAGCACACAGATGAGCACTAATCTCTCCCATTGCTCAAGAAAAACAAGCATTAAGGCTCTAACCTAGCAATTCATCATCCAACAATGCACTAAGGCTTCATCTGAGCCTTAGCTGCAGTAACTTAGTTCATGAAAAACATGTTAACAGCATCAACATTCATCACATATGCTAATTGAAACAACATTCTCAACATTGAAGATAAAAATCAAAACATCATATAACATTCACTATCAACTGTCATGCAATAACTGAAATTGAAATTGTGGAATAAAACAGAACAAAATGTTTTTCTGGCTAGTCCAGAGATCATCCCCCTCTACCCCTCTACATCACCCCCTATTTATATCACCAAATACCCAATTTTTCCGAAACCCTAGAATTGAAATTAGGGTTTTCAATCTCCGAAATTTACTCACCAAAACTTTGAATTGACGTCGCCCCATGTCTTCTCTGCCTCTCTCGGTTCTTCTCCTGCTCCCAATCGCTACAATTGCTCCCTAATTTGAGGTGTTTTATCAACCCTCACCTAGGTCAGTTGGTGAGAGAGGTTAAAGCGCTTCGAATTAGGGGGATGGGTCGTGTCGGGTAATGATGGAGATGGTGGAGTTGGTGGTAGTTGGTGTAGGTAGTGGTGATTGTGGAAGTGGAATAGGTGGTGGTACGGCAGGGTATGGTGGTTCTGTTGCAGAGAGGGGGAGAGGAAGAAGAAGGTGGAGGTCGATATGGGTTAGGGTAGGGAGCTGTTTGGCTAGGTCATAGGGTTCGAGTATTAGTGTGTTAGGCGGGTGTATCAAGATGTGTGTACCACGAGCTGAAGCCGCTGGATATGGAGATGGTAGGTGGATCGGACGGCTAAGAAAGAAGCAGCTTGTAGCGACCGTAGGATGTAAAATACAACGAAGTCTACGGTGCGAGATTAGGTTAGGTGTTGTAGTGTTTAGCGGAATCATCGGGATTTGATGCACAGGCATAGGAGCGACCGTAGGATGCTGAAATGCTTCGATCTGACGGCTGAAATCCGAGACGGGCATGGATATAGAAAATGGGTTTGGGTGAGGGTTTTGGGCCTTGGGTATGCCAGGCCCATGTCTTCTTTAAGAACAATTCTTCCTCTTCAAGCCCACTTCTAGCCTTTTGGTCTTGTGCACGACATTCTTCGCGGCTTCCTTGTGTAATTCCTCCCGTCTTTTCACTACTTTTCTTCTCTTTTCGCTCCGCAATTCATCCAAACTTTATTTATTACCTAAAAATGCAAAATTAAGTAAGAAAAATATTTATTCTTGAAAACAATGAAAATACAGAATATGGGATAAAATGTAGAATTACTGCGCAAAAGATGAGTTAAATGCCAAAAAAAAGGGATAAAATTATACAATATTTGGCACTCATCACTTACAATATGTAATTCCCCGAACGCATTAAGATTTATGAATTAAGGTTTGATCCCAGCAGTTAAACTCGGTACGCTCGGTCCACTTAGTAGTGTTGTCTTTACTCGCAATTGCTCCACAGAATCCCTCCGCAAGGTCTTGCGATTTCTACTTGTGTAGGAGATAAGCGACAATGGCTAGTATTTAGTCACACCAAATTCAAGATATCGATCTTACCATCTTAGGTGATTACTTAAGATCGGTTTCACTAATAAAAGTCATACCAATACAAAAGTCAGGCCTTGTGAATAGTTTTACCAAGATACATAAACAAGTTATGAGCGGTTATACTAAGCAAAAATATTGGTAATTCGAAAGATTTGCAATGAATAACAATACCAATAAGCCTAGCGATTTCCCTTTCAATTCACAAAACAAGTTTATGAATTTACTTCCTTTAAACGAATGTAAAATATTGTTTCCTAGGACGAAATCTTCACCCATACCCATATATAATCACAATAGCATTCATATGATTATGTCGATATCTTATATACGAAGTTCAAAAGATAGACGTTATACTTCGTATTGTAATTCCTTAATACTATATCTAACTAGAGTATAATATCACAGCTTCGCAGTTATGTTTTCAATATGCACGACTTGAAAGATATGTTAGGGAATGAAACAGTTCAAGTCAAATATTATTTACCTCAAGTAAAAGGATGATGTCGTCGTTGTAGCTCCTTACTTCTTCACATTCTTCAAGTCTTCACGTAATACTTTTAATGTCTCATATCCTAATACTTTCAAGCTAACCTATACGAAGTTGACTCTAATAAATAATCAAGCGACTCTTTAAATGAGTTTTGGTTCACTAAAATATGACAACCAATCTTGACATACCAACGCTTGGTGGGTTCAACCGAGATATGCTCTAACAATAAACAATTGAACAACTCTCTAACTAGTTTCATCTGAACATGTTATGGTGAAGATGAATAAGGTTGATACGAAAGTGCTCATATGGCTAACCATTGGTTAACTATTGTTGACCCGACTAGGTGTACACGTTTAGGTACGGTTACTCAAACCTAAATGAAGGTGCATTTCATTTGTGTATAACAAGCTAAGTTCGATCTAACGATTGAAAGATATTAGCTTGAATTCATCTAACGGTAAATATTGAATGCTTTGTTACCATGGTAACTTAGATTGTAAACCCTGATTTGAAATCTATATAAAAGATAACTCTAGCAACTGGGAAACCTAATCCCCACACCTCCTGTGTGATACTAGTTTCATAAGCTAGAGTCGATTCTCCTTTAACCTTAGGTTTTTCACGAAACCCTGTAAGTTAACGACTTAAAGACTTCATTGGGATTGTGAAGCCAGACCCAACAATTTTCTCTGTAGTTGCGTGATCTGATCTTGCTGTTTTCTATCGTGATTGAGTACAATCGTAAGATTGGCTTGAGATTATATCTCCGATAGACAAGATAGAAAAGTAGTCCCAAACAACTTCGTCTCATCATTTATGATTCCACAATATCTTGTTTCATTAATCGATTAATATTATTGTAAGGTGATTGATAATACTAGGATGTTCTTCGGGAATATAAGTCCGGGTTATCAATTGGTTCCTGTTGACCTTGATTTATCAAAAGGTGAAACAAAAACTCGTAGGTATATCTGTGGGAGACAGATGTATCTATTCAATAGACTTTTCTGTGTGATACAGATTTGTTTATCAAGTCTTCGACTTTGGGTCATAACAACTCTTAGTTGTGGGTGAGATCATCTAAGGTAATCAAGTGCGTATTATCCTGCTGGGATCAGAGACGTAAGCAACGCGACTGTACCTTAATCAGTGTGAGATTGATTAGGGCTCAACTACATTCCAGACCGAAGTTAGCTTTGTAGTGGGCTAGCGTATATAGGGGGTTAATACAGTGTGGCGTTTAAATCTGGACTAGGTCCCGGGGGTTTTCTGCATTTTCGGTTTCCTCGTTAACAAAACTTCTGGTGTCTGTGTTATTTCTTTTCCGCATTATAGTTTGTTATATAATTGAAATATCACAGGTTGTGCATTGAATCGATTAATTGGTAAATCCAACCTTTGGTTGTTGATTGAAATTTATTGATCCTTGAACATTGGTCTTTGGTACCGTTCAAGATATTTCTCTTGTATTCAATCATGCTCGCAAATTCCTATTTGTTTGATTGCGGATTGAATCGAGAGATTGAGATATAACTTTTTGATATACGTTTTATTAATATTGAGTCTGACTGTCTAGTTGATTCTCTTGAAAGTATATTGGAGTTAGTCCATACAGATTGCTAATCGAAATATTGAGTGAGGTTGTTAGACCCCCGCTTTTCCAATTGGTATCAGAGCAGGCAAACACGTTTAAGACCTCATAAGTCTGTGTTTGTAGCTACCTGACTCTATGGACAGAAGCGTTATCTCAATAAATGTACCACCAGTCTTCGATGTCTCGAATTACTGATGGTGGAAAATTGCAATGCGTGCCTTTCTTTAAGCGTGTGATTTTCAATCATGGGTTTACGTTGTTAATGGCTAAAATCCTCTGGTTGTTACAATAGGCATTGTAATTATTCCAAAGGATATTGGTGATTATGATGCTGCCGAGATTCTTGCTGCAAAGAAAAATTCTGACGGATTGAATGCAATCATCCATTCCATTACCCAAGATCTTCAGCACCATGTGACTACGCGCGCTCTAAAGATGCTTGGGATATCTTAGAAACCGTATTTGAAGGGAATAACTGTGAAAAAGAATCTAGGCTTCAAAACCTATGTTCTGATTGGGAAAACCTTCGTACGGCAGATGAATATTCATTTGATGAGTTTAACCACAAAGTGTATGAAATTGTTAATGCATCTTTTGCATTGGGTAAGACTATTCCTGAAAAGGACATTGTGATGAAGATTCTCAGATCTCTGCCATCTAGATACGATTCTAACAAACACGCCATCGTTGAAGGAAATAACCTTGATGTGCTTTCCAGAAATACTCTTGTTGGGAAGTTAAATATCTTTGATCATGAGCATATATCCAAATCGGGAAAGGATATTGCTTTCAAGGCACAAAAGAACACTAAATTTCTTGATAAAAGCAAAAGAGTTGGCATCTCTGATGATGATCTTTCTGAGACTGATTCTTCAGATGAAGATCTTGACAAGTCAGCCTCATTGATCACAAGACATTTTTAGAGATCTTCTTTTGAAGAGAAGGAAATAGTTCATTAGAGACAAACCTAAGTCATCAGTTAAACCCCATAATCGTGTTCCTCCTAAATAATGATGATACTGATGACGAGGATATGCCACAGTGCTTCAAGTGTAAAGGTTTTGGTCATTTTGCAAATGAGTGTCCAAATCGTAGAAAGTACACTGGAAACAAAGGTCTTGCTGCAACTCTTGATGAAATGTCTGACCATTATGATTCTAATGAAGACGGAAAATCAAATGTTGCACTCTTCTGTGTAAATGCTGATTTTGATAATTGTAGCAATACATTCATCAATCTCGATATTCTTCCAAAAGGAACTTCAACCACATTGGAGGATAAAATGGATTTCTCTTTGCTCTCTGGAAATTCTTTTTCTATTTTTGCAGGTTTCACCGTATGTCTAGCAGCCTGCACAGATGTGATGTATAAACCTTCCTCCAGTTTGACATGTTCTTATTGTACTCTCAAAGGTCATGAGTTATCGAAATGTTTCAAGTACAAACATAAGATAAGATATGTCAATAAACTTCAATGAAGAGAAAATAGATTAGCTAACAAGCTCAAACTTGTTCGAGAATCGACTGAGGTATGTAATCTTAGCTCCTCTTCAAAGAAGTTAATTTCCAAAGATGTGTCTGGACCATTAAGAAAAAGATTTCGGTCTGAACAGTCTGAGAAACAGAGAACTAGGAATTCCATTCAAGAAAGGTGTGGTGGACAGATTGTTGTCTACCCCAACACAATGTAATTGTGTTGATAAAGTGTCTTGTCTCACGTGCCTGGATAAAAAGAGACAAGAGTTGGCACTCCACACGCTTTAGAAAAGGTGTTATTTCTTGGTTTTGTTGTTGATTTTTTTTTACTTTTTTGGAATTCTTTCATCTTTTCATATCTAATTGATATTGGAAGGACTCTTCTCTGTTCTATCAATAAAAGAGGGTTAAAATAGGCAATTCTGTCTTTTTTAGGGTAAGAGTTGTGCGTACGTGAATCATTTAAGTGTATAAAGGTTTCGTAACCCTACATTCCTTTTTCCTTCTCTAAGAAACTCTTTTATCACAAGTTTGCTTGTAGAGCTTGTTTTGAGAATTTCCTCTCACAAACCCATATTGTTATCAAAACTCCAAGCATCATAACTTCTGATGGAAAAGATGTTAATATGATTTTTAAGTCATCAATCATGAAGGAAAAAGACAATCCTCTTGTTCACTCAAATTTGAAAAGAAAAAGGAGGAATGTGAGAAAACCAAGGGTTGTCCCTTCAAATCTTCAGAAATTTTCTGGTGTTCTTGAAGAATTGAAGGAATTAAAATGCAACAAATAAAGGCTTTTGTGTTTAAGACTCTTTAAATTCAGAAGGCCCTGGTTCGGCATCAGTCAAGAAGGTTTATTGATATCAACTCCTTTCTTCACGAACCTTATGTCCCAATGGCCGTTGACGACAAGGAGTTCGGGGATGATAAAGAATTTTTCAAAGGTCCTAATGTCTAGGAAACTTCTTATGAGAATTTATTCTTGTGTTTTAGAAGGATAACTAGGGTTTAGAATAGCAATGATTGTGAGTACACATAGTTATTTCCAACAATTTTCATCTTGCAATGTTTTTATTTATTTAAATTCGAAAGTTTATTTGGAAGATGATTTTGCAATACTAACCTTTATGGTTTTATATATTGCAACTTGTTATGGGATATGTGTGTTTGCGTCCGTGAATTATGATTTTCCCATACGTGGTCAAAAGTTAAGTATTTCATATGTCAGTATGTAAGTATTGATAAAAGATTGAATGAAATTTTGACAAACAAAAGTTAAGCCATTTATGTCATTATGCGAATATTGATGGAAGAAAGGATGGACTTTTGTTTACAAATATTAAGTCTCTTGTATGTCATTGTGCGAATCAGTGATGAAAAATATAACGAATCTTTGTTTATTCCGCGGTACTGATCTTCCCTGATCCATATCTTTATGTAAATACTGTGCGGCTCCGTAAGTTCTCTTATGTGAGCATTTCCGATTAAATTAATCATGGGGTCTCTTGTGGATAATTTAATTGAGTTTTTTTATACAAATTCATGTTTCATGTGATTTGTTAATGTTCAAAGAAATCCTTATTTTCTTGTAAAAGTAAGATCGCTCTTGTTGTTCTTTCGGGAATGACATTTCATGGGGGAGAGTTCTTATTTGAACTTGTGCTTAATTGCCAAATCTCTGTGGGGAGTGCGGCTGTGGAATATTATAGGGGTTATCTTGTATCTTTATAAACTCCTTGATGAAAGCATTTAGTTTCGGCTATATGATTGCATCTAAAAAAGTTGATATGTGCTTTTCTTTTGGTCATGAAGTGTCTCTATGGAAATTTCATTAGGATCCCACTAACTTTCGTACCTTTGCCAATTTTATTGACAAAAAGGGAGAGAATTAATGTGTAATTCACACTACAAATACATATGGTTTTCGGATCATTATGTAAGGGGGAGTGGTTTTCATGTGAGATGAAGTATTGACTAAGGGGGAGCGATACATATCACCATAGTATTGTTGTCAAAGTTGTGATGAAATTGAACTTTGATGATGTTTAATAATACCATGACACTGTATAACAATGATTGACAACTATTATTTTCTCATTGTTATAGCAAAGGATATTCAACAACGATGATGCTGAGTTAAACACATTTAGAATCATTGGAGTACTTGGAAGTGACGAAGATTTCGAGTAATGTTGAAGAACCAATGAGATCAAGCATTTGGATGAGAATCTACAAAGTTTATTTATTTTGTATTCCATATGTATTGATAGTTTTATCACTAAAATTGACAAAGGGGGAGATTGTTAGAGCATTGCTCGGTCGAACTCGCAAGCGTTGCTATCTCAAGCTTGTTTGTCAAGTTTAGTTGCCAAAGCTATAAGTCTTGATTTCTAGTCTACTTATAGTTAAGTCTCGGATTAGGATAGTAAGTGTAGTTGAGCTTTAGACTCCACAGAGTTCATCGAATGAAGACGAAGAACTACTCAAGGGAACTTGTGGAACTTCATCAACAAAAGGTATGTGGATACTTGAACTTATCTATTACTGAAAAGTCTATCTATTATATCTCCTATTTTGAGATAAAAGTCGTATTGCTATATAGACTTCAATTATACACTTTTGCTATTTCGAGCAGAGTTTATCTCGCTTATCTATTTCTCGAAATATGTGTTGGTAAGCTTTCGCTTTGGCCAAGTTCATATTTACTCGTAGCGGAAGTCATGTTGATTATTTCAATAACTTGAAAATCGTTTTGATGAAAATAGTTTGTGAACAACAACTATTTTAACATCCTCTAAGAAAGTTTTAATGATTGAAATGAGAGTTTAGAACAAGTAACCATGTTTGGATATAAACATAGTGTGTTCTCATATTTGTGTAAAAGTCCAAAACCGGGAACCTAAAGTATGCGTACCCGTACGCGTACCGGCGGTTGTTGGAAATCCGGGCGAGTATGCGTACCCGTACGCATACTGGTGGAAGTTTCACGTCCGTGAATTTCTGCTGGAGTTTGGAAGTAAAAACAAACTCAATCCGGTCACTTAAGTATGCGTACTCGTTTGCATACCTAAGCAGGTTACTTTCTAAAATTGGTTTGTTCATGAACTAAAACATTTATATATTAAGGAATGCAATCTTTGCAAACCGTGGCTATAATGTTCATGAATTGATTCGAGTGAATCAAAATCGATTTTGTTTCGATTGTGTCTTGTATACTTCTATGATATCTAAGCAATTGAACAACTATATAACTAGTTTAATTTGAGTCATTTGAACTAGTTATGGTGAAGATGAATAAGGTTGATATGAATGTGCTCATATGGCTAACAATTGGTTAACTATTGTTGAACCGACTAGGTGTACATGTTTAGGTACGGTTACTCAAACCTAAATGAAGGTTCATTTCATTTGTGTATAACAAGCTAAGTTCGATCTAACAGTTGAAAGATATTAGCTTGAATCTAATCAGGTTTTCATCTAACGGTGAATATTGAATGCTTTGTTACCAAGGTAACTTAGATTGCGAACCCTGATTTGAAATCTATATAAAGGAGAACTCTAGCAACTGGGAAACCTAATCCCCACACCTCCTGTGTGATACTAGTTGCATAAACTAGAGTCGATTCTCCTTTAACCTTAGGTTTTTCACGAAACCCTGTAGGTTAACGACTTAAAGACTTCATTGGGATTGTGAAGCCAGACCCAACTATTTTCTCTGTAGTTGTGTGATCTGATCTTGATGTTTCCTATCGTGATTGAGTACAATCGTAAAATTGGCTTCAGATTTATATCTCCGATAGGCAAGATAGAAAAGTAGTCACAAACAACTTCGTCTCATCGTTTGTGATTCCACAATATCTTGTTTCGTTAATCGATTAAGATTATTGTGAGGTGATTGATAATACTAGGTTGTTTTTAGGAATATAAGTCCGGGTTATTAATTGGTTCACGTTCACCTTGATTTATCAAAAGACGGAACAAAAACTCGTAGGTATATCTTTGGGAGACATATTTATCTATTCAATAGACTTTTCTACGTGATACAGATTTTTTTATCAAGTCTTCGACTTTGGGTCGTAGCAACTCTTAGTTTTGGGTGAGATCAACTAAGGGAATCAAGTGCATAGTATCCTGCTGGGATCAGAGACTAAGCAACACGACTGTACCTTGATCAGTGTGAGATTGATTAGGGCTCAACTACATTCCTGACCGAAGTTAGATTTGTAGTGGGCTAGCGTCTGTAGCGGCTTAGTACAGTATGGTGTTCAAATATGGATTAGGTCCCGGGGTTTTTATGCATTTGCGGTTTCCTCGTTAACAAAACTTCTGGTGTCTGTTATTTCTTTTCCGTATTATATTTTGTTATATAATTGAAATATCACAGGTTGTGCGTTGAATCGATCAATTGGTAAATCCAACCTTTGGTTGTTGATTGAAATTGATTGATCCTTGAACATTGGTCTTTGGTATCGTTCAAGATATTTCTCTTGTATTCAATCAGGCTCGTAAATTCCTATTTGTTTGATTGCGGATTGAATCGAGAGATTGAGATATAACTCTTTGATATACTTTTTATTAAGATTGAGTCTGACTGTCTAGTTGATTCTCTTGAAAGTATATTAGAGTTAGTCCATACAGATTGCTAAGCGAAATATTGGGTGAGTTTGTTAGACCCCCGCTTTTTCACTTATAACCTGATACAGAATGACTTATTCTGTGAATCAGACTTATGAGGAAACAACTCACGCTACTTGCACAAGCTAAACTAAGAAAGAATAAAGAACCAGCCAAAGTTCTCATACTTGGTGGAAACTGTTTCGCCAAGAATTCCATAATTCCGACACCCATAAATAGTTATATCATACCTTTACAGTCGCATTCACCCATTCAATGAATTCCTGTTCTCAGTTTCATCTATCAAATATTTTCTAAATACAGAGACAACAAGGCACACAAAATAACATATAAAAATGAAGGCATAGAATTTTATTGAGAAATGAACATAAGAGGCATACTACTTCATTATATTTCTCAATTGTCTTTTTTCTTTTTTGTTTACAGTTACTACAAAGTTCATCCATTTACTTATACTACATATACATCGCTACATGATATATCAATAAAATCAAAGTTCAAGAAAACACCCAAATTTAGAATCCTAATTTTCGAATTCTTGAGGAAAAATATCTTACTGGTATTGATCCTGATTCCTCCATAGTTGAATCTAAGAAATCAACTGAATCCTGCAAAAAAACAAAACATGCAAAATCATTTTAGTAAACCCTCGGTTAAATATAAATCGTGTAAATCAAGTAACCCAAGTATATAAATATGATACCTTTTAAAAGCAATTAGATGTTCACTTGTTTATTTCGTCTGAAAATGATACCTTCTTGTTTACCCTAGCTGACACTGACAAGTTACAACTGAGTTATGATTAGACTCTATGAGAAGAAGGAGGAGAAGATTAGATTCTACTAGAGATCATGATTCATGATTTGATTTTTGAACACATCTTGACAACTGAGTTCGATTGCCTTTGGATCCTATTATGTGAACTGAAGAAGGAGCGAAGAGAACTGAAGTGAGAATTAGGTCGAAGATGTATTGATGTTACTACTTAGGTTGTTACGAAGGGTGTAGATTAAATCTTAGGTTTTAATCTAACAGTTGAATATAACCGGTTTTCCAATGGTTTTTGGTTCGGTTTTTGAGGTCAAACCAAACCAAAACCAATAAAATCGGTTTTCCACTTTCTACACCATAACCAATCCATTAGTAAATCACTCGGTTTGGTTTTCTCCTAATCGGTCCGGTTCCAGCGGAAAACCGAAACTATGTTCATCCCTGATTCCATTCCATCGGCGTACCTGTTAGAGCATTGCTCGGTCGAACTCGCATGCATTGCTATCTCAAGCATGTTTGTCAATATTAGTGATCAAAACTAACTAAGTCTCGGTCTAGGATAGTTAGAAATATTTGAGATCCAGACTCCATGGAGATTTCCTTGTAAAGACGAAGAACTACTCAAGGAACCAGTGAAACTTCATGCGACCAAAAGGTATGTGGAGACTTGAACTCATCTTGTCACTCAAAAGTCTATCTACTCTATCTCCTACTCTTGAGACAAAAGTCGTATAAGTATGATAGTTTTCATACATACACATTTGCTATTTCGAGCCGAGTTTACTCGCCTATCTTTTTCTCGAAATACGTGTTGGTAAACTTTTGCTTTAACCATCTTCATCTATACCCGTGACGAAAGTCATGAATGACGTTTCAATCTTGAAAATAGCTTTGATGACGATAGTCGATTTCTATGTCTAACGACTGTTATAACATTATAGAAGAATGTTTCAATGATTGAAATGTAGAGTTGAGAATATGTAACCACCTATGGATGTAAGCACATAGTGTGTTCGCACATTAGTGTATAAATCCATGTGCCGGGAACCAAGTGTGTGCATATGTGTGCATGCGGTATTGGTGAAGGAGACAGGTTGGGTACGCGTACTGGCGGCAATTCACGTCCGTGAAATTCTGCTGAGTTTGGAGTTTACGAACTCAAAAACCAGTCACCTTAGGTACGCGTACTGGCGGAACTTTTTCACCCAAAAAAGTCTGATGAGTTTGGAAACTAAAACCAACTCAAAATCCGGTAGCTAAGGTACGCATACCCGTACGCGTACCCAAGCTAGTTATTTCTCAAATCGGTAGTTCATGGACTTAAATCAATAATTTATAAGGAATGTAATCTTTGCAAACCGTGGGTATATTGTTCATGAATTGATTCAAATGAATCAAACCTATTTTGTTTCAATTGTGTCTATGTATAAAGACCTAAGCAACCGAACAACTCTTAAACTAGTTCTTATGATTCATTTGAACTAGTTATGAGAAAGATGAATACGGTTAATATGAAAGCACTCATATGGATAACTATTGGTCAACCATTTGTGAACCAACCGATGTACACATTTAGGTACGGTTACTCAAACCTAAATGAATACAATTTATTTGTGTGTGACAAGCTAAGTTTCGATCTAACGGTTGAAAGATATTAGCTTGTATAAATCAGGTTTTTCATCTAACGGTGATTATTGAATGCTTTGTTACCAAGGTAACCTAGATTGCAAACCCTGATTTGAAAACTATATAAGGAGACGTCTAGCAACTGTGCAAAACTAATCCCCACACCTCATGTGTGATACTAGTTGGTTTGCTAGAGTCGATTCTCCTTTAATCGTAGGTTTCTTCTTGAGACCCTGTCGATTAACGACTTAAAGACTTCATTGGGATTGTAAAGCCAAACGAAACTACTTCTCTTTTAGTTAAGTGATCTGATCTTGCCATTTTCTATCGTTCGAGTTCAATTGAATAATTGAATTGAGATTATATCTCCGATAGGGCAAGATAAAAAGAAATCACAAACATTTTCGTCTCATCGTTTGTGATTCCGCAATATCTAGTTTCGCTACCATACAATTTAGATTATTCTTAGGTGATTGATAATACTAGGCTGTTCTTCAGGAATATAAGTCTGGTCTATTAATTAGTTCTTGTTCACCTTGATTTTTATCAAAAGACAGAAAAAAAACTTTTAGGTTTATCTATGGGAGACAGATTTATCTATCCTTGTAGACTTTTCTGTGTGATACAGATTTGTTTACTAAAGTCTTCGACTTTTGGTTCGTAGCAACTCTTGGTTGTGGGTGAGATCAGCTAAGGGAATCAAGTGCGTAGTATCCTGCTGGGATCAGAGACGTAAGGAGCGCAACTGTACCTTGAATCAGTGTGAGATTGATTAGGGTTCAACTACAGTCCAGACCGAAGTTAGTTTGTAGTAGGCTAGTGTTTGTAGCGGCTTAATACAGTGTGGTGTTCAATCTGGACTAGGTCCCGGGGTTTTTCTGCATTTGCGGTTTCCTCATTAACAAAATTTCTGGTGTCTGTGTTAATTTCTATTTCGCATTATATTTTGTTGTATACTTAAATATCACAGGTTGTGCGTTTGTATCGATAAATTGTTAAATCCAACCTTTGGTTGCTGATTGGAAATTGATTGATCCTTGGATAATGGTCTTTGGTACCATCCAAGTTTATTATCCTTGTAATTGACAAAGACTCGCAGATTTCTATTTGCTTGAGTAAAATCAAATCAAGAGAGAGATATTAACTCCTCGATATACTTTTCTCTAGATTGAGTCTGACTGTCTAGTTAATTCTCTAGAAAGTATATTGGAGTTAGTCCATACAGATTGCTAATCGAAATATTGGGTGTAGTTGTTATACCCCCGCTTTTTCAATTGGTATCAGAGCAGGCAAACACGTTCAAGACCTCAAAAGTATGTGTTTGTAGCGATCCGACTCTATGGACAGAGGTGATATCTCTATTAACGTACCACCAGTCTTCGATGACTCTAATTACTTATGGTGGAAAATGGTTATGCGAGCGTTTCTTCAAGCGCGTGATTTTCAATCATGGGTATATGTTGTTAATGGCTATGATGCTCCCGTTGTTTTAGTAGGTAACGTTAATGTTCCAAGAAATATAGGCGAATACGATGCTGCTGAGATACTTGCTGCAAAGAAAAACTCTGACGGTTTGAATGCCATCATACATGCCATTAACCCAAATCTTCAACACCATGTGTCAAATTGCACTAGGTCTAAAGATGCGTGGGATATCTTACAAACCGTATTCGAAGGAAATACCAGTGAAAAGGAAGCTAGGCTTCAAAACCTTAATTCCGATTGGAAAAACATTCGTATGGCAGATGAGGATTCATTTGATGAGTTTAATCACAAAGTGTCTGAAATTGTTAATGCATCTTTTTCATTGGGTAATATTATTCCTGAAAAGGACATTGTGATGAAAATTCTCAGATCGCTGCCATCTAGATACGATTCTAAGAAACATGCCATCGTTGAGGGAAATAACCTTGATAATCTCTCCAGAAATACACTAGTTGGGAATCTTAAGATCTTTGATCACGAAAACTCGTCCAAATCTAAGGATGTTGCGTTCAAAGCACTGAAAGACACAAAAATACTTGATAAAAGTAAAAATGTGTATATCTCTAACGATAATCACTCTGAGATAGATTCATCAGATGAAGATCTTGACAAATCAGTCTTGATGATCACAAGACAGTTTAGAGATCTTCTGTTGAAGAGAAGTAAACTGTTCTCCATAGATAAGCCAAAAGCATCAGTCTAACCTCATAAGTATTCCTCCTAAAAACAGGGACACAGATGAAACTGATGACGAGGATATGCCTCAGTGCTTTAAGTGTAAAGGATTTGGTCATTTTCCAAAAGAGTGCCTAAATCGTAGAAAATACACTTGGAACAAAGGTCTTGCTGCGACACTTGATGAGATGTCTGACAACTATGATTCTGATGAAGACAAAAAATCAAGTGTTGCTCTTCTATGTGAAAATATTGATTTTGATAATTGTAGCAATACATACATCAATCTTGATAATCTTCTAGAAGAGAGCCCAATCAAGATGGAAGAATCAATTGACCCGTCTTTTGGAAACCCTTTGCTTAATGTTTCAGGATCTGTTTTGTCCCCTGCAGCTTGCGTTTCAAAGGCCCCTGAACCATCCTTTGCGTTGACATGCTCCTATTTTTCTCTCAAGGGACATGAATTTTCAAAGTGTTTCAAGTACAAACACAAGATGAGATATGTCAACAAGCTTCAACGAAGAGCAGATCGTCTAGCCACTAAGCTTAAACTCGCAGAGAAAACAGCTAAGGTATGTAAGATCTTGTCCTCTTCAAAAAGACTAGTTTCCAAAGGAAGATATAGACCATTAGAGAGGAAAACCTGGTCTAAACATGCGGAAAGGCAGAGCTCCATTAATTCCGTACAAAAGGGTCATGGTGGACAAATTATTGTTAACCACAGCACAACCTGATTGTGTTGTTTTTGTGCATCTTGTCTAATGTGCATGTCAAAAAGAGACAAGATATTGCACATCTCAGGCTTTAATATATATATATATATATATATATTTCTTTTTTAGCTTTGAGTTGTTTGGCCTTGAAATTTCTTCATATCACTATTGATATTGGAAGGGACCGATTTGCCAAGAGAAGAGGGTTATTATCGATAATACCGCTCTTTATAGGGTTGTGAGTTGGACGTGTACGAACCTGTTTAAAGGTTTCAAATCCCTACATTCCTTTTTCCTTCTCTGATATTCTTTATATCTTAAGACTGCTTGTTGAAGTTGAATTGTGAACTCCTCTCACACAACCGTGCTTTCATGGATACTCAAAGCATCATGTCTTCAGATGGAAAAGATATCAATATAATTGTTAAGCCATCAATCACCAAGGAAAAAGAAAAATCTCTGGTGTCTCCATCCTTGAAAAGAAAAAGAAGGAATGTGAGGAAGCCAAGGGCAGTTCCTTCTAACTCTCTGGTATTCATTAATCCTCATCCTCCCTTATGTGTATGAACTTTGACTTTGAGAGAGTGTCCAAAAAGTCTACAAACAAATGAACAAATAAACAATTAGTTAGAGTATACAGTGAGTGTCTTAAAATTCTACAAACAAATAAGCAAATGAAATAATACCTGAATTAACTTCCTTTTCTGGTTCCCAGGAAGAAATATCAAGATCAATCGACGTCTTCAACCAATTTTGAGCACAAATCAATGCCTCAACTGTTGTAGGAAGTAAAGAACTTCGATATGGATCGAGAATACGTCTCCCATGCTAAAGGAAGATTCGGATGCCACTGAAGACATGGGTATAGCCAATATATCTCTTTCCATTAGTGCCAAAGTAGGATACCTAGTCGAGTTCGTCTTCCTCCAACCTAAAATATCAAAAGAAACTTTCTCATTCTGCGGTTCTCGTTTCTCTCTCAAATAAGCCTCCACCTTGTTAGAGCATAGCTCCGTTGAACCCACCAAGCATTGGTATGTCAAGTTTGGTTGTCATATTTTAGTGAACCAAAACTAATTTAAAGAGTCGCTTGATTATTTACTAGAGTCAACTTCGTATAGGTTAGCTATAAAGTTACTAGGATGTGAGACTTACAAGTATTACGTGAAGACTTGAAGAATGTGAAGAAGTAAAGAGCTACATCGACGACATCATCCTTCCTCTTGAGGTTAGTAATATTTGACTTGAACTGTTTCATTCCTAACGTATCTTTCAAGTCGTGCATATTGAAAAAGCTGTGAATGATTATTCTCTAGTTAGACATAGTATTAAGGAATTACAATACGAAGTATAACGTATATCTTTTGAACTTCGTATATAAGACATCGACATAATCGTATGAATGTTATTATGATTATGTATTGGTATGGGTGAAGATTTCGTCCTAAGAAACAATGTTTTACATTCGTTTAAAGGAAGTACAATTCATAAACTTGTTTTGTGAATCGAAAGGGAAATCGATAGGCTTATTGGTTTTGTTATTCATTGCAAATCTTTGGATTACCAATATGTGTTTAGTATAACCTATCATAACTTGTTTATGTATCTTGGTAAAACTATTCACAATGCCTGACTTTTGTATTGGTATGACTTTTATTAGTGAAACCGATCTTAAGTAATCACCTAAGATGGTATGATCGATATATTGTAATTGGTATGACCAACTCTGGACATTGGGTAACCGATCCTAGTAAGAGGTTCAACCGATCACAAGTATGTGGAATCGATCCTTGTAAGAGGTGCAACACGTTTTAGTAATTGGTAACCGATCCTATGACTTGTGCAACCAATCACAAGTAAAATACCATAATTATGTGGTAACCGATCCTGTACCTAGTCAACCAATTTTTGGAAATCTAGTGTAACCGATCCTAGTACCCACATGGAGGTAGAACCGAAGCTTTATTTTGGTAGAACCGTGAAACCCATTAATGGTGATTTGATAGGATAATCAATCACATAATTCTTGGAAGTCAGATGAACCAATTCTAAACTCGTTTGGAAGTGTGGCAAATCGGTTCCAAGATTGTAAATATGAAAACGGATTTACAAAGTAAAGATGTCAACATACTTTGAACATGTACAATAATTCTTACCTTTTATTGTTCAAAGATATTCTTTAATAACTAAAGAAGAATCCCGGATCGAAATAAATTGAGAATCTTTTAATTAAGGTTTTTAGTTTTATATGCTTTTAATTTCCAGCAATTAAATGCATATCTTTAGAAAATAAAAATTGGTAATGTGCATTTACAAATTGGAGATTTTTACTGAGATTTCGGTCAATATTTGGACAGTGCATTTCCAGTAATTATGAAAATTGTTTTCGGCTTTATTACATATCTTTGAGAATATTCGGTTTTTGGAAATTCCTTGGTGTCCAAACTTCCTTGGTCTATAAATGTTGAAGTTTGTATTTCAAACAAACTAATCCTCAGAGCCAGCAAAACTACCTAGTTGTGTTGTTACTGGTGGAGCCGTCTATTCGGAGAGGAAAATAACCTAATTAGGCGAAATCTCTTACGACCGCTCGTTTTAAAGACTTCTTTGGGATTGGGAACCTCTACGAGTACCGCTGGTGGGAAACTAGATAATTGCAGTTTATTATTAGTTTTCGTTTGATTTGATTGACTAACGGTTGTTGAACTTTGATTGCACCTAGTTTGTTTATGCTTGGGAATCTTCTCTTCTGTTATAAGATTCACTCAAACTAGATCGAAGTGTCGACGGGGATCTTTAGAACTGTTTGTAGATATAAAGACGTCTTATCATAATTCATCGTTAACAGACTCCGTTGTTTTTGTGATTGGTCACAAGAGATTCAAGTTGTTTGTGTGCTGGTGTTTATTGAAGATCTAGGAAGATTTCTTATTTGAGTTCATAATCTTTGGTGTGCACAAAACTTGATCGGCTGGGTATCCAACTATAATCGATTTATCTTTGTGATAATATTGATTGATTAGTTGAGTAGATCAACATCAATACATTTCTTTGTGATCGTGGATGGGGAAAAACGGTTTACTGGTTTTTTAGGGAAGTGAAGAGTCGAGCGTGTTGTCGAGACTCCTCGACCGAGCAAACTGCTGAACCTCACACAGATGCACTGCAAAGGGAGTGCTTAGATTTGAGAGATCAATCTGTAGGACTCCGGCCTAAACCAAGTCAATTCGGTCACAAAGAGGGATATGGGTTGATCTGTAGGAGGGAAGCTGAGAATTGTGTGGAATCAATGATGATCAAGGATTATGGATGTGTTGAAGTTTTCTGCAATAATTGGTAAACTGTGAAGTTTTTTGAATAAGTTCTGAAAGATTGATGAATTCTTGAGAGTGATTACTCGTAAAATTCTTGTTAGACGAGTGTTCCAGTGTTCGAATCTTGTCTTTCAATCATGGATTCAGAGACTTATTATATTTTCAGAGTCGTGAACACCTTTATCCCTGTAAGTGTGACGGTTTCTTGAGTGAAAGAGTGGGAAAGTGGGAGATCGTGGTGAAACCAGTTCCAGATTGTGCGGAGACTTGGTTGATCATTTACCCACTACTTTGCTAACTCCTTCAACCGTTGACACGAGTTACTCACATTTCTCGTTGTGGATGAATCCACGTGTTGTAGGCCGCCAGACCAAAACCCTAATTGATATCCCCCAATTTGACGTGATTGATGTCTCACGAATCGTGGAGTTTGTATGACAAACGTGTCTTAGTTAGTCAGTTTTTGACTGATTAGACAATGAGTCTAGATTTTGCTGAATCGAGCATGATCGACAAATGCTCAACGATTCATGAATATTAATATTGCTCGTCTGAGCAAATATTGTAAATTCGACGAGTTGTTGAATATTGATGAGTTACTGAATACATGTGGATTATTCGAGCAAACTACTGAATATTGATAGTGGGATCAATATTCGAGCAACTGAGCAAGTATTTCTCAATTCGACGAATTACTGATAAATTACTGAATATTGATAGTGGGATCAACATTTGAGCAACTGAGAAAGTATTGCTCAATTCGACGAATTATTTACTGGTGACGTGACCCAATAAAATATTAATTAAAATACTGGTAAATTACAGAATATTGTATAATTAATCCAGATGTTGCTCGCTGGATCAACATAATTTAGTGTTTGAGCTTTCTCAGAATGGTGATTCATGGAGCGTTTGTTCGAATCCCTAATTTTTTGATCAATCATTCATCAATTGACAAATTGTTGAAAATTGGTCATGAGTGAAGAGGGACCGACCACATGGGATGATGGACGACTGTGTGGTTCCTGAATGCTCGAGTGAGCGTGCACCAAGGTCTTGAGTTGACCAGTCGGTGAAGGAATGATGATTAATGCGATTTCATCATTTACTGAAATATTGCTAGGTTCAGCATTAGGTGATAAAACCTAGGTATGAAAGATGGGGACCGACCAAGAGAGCATGGGACCGGGTCTTGGTGGTCACGGGACCAGTTGTTGATCGTTTGAGCAATCCCCAGATTGGTTGGAGAGAGTTTGGGCCCAGTATGAGCAATTGAGAAAATTAGGTCAGAATTATGAAATCATGTGGGACCGGCTTTATGCAAGCCCTAGGGATGACTCTGGTCGGTCATGAAGGCATGCACATGTTGTCGTGGTGTCTATGTCTCCGTACTGAGAGTTTCAGTATTTTCTGACGTGCGTTCGAGCAACATTGTGAATTTTCAGAAGAGTTTCATCTTGACTGAAATTCTTGATTTTTGTTGGAATGAGCATGTATGCTCAATTGATCAATATTTTGTAAATATTAAAATAAGAGTATTTTAACATTTAAAATTTCCGTGAGAGGCTAGCCGGTCGTGTGACCATGTTGGCTTTTGGTTTTTCATGATTCGAGCAAAATTTGAGAAAATATGAAGGAATCATGAATCTTGCTCAAACCAAAGAGTTTCATGAATTGAGGAAAATAATAATTATAAAAGACTAAGGATTGCAAGGTGTGGGACCGGCCACGGTTAGGGCATGGCCGGCCGGCTATGTTTCCCGTTCCCGCATACCTTTCCCTATTTTATAATATTATTTTTCATGAACCCATGAAGTTATGGAGAATCCCATGAGTTTTCGTTGAAACAGAGGAGTTTCATGAGTTTAGGGAATAATAATTATAAAAATCTAGGGATTGTGAGGTGTGGGACCATCCACGGCTTGGGCATGGCTGGCCGGCTAGGTTGCCCGGTCCCGCACACCTCTCCTAATTTTATATTATTATCTTTCATGAATTCGTGAAGTTATGGAGAATTCATGAGTTTTGCACAAATCAGAAAAGTTGCTAAAATCAAGGAGTTTTCATGAGTTCATGAAAATAATAAAATAAGGAAAATAACGGAAGAGGCATCGGACCGGCCATGGCTAGGGCACGGCTGTCCGGCCGGTGGGCTCGGGCCATGGCGCATCTTATTATTTTATTATGATTTATTGTTTTCTCCTCTTTTGCGTGGGATTCCTCATCTGTCTATATTTTGAATGCTCGTTTGTGCATCCGGGTGCTCGGTCGTGCATCATTGTCGAGTACACTTGCACCATTTTTGTGGGGCTTACTCAGTGATGGTCTAGTTTCCCGATTGTTGAGTATTTATTACTAATTTATAAAATTCAGTGGAGAATGATTCATGAAACTGAGTAATAAAAATGAGTAATTGTTTATTATCAATCCATAGGATCAGCCGTGGATTCGACCATAAATTCGGAATAATAGAGTCGAATATTACCATTCCATGGGATCGTGGATTCGACCATAGAATCATAGTAATTAAATATTATCATTCTATGAGATCAACCGTGGATTCGATCATGAAATCGGAATAATGAGATGATACAATTGTTTATTTCCATTCCATGGGATCAAGCCGTGGATTCGACCATGAAACGTGAGCAATTGTTATTGCCATTCCATGGGATCAGGCCATGGATTCGACCATGGAATAGGAGCAACAATAGATCATTCTGGGAATTCAGTGGCGAATGTCACGACAGAATTAATCTGTTGCAGAAAAGATATTAGCCAGTTAAAGCGTCACATCCAATTTGAATAGTGCATAGTCAGGGAGTCACGGGTGTTGTTTACGACCTGAAGGCGTTATCGTTCTCAATCTACGGAGAACCGCCGAATCCATACACGGTCTCTCCATATAGTCAGGGAACAGTGAGTGTCACCGACGTCCTGAAGGCGTTAATGCTCTCAATCTTCAGAGAATCGCCTAATCATTCTTCTATCTGAAGGTGGGTCTCTCTCCTGCAGTCAGGAAACAGTGAGTGTCACCGACGTCCTGAAGGCGTTAATGCTCTCAGTCTTCCGAGAACCGCCTAATCGTTCTTCTATGTGAAGGTGGGTCTCTCTCCTGCAGTCAGGGAACAGTGAGTGTCACCGACGTCCTGAAGGCGTTAAGCTCTCAATCTACGGAGAACCGCCCAATTATGTTATTCTGCATAGCGGTCACGATGAAATGCCAGGGATCGAATCGCGCAGCTAGTGTGGCTTTTCGAAAACATATTCATCATGGCTTCGTAAAATATGAATCGTTGCATGCCTGAAAGCCGTGTCAAAAACATGCCTCATGATTTTACAGTTTTTCCCTTTGTTGAAAATCCACCATCAACATTAAGTCCCCTACTTAGTGGGGAACAGTCATGTTCCGCAGTAATGCATTAAATGGTGATTTTCAGTCGATGAGATCGGTGGTTGAACTCATTCTACAAAGGTATACTCAGAATCCTCGGTTTGCTGCAATCGTGTCACGTACGGGCAAATATTTGAGTGAGGATCCTAATAGCGTGATAGAGCGTTATTTTGTGAGCACGGAGAAGTGAGGTGTTGCTGATTTGGTCAGTTAAAAGCCCAGTTTTGGTCGGTTTAGCGTTCGTGGGCCCAAACCCAAAAGAGGAAACCTATGTGTTTTAGGTTTTGGAAATAAAATTAATATAAAAGGGACGTGACCCTAAATTTTTTTATTTTTCTTCAAGCTGACCGATCACCCTCTCTTCACCTCCTTCACGTCTGCAGGAAGCAAAGGAGTGCTGGAACTTCCGCCGCCGACGACCGTTGACTCACCGCCGGCCAAATTCCGGCAACCACGCCGACCATGTGATTTTTTTTGTTGTTGTGTGTTTCATGATTCATGAGTTGCTCATAAAACAAGAAAATCCCATAGTTGCAAGCATGCGTAGGATTTTATTAAGAATTTTTAGAAAACGTATATGTGCGCCCGTTCGTTCGTTAGTTTAATAAACGAGCAAAAATCCCTAATATGGAAGAGATACATAAAATTTTGAATATACATGGTCTAGTTGCAGTAGTAAAAGTTTTGTTTATTAGGTTTCATGAAAACCCAAGTTTGTTTTCGAAGCATGAACTTTGCAAATACTTTTAGGAACGTAGGTTTGTTCGTAATAAAAGTAATAAATAATGATCCTTAGGGTTAAAGGAAATTTTGAAAAGACCTGGAGTTCATGATAAAATTTATTTGCAGACTTTCAAAGTCTTATTTGAAATATGTGGACCTTTACAAAAATAGAAAAGACCCTCGTTTCGTAGACAAATGCTCGTTTGAGCAAAAAGAAGTTTTTTTTTTATATATTCACGTGAGTTATTAGCTCACGGTTTTTATTTTTTTTAAATACGTGACTTATTCATGTTTTTATTTAAAGGAAAGTCAAGTTCTGATTTATGAAAAATTGTTGAAAGCAAACAATATTTCTATGAGTCGATGAGTTCGTAGTATATGTATGAGTTTGGTGATTTTATAGTGTACTTACACGTAAAAATCAACGAATGTTCACATGGAAGGTTATGTGAATTATTCATAGTTTCGTGAAAAGCCAATGTCGACTTTTAAATAACAAGATTTTTGCTCAGCTTTGCAGGCTTGAAAGAACGAGCAAGTTTTTGTGGTTTTACGCTGTTATCACTAAGTTCGTGAAATCGTAAATAGGTAAGAGTTAAGGATTACCATTTTTGTAGACATTGATGTGAGCATCATAATTGTCTTGTTTCTTTAATTCCATTGTGTTGATGAAATTCGTATATGGATGTCGCAGCAACTTTGCAAAAATGACTCAGTCTCGTAGCACTTCTGAAGACGATGTTTCTTCTAGAGAGGATGTTTCCACAGATGAATCTTCCAGAGATGATGATTACTCCAAAAATGGCGATTCTGGGACTTCTCAGAGGAAGGAGGAAATTCCCAAACCCAAGAACATCCCAAGCATCAAAGACAGATTCTTTGAGTATTTGTACAGGCCTGAAAAGCGTCCTTTAGGTTCCTCGTTTCGGTTGCTCGTAAATCCCAAGACCACTGCTCATAACAAATTGGTGTCTCCTTCAGCAATAACTCGGTTCTGTTTGGAAGGGAAACATTATTTGGCTTCTCATGTGGAATTCAAGCTTTCCCGAAAACCGTTGGCACACTTCTCCGGATGGGCAAGAAATATGTTGGGTCACAGTCGTGTCAGGACCATGCTGGATCATGCACAAGTAACACGAGCCATTCAAGCCGCCGGGGATTTAATCATTAATCATGACATACCAGGTATCGTGGCTTTACTTGCTCATTGGTGCATCCCTACTCACACCTTTATATGCAGATGGGGAGAGTTCACTGTTACTTTGGAAGATGTAGTCGCTTTGTTGCATCTTCCAGTCACCGGAAATTTCCCTGAAGAACTCTCAGCAGAAGAGAAGTTCATATCTGGCGCTTTGGAAGCTAAAATGCATGAATTCAACGAGTCTCCCAAATTTTGTTACGCTCAATGGTTGAGATGCTGGTGGCCGAGAGATGGAGCCCCTGGAGAACCCGTTGATAGCGCCTTGTCCATTGCTGCTTTCTTATGCTTGTGGATTTCTAGAGATGTTCTTGAGGATAGTGGACATCTGTTGAAGCCGTTTTTGATTCCATTCGCCATAAAAATGGCTAAAGGTGAGAATCTTCCAATTGGTAGTATATTTTTGGGTTCACTGTTTGCCAATTTAGACTCTTTGGTTATAGACTCCAGCATCTCCAATGGCTTCAAGAAAATCGAAACATATGTTAATACTATGTTTCTCCAAGCTTTGATGTGGGAGCATCTTGAGAAATATGCTCCAATTCCCCGTAGTGTCTTGCAAGGACCCAATGTCGACACTCGCTTTCCTTGAGAAAGACAACGCCAGGATCATGCGGTGGTCCACAAAGCATCCGCAATACAAGATATGTATTACTGACATTTTGGACATTGAATCCGAGTTCAACTTTCGCCCCTGGGTGTTGGTCCCCGATCTCTTCTCGCAATTGATCACTTTTAACACCGCTGAGGAAAATGTCACGTTGAAGACTGGTACTGATTTGAATGATGGAGAGAGATCTTTCGTATTGAGTTTCACTCCTGGCCACCTAGTATCAGTAATGCATGGAGAATTCCGATTAGAAGAATATAACATCGACAGGGCAGCTCGACAAATGGGCGTCGACCAGTGTGTCCCAGGTCACCGAATGAACAAACCATCAGTCGAGTATCTGAAGGCTAATTTAGATTGCACTCATGTGGAGGGAACTGAGTATTTATTCCCATGTTCTGATCGTGCTAATTTTGTGACTCCGGGTTACATAGACTTCTGGCGTCAACATCTTGAGCGTTTGTATGCTTTTGTGATGGATGTTAAATCTCCAGCACAAGATTTTCCTTCCCTTGACCTGATTTCTGCTCGACCAAGGTTGAAATACCTTTCCCGTGGTGACAAGAGGAAGACGTCTCCAGAATGTGCACATGTAAGTTTCCCCATGATTTTGACAAAGAATGTGATAGTTGCACTTTAATCATTTGTTAATTCTGTGTAAGATGGTTGTGCTGTGAGATATCTAATTCGTGTAGACTTCTTAGAACTCCAAGAAAGTCCCCAAGGCGGAGAAGGTAGGAGCAAGACATCTCACAGGATGATACCGAATGATGTGCAGTCCCCTGCTGCTTCGTTGGTGAGTTGTTAGCGCTTTTCCCTATTGTTGCGGCTTTCTTGTCCAAGCGATTAGGATCTTAAAAGAATATTGTTAATTCGTTTCAGAGTTTTACTCCATCGGTTATTGACGGTCCTCGTATTGCTCCTGGTCGAACAATTCAGGGATCCATCGTTGATGAGGAAGTCAACGTAAGTATCTTTCTTTGTGTCAATCATCGTAATATGCCTTGAAATGAATTAATGATAACTGTTGTTGATGCATCCAGGAGGAAATCATCGTAGATAAGCAGCATGTTGATGAAGCACACTCTTCTTTGGGACATGAGAATATGGGGAATTCCCGAAATCCCGAACCGAATGAAGATGGCGGGGTTGTCAATGGAGATTCCGGCATTGCCGAGCCTTCAAACGATCTAGAGACTCTTCTAGTAAATATATCTCCTGTAATTTCTTCATAGAAGTATGATATTTCTGATTTGTGAATGAATGAATGAGAATCCATGTGAGTATACGAGTAATTTTGCTGAAATACGTCACCAGAAAATTTCATACTTCAACCTTTTAGTAAAAACACCGTAGAATCTTCGTTCGGAGTCGGATTTTCGCGATTTGCATATGTATCCTCAAGCCCAGGAAATTACCAAGATGTGATGAAGAGGCTTTTTGAGTTTTGAGCATGTTTAGGGCCTGAAAAAGGCGAAACAGAAAACTTCCAGGAGACTTTCAGAACTTTTTCAGATTGTATGTTGTCCAATGTTTTGAACACATTTCCTTGATCGTTCATCCGATTGTTACGAAATTTTGACATGTTGTAAAGGACATCCATACGGAGAGAATGGTATATGACTCAAACTTAGATTTCATACCAAATGCTCCCAATTCATTGTTTAATACAGGACAGTGTAGAATTTCTTCAGATGTGCTTGTTTGAAAAACGTATTTCATGACTTCTACATTATTTGCTCATGTCTTGAATGCATAATAAAGGAATTATATAGTGTTAGTTCACTTACGTGTTGGATTTTATGATTGTGTTAGATTTCTTCTACACTATTTCTCTAATCCCATGTAATCTTCACATTAGGTGCCAAATACCGAAGTTGGGAATAATGGATCCAACAATGACGAATTGGGCAGTCCTGGAGCTGTTGATAATGAGGCAACCATTTCTGCACTTCAAGGCCACGAGACGCTTTCTGTTGCTATTGTTGGAGAGACAGAAACACCAATGGTGACCGCTTCAGATATAGAGGGAACCGTATTGGAAAATACTGTTCCAGAAGAAACTGTGCCTATGATTGTTGAGGTTGGTCCAGTGATCGAGAAACGCATAATAGCACATGAATACTCTACAGAAGGGATTATTTGTGATCATCCATTTGGTGTTTTACTCCCGTATCACATATTGGTTGGCGGATTCAGTGTTCCCACTGGGTATGCCAATATGTATGAGAAGACATAGAAGATGTATGGTCATATTGTCGTTACAAGAGGTCCTGAACGCAGCTACTTTTTGACAATGCAATTAAGAAATATATTGCGTGTCATAGATGATATTCGTACCAGGGCTAGAAGTATTGTCACTCGAGATGTACACTTTGATTGGGAGTACAACTTGAAGAATGCTGAAGAACTCGGCTTTAATCTGAAGTGGCTTCGTCAAAAGGTTGATGCTATCAAGGAAGCAATAGAAGGCAACACACCTTTTACCAGTGAGGCCGTGATGAAGAAAATGGCTGAAGTTGCTGAGTTGACCAGGAAGCTGGAGTTGGAGAAAGCGGCTTTGCAAGTCTTGGAGAATGCTGAGAAGCAGAAATCGTACTTTGATGGCTTTCTTTCGTTTTCTTTCCATGATCTCTTGAACTTTGGACTTCTGAGAGATATGAGATTTTATTTTGGTTTTGAATTTCTGAGTGACTAAGGATTTTCTTTTGGATTTTGGGTTTGAAAGAGATGTTTCTTAAATAAAGAACTTTTGATAAATTGCTGAATTCAAATACTGGATGCAAGTATTGCAAACGTTTTGGAGGAATTGAAATTACAGGTAAAAGAAAATCCTAAAGTGCAAACGTCAAATGTCTTGAGCGTTTGTCTTGGACATAAAACACCCAATGCTGAATGCTTCATGCGTCGAAAATCTTGAGCCAATTCTCATGAATCACTGGGATACTTGTCTTTCCCTTGATATTAGCCAGTTTGTAGTATCCTCCAGCAACTGACTTAGCAATCATGAAAGGTCCTTCCCAGTTAGAATTCTTTGCGGAATGCAAATTGCGTCTGATTGCCTTAAGAACCAAATCTCCTTCATGAAATTTGTTAGACTTGGTTGTCCGTGCTTTGAATATTTTCTGCTGGTTTGGGATTCCTCGCATAGTAGGATTCCATATTGGTGGAGATTTCCAATTCTGTGGCACATGTGGACACTCGTGCAAATGGAGAATATTTAGGATATTGATTGTGAAAATCATCCATTATCCTAGCGATGACCGTGTTAGTGAGATGATGGATTTGAAGAGGTTCTGCGTCTAACCATTTGGTGAAGTATTGTTGAGGTGAGACTAACCACTCATAGCGCTTGGTGATAGCTAGGTTTTGAGCAAAACTGAGTCCTCGGACTAGGGTAGCATAATGGAAAGTTGGTAATACATATGCATCAGGGGGAATAAGACTTGCCTGAGCGCGGAACCTGCTGACGAATTCGTGGGCGTTTTCCCTGGGTTTTTGTGTGAGTTTCGTCAAGGCTTCGACTTTTCCCAAATGCCCGAACGGTTGATCATCTTCCGAGTCAGAGCTTTCTTCAACGGGGAATTGTGCAACTGAAGATGAAGATATTGTAGCAACTTTTCCACCATGAATCCATGCTCGCCCGAGAATCATGTCATATCCCGGATCTTCCTTTATTAAAAAGAATTTAGTTTCTATCCAGGTTGAATCATTTCTTATCTTGAGAATGATGTAACCGTAAGCATCTTTGGAAATTACTTCATGGTCTCTGACTGAGATAGGGGCATGAGTTGCTTCTTGTCGAGTGATGCCAGCAGTTCTGAGGGTTTTCAAAGGGACGATGTTAACAACAGTGCCAACGTCGAACAACGCTCGCTTGAATTCATTTCCTTTGAGATGGACTGTGGTGAGAAATCCCCAGTCGTACATCTCCTTGTCTGTGTCTGGAGGTTCAGGGAGTACTTCTGGGATAAGTAAACGCTTCCCAGATACTACATGGTTTAGAGATGTGAACAGATCTTCCCTTTGATCCTTCGACAAATAAAGTAATTCGCAAGCGTGCTCGATCAATGACTGAAGTGCTGTAGATGGTGGATTTTCGACAAGGGCTAAAATCATAAACTCATAATTATATGAAGATCTGATCCAGCAATCATACGTGAGTATTGAGACACGGGTCTCTCATCGAATTCTCAACGGAGAGTACTTTCTCTCAAAGTACATGTAGATATGTAGTCTCACGACTGGACAACGACATATCTCATGAATACTGAATACTTTCAGTGATTATTTCTATATAGTATCACGAGATGGACGGCTCCTAGACAGCTTGCTCTGCTAGTATAGAGCGATAACGTCTTCAGGAACAAACAACGAGTTTATCCTGATTATATAAAGGATATGACTTACCGACAAGCTCATATCGGGATAATTAATGCTCCTAGACAGCTTGCTCTGCTAGTATAGAGCCACAAAGTTAATTATTCCTAAAGTTCTTGGATTCATCCGTGACATTCACTATTGAATTCCCAGAATAATCTATCATTGCTCATATTCCATGGTCGAATCCACGGCCTGATCCCATGGAATGGCAATGACAATTGCTCATATTCCATGGTCGAATCCACGACCTGATCCCATGAAATGACAATGACAATTTCTCCTATTTCATGGTCGAATCCACGGCATGATCCCATGAAATGGAAATAAACAATTGTTCTAATTCTATGATTGAATCCACGGCTTGATCTCATATAATAGCAATGAAACAACTATATTATCTCATTACTCCGATTTCATGATCGAATCCACAACTGGTCTCATAAATGTAATAGATAAATCTTAATTACTCTGTGGTCGAAACTACAATCCCATGGAATGGTAATGATCGCTTTATTATTCGTAGTCGAATCCTCAGCTGATCCTATGAATTAATAGTAAACGTCTATTTATTTTATTACTCAGTTTCATGAATTATTCTCCACAGAATTTCATAAATTAATAATAAATAATCAACAACCAGGCGTCTGAGCTACCTCTAAGTAAGCCCCGATTTATATGGTGAAAGTGTAGTCAACGACAATGCACTAACAGTCACCGCACGAACGAGTATTTCAAAATACGACGAAACGATTAACCTATTGCAAAATAGAAAGAAAAATAATAAATAATCAAAATATTGACCAAGGAGCCAAGGGATTGGACTCACTGACTGGCCGACCGTGCCATGACCAATCCCACGCCAGTTTTATATTTTATCATATTTTTATTATTTTCCTTCATCTGATGAAAATCCTTTCATTTGAACAAATCTCCTTCGTCTCGAGGAAACTCCTCGACTTCATGGTGTTTTCATAAATCCATGAAAATAATATAAAATTACGAAAAAATAGTGTGGGGTGTGACCATTGGCCAACCGGCCATGCCTTGGTCCCAGCCGGCCCCACACCTTATGGTTCCTCATTATTTTATTATTATTATTATTTCTCTGATTTCATGAAAAAACTCCTTGATTTCATGGTATTTTGCAAAAAATTAGGAAATAAATAATATAAAATTATGAAAAACTCGTGGGACCGGGCCCTAGCCGGCCGGCCATGCCCTAACCGGTCCGACACGCTCCTTTATTTTATTATTATTTATTTTATTTTCCTTGAATTTCTCAAATTCCTTGATTTCATGGTATTTCTCTCAAATTAGGAAAAATTCCCTCAAATCATGAAAAATACATTAAAAAATATATAAAACTATGAAAACTTGTGGGACCGGGCCCTAGCCGGCCGGCCATGCCTCCCACGGCCCCACACGCCCTTGTTTTTATTATTTTAATATTTTTGCTTCCTTAAACTCATGAAGACTCCTTCACTTCAGGGAAACTCCCTAAATTCAGCAAAACTCTTTAAATCCATGATATATTCATAAAATCATGAAAAATATTATAAAATTAAGGGAAAGGCACCACGGGACCGTCGTCACGACTGGCCGACCATACCTTGGTTTCACGGACCCAAGCCTTCTCATTCCTTTATTTTATAATTATTTTCCATCATCTCATGGTGTTTTCCTCAGTTTCAACGAAACCCTAATTTTGGCATATTTTCTCGAATGGACGCTCAACTGCACGTCAGAAAATATCAAAATTCTCAGAACTGAGACATGGACGTCTTGGTGACACGAGCACGCTATCTTGACCAACCAAGATTGGCTCTTTGGCTTACAGAAGACGGTCCCATCAAGTTTCACATTTTTACCTAATTTGCACAATTGCACGTATTAGGTCCAAGACTCTTCCAAACACTTTGGATTTTCATGAAGTGATCATCAGGCGGTCCCGTGACTACCCAGGTCCGGTTTCATGACCCCATGGTCGGTCCCTCACTCCGTCATAATTAATTAGGTTTTCTCACCTAAGGCTCAGACGAGCATTTTCGAATAAATGATTAAACCAGCATTTAATAATTCTTTCACCAACAAATCGTCAACTTTTCAGGAGTTATTTGTATTTGCTCACGTGAGCATATGGACACTACATGATTGATCCACGGTCCCATGTAGTCGCTCCCTCCTTCGTCCCATGGTTAAACTTCTGATGAACCATGAATTGATCATCAATTGATCAAATTAGGGTTTCTGAATCCAAGGATCATCATTCCAGATTCCAACCTTAATAATTTTACGACGACCTCATGGTCATTAATTTTATTAATTATGCTCGGTTCAACGACCAGTATTCTAATTAATATTTTTGGTACGCTGCCAATAATCCATCAGATGAGCAACACATGCTCAGACGATCAAATATTCAACAATTCATCACATGAGCAACACTTGCTCAGATGATAAATATTTCCTCAAACGAAGGAATATTGGTTCAACAATCAATATTCAACGATCCGTCGAATGAGCAATACTTGCTCACTTCATCGTAAGAACTATACATCTGTCCCATGACATGTTCAATTCATGAGTTTCAGAACATCATGTTCAACTCAGCAACTACATGGACTCATCGTCCCATCAAACCACGAAGTCATTAATTGACTAACATACCACGAGACGTCAATCATGTCACTTTGGGGGTATTACTTAGGGTTTTGGTCTGGCGGTCTACGGTACGTGTGTTCAAACACACGATAGAATGTGAGCAAGTCGTGCAATCAGTTGAAGTAATTCACGAGGTAGTGGGTGGAAAATCGACCAAGTCTCCACACGTTGAGCAACTGGTTTCAAACACGATCTCCACTTCCCCACTCCTTGATTCCATCAACTGTCACACTTCATGGGGTCATGGTGTCTAAAATTCCAGCAATATAAATAAGTCTCTGAATCATGATTGAATCATCGGCATCAACAGTATCATCAATCTCACGTCTCATCGACAACACGAGATCATCAACTCATCAATTGAGCAACTACTCTCAATTGAGCAATTTCAATCATTCAGAGCTTATCATATTCAGAATTCATACACCCACAATCTTTGATTACCATTGATTCCACACATTTCCCAACTTCCCTCCTACAGATCAACCCATCCTCTCTTGTGACCGAATTTACTCTGGAACGGTCATCGTCTTGATTTAGGCCGGAGTACTACAGATTGAATTCTCGAATCTAAAGCACCCCCTTTGCAGCGGTGCATCTGTGTGAGGTTTAACATTTCGCTTGGTTAGAGGAGTCTCCTCCGTACGGTTGTCTCCTCAATTCCTTAAAACCAACAAATCATTTTCCCCATCTACAGATTGGCGACCATAGTGGGAGATCATTCTCTCGGTTGCAATCTCACAATTTCACAAGATGGTTAATCTCAGGTCAGGTTCAGTTACGAATCCTAACACAAACCGTACTAGCACTAGCAACAACAACAATCAGAATATCCCGGAAACAATTCCAACCTCCAACACTGATGGTGGTGACATTACTCCTCCTCACGTCGAAGGTCATCACTGTCCGGACGACACCCTGAAGAAGTCAGAGGAGATCCACCACCTACCATTGCTGATCTTATCAAAGCGCATGAGACTCTTGCAAAGAATCATACTGACATGGCTGCTACACATAAGGAGCTGTGTAATAATCTCAAAACTCTTACTGACAAGATGTCAAAGAAAACTCAAGAGAAGGGAAAGGAGAAGGAAAAATCCTTAGACGATGATCCTGAAGTAATCCCAATCCATACAGTAGAAGACGACGAAGTCCGCAAAACTGCTGCAGACAACTCATCAGCGAAGGGATCATCGAATTTCATCACTCGCGAGGATCTGAAGCACCTCTTGGATAACCGTAGAAAATACAAAACATCGCATGTGCATCGTCATCAACCTCCTTATCCTTCCGCTACGCAGAGGATTCCACTCCCTAAAGGTTACGTTTCTCCAACCTTCACCTTATATGATGGAACTGGCAATGCTCGGGAACGTGTCTCTCGTTTTCTCGAATCCCTGGGAGAACATGAACATAATCATGTGGTTCGTCTCAAGGAATTCTCAAAGCCTCTGAAAGGCAGAGCATACACCTAGTATAACAACATCGCACCAGGGACTATCAACAATTGGGGAGAAATGGTTAACACATTCTACAGGAAATACTTCTTCGTGTCAGAACAAGTCACCCTCTTCGACCTTGGAAGAATGTTTCAGAGGGTCAGTGAAAATCCCAATGATTATGTGAAAAGGTTCAGAGTCCAAGCCCTGGATTTTCACGACCCAAACATCACGGAGAAACAATTGGTGAACTTGTGCATCAATGGCATGCTCCCGGTCTACAGGTCCTTGCTGGAGAATCTTCGATTCCAGACTTTCTCAGAGCTTCACGAAGCTGCGAAGAGGTCGGCAACCACTGCACCCGCTCTTTTGGAAAGAACAAAGTCTACAAAGACTGAGGATTCAAAAGACACTCGAGGAAGCAGGCGTTTCATCAACAAACAGTACAACCTGCAACCTTCAACAAATGCTGTCGCAGAAGGGAGTAAGTGAAAAGTAGAACCATAACACAAGCAGACTTCCTCCACCCCTTCAAAGGCACACAAGAAGGAGAATTCGAAAGTCTCTCCTCAGCATACGGAAGATCCAGAAGCACCTGATTTTCCCTGTTCAATGGAAGAAGTTAATGAACTACTCGATGCCTGGATCCAAGATGGTGAAATAAAATTGCCTTATGTCAAAAAGGAACCAACTGAAGAAGCCATGGAAAATCCTCGGTATTGCCGCTTTCATAGATACGTCAGCCATCCCACAAGTGATTGCAAAATTTTGAAGCGCATATTCAAAGAAAAGGTCGAATCAGGAGAGCTCAACCTGGGGACTGAGGGAGTACACAAAAAACCCCTCCCAGTCAGAACTTTTACCATCTCTGAACCTCCTGTCAAGGAAGCGGTCCAATCTCTGATCGAACATGTTTGCGAGTTGTTGTATCTTTCGAAAGATCAAAGGAAAGACATATTTGCTGCACTGAACCACATCGTGTCCGGAAAACGTCTGCTGATCCAAGAGACCACCACCGAACCTTAAGCCACCGGCAAAGAAATGTATGACTGGGGACTGCTCACCACAGTGCACATTAAAGGAAATGAGTTCAAGAGGGTTCGTCGATGTTGGTACTGTGTCAACATCATCCCTTTGAAAACTCTCAGAGCTGCTGGTATTACTCGACAGGAAGCCACGCTCCCATAGCAATCAGGGACCACGAAGGAATCTCCAGAGACGCATACGGCTTCATCACTCTCAAAGTTACGAAAGATTGATATGCACTGAGGCCAAGTTTTCATAGTCCGGGAATCCCTGGATACGACATGGTCCTTGGAAGAACTTGGATTCATGGGAAGGATAACGATGCCTTCAACACATCCTGTCATCGACAAGGATTCCGAGTCGGAAGACGAAGCAGAGGACGCACCACCGTTTGAGCATCTGGAAGAAGTAAAAACTCTGATGGGACTTACGCAGGAACTTGGAGAAAATCCGCACACCTTTGTCAGAAGGTTTCGAGCTCAGGCAAGTCTTATTCCTCCTCATGCTCCAATATTACCAATGTTCAGATACGCTACTATGGTCCAGGGACTTCTCCCCATGAACAATTTAGCAGTCATCAAAAGCTACGAGTGGGTAACTTCACCTCAGCAATATTACACCCAATGGTTGGGTTCAGAACTTCTTCAAATCGGTCACTCCATCGAGAGGTTTATTGTTGAAGACCTGGCTAAGCATGATCAACACTATGCTGGATACTCTCTTCCGCGCGAGTGTCCATATGTGCCACAATCGTGGAATTCCGTCAAACAGGGAATTCCGAATCAGCGGAAGATATTCAAGGCACGATCGACCAAGCCTAACAAGTTTCATGAAGGGACCTGGTTCTCAAAGCAGTTCAGCGCGGTCTTCATTCTACAAGGAACTCCAATTGGGAAGGACCATTCATGGTCGCTAAGTCCGTGGCCGGAGGATACTACAAATTGATCAACACAGATGACAGAACCCTGCCAGTAATTCACGAAAATTGGCTCAAGGCGTTTATCTGAAATTATTGGACATTTGAGGTATTGGGTGTTCGAAGCATTCATGGCGTTTGGATTTAACATTTAGGATTTTCTTTCATTTGTATTTCAATTCCTCCAAAACGTTTGCAATACTTGCAATTAGTATTTGAATTCAGCAATTTATCAAAATTCAGTTCATATTTCGTAAAAGAAAATCTCTATCAAATCTACAAGAAAATCCTTAACCATCAGTCAATCCAAAACCATCTAAATATCAAAACCCAAGTATAAACCTCACATCTCTCAGAAGTTCAGAAGTTCAAGAGATAATCAAAGGAAATCAGCAAGAAAGGCTTTCGCTCATCAGCATCCTTCAAGATTTGCAAAGCCGCCCTCTCCTTGTTCAACTCCTCGGTCAGCTTGGAAATCTTGTCCTCCTTCTCCTTCACAGCATCATTGGGAAAGGGTATGTTCTTCTCACATGAATCCTTGATAACGTTTATTTGCTTGCGAAGCCATTTCACGTTGAGGCCAAGTCTCTCTGAATTCTCCAAGTTAAACTCCCAATCAAAGAGTATCTGGAGTCACAGTATTCCTAGGTCTGGCACATATCACTCACGACACGCAAGATAACGCCTACTTGCATGGTTAAAGCATAAGCACGCCCAGGATTCCTGTCAACGATCATGTGGCCAAACTTCTTCCATATTGTCTCGTACAAGCGTGCATATCCAATGGGAACGTTGAATCCACCGATCAGTTCATGATATGGGAGTGAAGTGTCAAATGGAGGATAAAGCAACTCCTGCAGTTGGATATTCATACACTATTATACGGTTCTCAGTCACTGGAGCGGCTTCCACAACCAAAGCAATAATTCCTTCGGTATTCTCCGCTGCTGTCTCGGTTTCTCTATCACTGAGGCAACAACCATCTGGGTTTCCATAACATCAGTAGCGACCTTCTCATGGCCTTGAAGTGCAGGGATGGTTGTCTCTTCATCAATAACTCCAGAATGGTTAGAGTTATCATCGTTGGCTCCAGTATCCTCAACTTCGGTATTTAGCACCTAATACGAAGATTACAAGAGGTTAGAGTCACGAATCCAAAGGATATTATGAAACACAGTATACCAGCAAGGCAACATCATCAAGTTTCATCATAATACATTCAAGTCACGACCAAATAACATAAAAGTCATGAAAACACGTTTTACGATGAGTCCTTCTGAAGAAATTGAACTCTGCTCTGTACTAAGAGACGAACTGGGAGAAATCTAGAAGGAATTTGAGGATGTGTCATATACTATTCTCTTTGTATGGATGTCCTCTACGACATATCAAAATTTCATGACAATCCGATGAATGATCAAGTAGATGTGGCCAAAATATCAAGTGATGCGCAATCTGAAAATGTCCTGGAAGTCTCCTGGAAGTTTACTATTTCGCCCTTTTCAGGCCCTGAACTTTCTCAAAACTTAAAAATCTTCTTTCCTAAAGCTTGGAAATTTCCCGGGCTTGAATTTGCACATGCAGATCATCAAAATCCGATTCCGGATGAAGATTCTACGACATTTCTACTAAAAAGCTGGGTTCCGAATTTTCTGACGACGAAATTTGACTGAGTTTTCATATACGCAAATGGATTCACATTCATTCATTCAAAAATCAGCACTTTTATACTTCTATGAAGAAGGTACAAGGTATATGCTTACTTGAGAGGTATCCAAAGCGTTCAAGGAGTTGGGATTGTCCGTGTCAACGATGGGAGGATCATTACTTTCATTTGGCTCCAAACCGCCTGTGTCTCTATTCTCAAGAGACGGTAGCAGCACTCTCTATTTCCATAACGACATCATCCTAGACATATTCTCAAACAATTAGTGTTTCATCAATAAAGCATCATAATCCAACATGTGAAGAGATACTTACAACTTCTTCTTCATCGCTCAAGTCAGGAATTGCTTGCTCAGAGACGGAGAACCGAAGACCATCAATACTTGATGGAGCAAAATTATGCAACGGAACAACAATATCGGTTTCAATATCCTAATAATATGGGCGAGAAAGAGTCACAACGAGGAAAATATTGGAAACTCACCAAAGCACCAACTGGGGACTTTACGGTATTAGGTAACAGCTTATAACCTTTATGCCTGCCTTCTCCGCCATGAATAACCGCCTCAGTCTCTGAGAAATCTACACCGATTCGAGGTCGTATATTACGACCGTCCTGTGGTGAAATCCAGTAATATAATCAGAATCAGTTCTTATAATTTCGTGAAGATTATATGAAGAAACATACCTGAGAGCATCCTGGAGACGACTTTCGTTTATCACCAGAAAGATACTTCAATCTTGGTCGACTGGAAATCATCTCAGCCGAAGGAAGATCCTTGAATGGAGGTCTGGGAAATCTTACAAAGCCACGCAAACGCCCAAGTTGCTGATCCCAGAATTCTACATAACCTGGGGTTACATAGGCGAATCTATCAGAACCAGGAAACCAGTAGCTACTCCCTTCCACGTGAGTATGATCCAAATGAGTCCTGAGTTGCTCAACTGATGGCTTCCTTCTCCGTATGGTTGGAACACACTGATCCATACCCATTTGTCGAGCTGCTCTATCAATATTATACTCCTCCACTGAAAGCTCTCCAAACGTGGCTGATAGCAAATGACCAGGGGTGCAACTCAACATGAAAGATCTTTCGCCATCACTCAGATGCGCACCAGACGTCAAACTCGTGCTTTCTCCAGTATTGAAAGTCATCGGCTGAGAAACATAATCAGGGACTGACACCCACGGGGAAAATTGAACTCAGATTCTTCATCTAACACATCAATGAAGCGTATTTTAGAACGAGGCTGCTTTGTGGACCAACGCATGATCCTAGCATTATCTTTCTCAGGGAAAGTATGGCGCGCATCAGTATTCGGTCCTTGCAGAACATTACGTGGATAGGTGCATAATTCTTAAAGTGCTCCCACATCAAAGCTTGAAAACATCGTGTTGGCATAACACTCAATCTTCATAGAGCCGTTCGACACACTGGAGTCTATAATCAAGGAGTCCAGGTTGTAATACAAGGAGCCTAAGAATAAACTACCTATCGGAAGTTGCTCACCTTGAGCCATCTTAATAGCAAAGGGAATCACAAAAGGCTTCAACAAGTTTCCACTGTCTTCAAAAACGTCTCTGGACAACCATAAACATAAGAAAGCAGCAATGGGTAACATACCGTCGATGGGTTTATCAGAAACCTCGTCTTTGGGCCACCAGTGTGTCAACCAGGAAGCATAGCATCCTTTACTACCAGCCTTATTCGCTTTCTCCATTGCAGCTGTCAAGACATGAGAAACGGCGGTCTCCTCATCTGAAAGATCCCCAGGAAGATTGCCCGTGATTGGGAGATGCATCAGAGCGCCACGTCTTCCAAGGTAATGGTAAACTCTCCCCATCTACATATGAAAGTGTGAGTGGGAATGCACCAGCGAGCAAACAGAGCCACAATACCACTTGCGTCATGATAAATGAACAACTCTCCAGAAGCTTGAATAGCTCTCGTCACCTGCGCCTGGTCGAGCATAGTCCTCACATGAGGAAAACCCAACATATGCCTCGCCCAGCCGGCAAATTTCTCCAAAGGTCGTCGAGAAAGCTTAAACTCTATGATTGATGAGGTGAAGATCCCTCGTTCAAGACAAAATCGAATCACTGTCTTAGGAGTTACCAATTTCTTCTGAGTAACAGTTCTGGGATTTATCAAAAGACGATACACTGGGGATTTCAAATGTTGCTCAGCTCCTGGAATATCTTTTTCAAAGAATGCATCATCTATGTTCGGGACATTCTTAATCCCAGGGTTTCGTCTTCGTCTCCCCCAACAGAAGTTTCATCCATGCATGTCTCATCTCTAGAGATATCATCATCAACGCACATCTCTTCCCTCGAGGCGTCGTCAGCTTGGGAATTGGTCATCTTTGCTGAGTAGCTGAAAAGGTTCACACTACATTCTACTTCAGTATGCCGTCCAGATATAAATCAAGGAAATACAAGCAAAAACGGTAACTCTGAACACTTACCTCTTTACAATTCTACTAATGGTAGTAGTTATGTCGTAAGAGTTAACACGATAAAGTTAGTTCTTTTCCTAAAACCTGCGATAATGAACGAGACTTTATTAATTTCCGAAACTGATTTTCATGAAATCGCGAACACAATTTTCATAATGTGAACATTCACAGAACTGACCTATGAAGTTTATAACAATAAAATATTTCATCATAAATATATTGTCTATCTTCGAAGGTTCCTCAAAGCACACGTTTTGATTTTTTCAAAACAGCAATTAATGCATCGTTGCTCACATAAATTATCAAAGATTTTATCTAATGAAAACAAACTCATGCAAATAAAATATACCATCATATTTTGCACAATATATGTCACGGCTATATATAAAAAAAAATTATTTTTCCTTCACATCGTCGTTATTTGTCTTTAAAACGAAGGATTATTTCAAAAAAATATTGTGAAAGCTCACATCTCATACATATGATAAAGTTTTGTATTAACATGAAAGCTCATAAGCAAAATTTTATCACTGGACACAAGTTCATCATATGAATTTTCCTGCGATTCGTCGTAATTTGTCTTTAAAACGAAAGATTATTTCGATTTCGTGAAAATTTACTCCTTTTATGATAAAACCGTGGTACACATGAAAGCTCATACACTAAGTTTTATCACTGGACCTAGGTTCATATACTAAAAAAAAAAAATCTCTCTTAAATCAGGGATTATAGTTAGTTTTCAAAACTAACGATCGAACAAATATACGTTTTCAAAAACGAGGTTTTTTTTCATAAAACTCACACTAATATACACCACACATATATATAACTTCACCATGATCAAAGCATGAAAAACCCATGATAATCATGGACATCAGCAAAAAAAAAAAAACACCTGGGCGAGTTGGCCGGAATTTGGCCGGCGGCGGCGTTGAGTTCAGGAAATTTTCTCCTGTTCGTGAAGGTGAGGGCGTGATGGAGAACTGGTCGTGGAGGAATAAAAAAAAAGATTAATTCCTTTTATATTAATTTTATTTCTAAAACCTAATTTTCTAAGGATTTCCTTATTGGGCCCGGCCCGCAAATCGTACACGACCATGGTCCCATCGTCCAAACCAGCGGTTCAACACCAATTTATGCTCATCAAACGATGCTCCAATCATGACATTGAAGCCTTCATCAAGTCGTGGTTTGCTCATGCTCTCTAAATCCGGTAACGTCTCAACTTACGACTAAGTTCAATTACTGGTATTATTATTTATGGCCGGAAAGTCACCATTTAATGCTGACTGAGGAACACAGCTTTCCTCAGTAAGCAGGGGACTTAATGTGGATGGTGGATTTTCGACAAGGGCTAAAATCGTAAACTCATAATTATACGAAGCTCTGATCCAACAATCAGTGAGTATTGAGACACGGGTCTCTCATCGAATTCTCAACGGAGAGTACTTTCTCTCAGAGTACATGTAGATATGTAGTCTCACGACTGGACAACGGCATATCTCATGAATACGGAACACTTTCAGTGATTATTTCTATATAGTATCACGAGATGGAGGGATCCTAGACAGCTTGCTCTGCTAGTATAGAGTGATAACGTCTTCAGGAACAAACATCGAGTTTACCCTGATTATATAAAGGATATGACTTACCGACAAGCTCATATCGGGATAATTAATGCTCCTAGACAGCTTGCTCTGCTAGTATAGATCCACAAAGTTAATTATTCCTAAAGTTCTTGGATTCATCCGTGACATTCACTACTGAATTCCCAGAATAATCTATCATTGCTCCTATTCCATGGTCGAATCCACGGCCTGATCCCATGGAATGGTAATGACAATTGCTCATATTCCATAGTCGAATCCACAGCCTGATCCCATGGAATGGCAATGACAATTGCTCCTATTTCATGGTCGAATCCACGACATGATCCCATGAAATGGCAATAAACAATTTTTCTGATTCTATGATCGAATCCACGGCTTGATCTCATAGAATAGCAATGAAACAACTATATTATCTCATTACTCCGATTTCATGATCGAATCCACAACTGGTCTCATAAATGGTGATAGATAAATCTTAATTACTCCGTGGTCGAAACTACGATCCCATGGAATGGTAATGATCGCTTTATTATTCGTAGTCGAATCCTCAGCTGATCCTATGAATTAATAGTAAACGTCTATTTATTTTATTACTCAGTTTCATGAATTATTCTCCACAGAATTTCATAAATTAATAATAAATAATCAACAATCGGGCGTCTGAGCTACCTCTAAGTAAGCCCCGATTTATATGGTGAAAGTATATTCAACGACAATGCACTAACAGTCACCGCACGAACGAGTATTTCAAAATACGACGAAACGATTAACCTATTGCAAAATAGGAAGAAAAATAATAAATAATCAAAATATTGACCAAGGCGCCAAGGAATTGGACTCACTGACTGGCCGACCGTGCCATAACCAATCCCACGCCAGTTTTATATTTTATCATATTTTTATTATTTTCCTTCATCTGATGAAAATCCTTTCATTTGAACAAATCTCCTTCGTCTCGAGGAAACTCCTCGACTTCATGGTGTTTTCATAAACCCATGAAAATAATATAAAATTAAGAAAAAATAGTGTGGGGCGTAACCATTGGCCAACCGGCCATGCCTTGGTCCCAGCCGGCCCCACACCTTATGGTTCCTTATTATTTTATTATTATTATTATTATTTCTCTGATTTCATGAAAAAACTCCTTGTTTTCATGGTATTTTGCAAAAAATTAGGAAATAAATAATATAAAATTATGAAAAACTCGTGGGATCGGGCCCTAGCCGGCCGGTCATGCCCTAGCTGGTCACACACGTTCCTATATTTTATTATTATTTATTTTATTTTCCTTGAATTTATCAAATTCCTTGATTTCATGGTATTTCTCTCAAATTAGGAAAAATTCCCTCAAATCATGAAAATACATTAAAAAATATATAAAATTATGAAAACTTGTGGGACCGGGCCCTAGCCGGCAGGCCATGCCTCCCACGTCCCCACACGCCCTTGTTATTATTATTTTAATATTTTTGCTTCCTTGAACTCATGAAAACTCCTTCACTTCAGGGAAACTCCCTAAATTCATCAAAACTCTTTAAATCCATGATATTTTCATAAAATCATGAAAAATATTATAAAATTAAGGGAAAGGCACCACGGAACCGTGGTCACGACTGGCCGGCCATATCTTGGTTTCACGGTCTCACGCCTTCTCATTACTTTATTTTATAATTATTTTCCTTCATCTCATGGTGTTTTCCTCAGTTTCAACGAAACCCTAATTTTGGCATATTTTCTCGAACGGACGCTCAACTGCACGTCAGAAAATATCAAAATTCTCAGAACTGAGACACGGACATCTTGGGGACATGAGCACGCTATCTTGATCGAACAAGATTGGCTCTTTGTCTTACAGAAGCCGGTCCCTTCAAGTTTCACAGTTTTGACCTAATTTGCACAATTGCACGTATTAGGTCCAAGACTCTTCCAAACACTTTGGATTTTCATGAAGTGATCATCAAGCGGTCACGTGACTACCCCGGGCAGGTTTCATGACCCCATGGTCGGTCCCTCACTCTGTCATAATTAATTAGGTTTTCTCACCTAAAGCTCAGACGAGCATTTTCGAATAAATGATTAAACCAGCATTTAATCATTCTTTCACCAACAAATCGTCAACTTTTCAGGAGTACTTTGTATTTACTCACGTGAGCATATGGACACTACATGATTGATCCACGGTCCCATGTAGTCGCTCCCTCCTTCGTCCCATGGTTAAACTTCTGATGAACCATGAATTGATCATCAATTGATCAAACTAGGGTTTCTTAATCCAAGGATCATCATTCCAGATTCCAACCTTAATAATTTTGCGACGACCTCATGGTCATTAACTTTATTAATTATGATCGGTTCAACGACCAGTATTCTAATTAATATTTTTGGTACGCTGCCAATAATCCATCAGATGAGCAACACATGCTCAGACGATCAAATATTCAACAATTCATCACATGAGCAACACTTGCTCAGATGATAAATATTTCCTCAAACCAAGGAATATTGGTTCAACAATCAATATTCAACGATCCATCGAATGAGCAATACTGCTCACTTCATCGTAAGAATTATACCTCTGTCCCATGACATGTTCAATTCATGAATTTCAGAACATCATGTTCAAGTCAGCAACTACATGGACTCATTGTCCCATCAAACCACAAAGTCATCAATTGACTAACATACCACGAGAAGTCAATCGTGTCACTTTGGGGGATATCACATAGGGTTTTAGTCTGGCGGTCTACGGCACGTGTGTTCAAACACACGATGGAATATGAGCAAGTCATGCAATCAGTTGAAGGAATTCACGAGGTAGTGGGTGGAAAATCGACCAAGTCTCCACACGTTGAGCAACTGGTTTCAAACAAGATCTCCACTTTCTCACTCCTTGATTCCATTAACTGTCACACTTCATGGGGTCATGGTGTCTCAAATTCCAGCAATATAAATAAGTCTCTGAATCATGATTGAATCATCGGCATCAACAGTATCATCAATCTCACGTCTCATCGACAACACGAGATCATCAACTCATCAATTGAGCAACTACTCTCAATTGAGCAATTTCAATCATTCAGAGCTTATCATATTCAGAATTCATACACCCACAATCTTTGATTACCATTGATTCCACACATTCCCAGCTTCCCTCCTACAGATTAACCCATCCTCTCTTGTGAACGAATTTACTCTGGAACTGTCATTGTCTTGATTTAGGCCGTAGTACTACAGATTGATCTATCGAATCTAAAGCACCCCCTTTGTAGCGGTGCATCTGTGTGAGGTTTAACATTTCGCTCGGTTCGAGGAGTCTCCTCCGTACGGTCGTCTCCTCAATTCCTTAAAACCAGTAAATCGTTTTTTCCCATCTACAACTGCTTGTTTGACCGGCTGTTCAGAGAGTGTAAATGTTTTGATTGGGAGAGGATTCTATGTACTCCTTCAGTCCCCAGTTCTCCTGAGTCATCCTTTTCTTTTAATATGCGCTTCAAGGTTCTGCAATCGCTTGTCGGATGACTGACATACCTATGGAAATGGAAGTAACGTGCATTTTCCATCTGTTCCTCAGTTGGTTCCTTTTTGACATGAGGTAATTTGATTGCACCGTCTTGGATCTAGACTTCCAATAGTTAGATCACTTCTTTAATGGGAAAAGGGAAGTCAGGTGCATCTTGATCGTTCGATTGATGTTGAGTCGGTGGTTGTGCATTCCTGGCTTGACCATCTTTCCTTGGCGCTTTTGAGGGATTGGACGCTGGAGGAGCATTCTTATGTGTCTGTGCGTCAGCTTTTCTCTTGCTCCCTTCAGCAACATTCATGGAAGTTTCAACACTATACTGCTTATTGATTAAACGCCTGGCAGTGTTGCTTCGAGTGTCTTTCGATTCCTCTACTTTGAAAGTTTTCGTTCTTTCTAGCAAGGCAGGAGCGGTAGTTGCTGGTCGCTTGGTCTCTTCATGAAGTTCTGAGAAGGTATGAAAACGAAGGTTTTCCAGCAAAGCTATGTAGACTGGGATCATCCCATTGATTCACAAGTCCACCAGTTGTTGTTCAGTAACGTTGGGATCATGACAATCCAAAGCTTGAATTCCGAACCTCTTCACATAGTCATTCGGATTTTCAGCATTCTTCTGAGCCATCCTTCCTAGGTCGGAAAGAGTAACTTGCTCAGAAACAAAGAAGTATTTCCTATAGAAATCATTAATCATTTCTACCCAATTAGCTATGCTTCCTGGTGCGATGTTGTTGTACCAAGTATATGCTCGACCCGTCAGGGATTTTGAAAACTCCTTCAAACGGACGACATGGTTGTGTTCATGCTCTCCTAATGCTTCCGAGAATCGATAAATGTGTTCTCTATCATTCCCCGTTCCATTGTAGAGTGTGAAAGTTGGAGAAGTGTAACCCTTTGGGAGAGGGATTCTTTGTGTAGCAGCAGGATATGGAGGTTGATGACGGTGTACAGATGGCGCATGGCCCTTTCCCCGATTCTCCATAAAACGCTCCAAGTCTTCACGAGTGATGAAACCGGCGGGTTCAGGTTCTGCAGCTTTGCGGGCTTCGTCATCGTCAGGGACTGGAATAACTTCGGGATCTGGAGAGGATTCCTTGTCTTTTCCCTTTTCCTGAGTTTTGTCTGACATCTTGTCAGTAAGAGTTTTGAGGTAGTTACATAGCTCCTTCTGAGTCGCAGCCATATCGGTTTGATTCTTAGCGAGAACTTCCTGGACTTTCATGAGATCAGCGATGGTGGGTGGATTTTCTCTGAGCTCCTCAAGATGTCGGCCGAAGAGAGGATGACTTTCGACATTAGTGTGAGGAGGAGTAGTGTCACCATCGTTGTGGGAAGCGGGAATAGTTTTTGGAATTCCATTGTTGTTGCTAGTGATAGCATTGTTTGTGTTAGGATTTCTAACTAAACCTGACCTAAGATCAACTATTTTTTGCGAAAATGTGAGATTGGAACCGAGAGATTAATCTCCCACTGTGGTCACCAAACCGTGGATGGGGAAAAACGGTTTACTGGTTTTCTAGGGAAGTGAAGAGTCGAGCGTGTTGTCGAGACTCCTCGACCGAACAAACTGCTGAACCTCACATAGATGCACTGTAAAGGGAGTGCTTAGATTCGAGAGATCAATCTGTAGGACTCCGGCCTAAACCAAGTCAATGGTCGTTCCAGAGTCAATTCGGTCACAAAGAGGGAGATGAATTGATTTATATGAGAGAAGCTGAGAATTGTGTGGAATCAATGATGATCAAGGATTGTGGATGTGTTGAAGGTTTCTGCAATAACTGGTAAACTTTGAAGTTTTTTGAATAAGTTCTGAAAGATTGATGAATTCGTGAGAGTGATTACTCGTAAAATTCTTGTTAGACGAGTGTTCGAGTGTTCGAATCTTGTCTATCAATCATGGATTCAGAGACTTATTTATATTTTCAGAGTCGTGAAAACCTTGATCCCGGTAAGTGCGACGGTTTCTTGAGTGAAAGAGTGGAAATGTGGGAGATCGTGGTGAAACCAGTTCCAGATTGTGCGGAGACTTGGTTGATCATTTACCCACTACTTTGCTAACTCCTTAAACCGTTGACACGACTTACTCACATTTCTCATTGTGGATGAATCCACGTGTTGTAGGCCGCCAGAACAAAACCCTAATTGATATCCCCCAATTTGACGTGATTGATGTCTCACGAATCGTGGAGTTTGTATGACAAACATGTCTTAGTTAGTCAGTTGTTGACTGATTAGACAGTTAGTCTAGATTTTGTTGAATCGAGCATGATCGACAAATTCTCATCGATTCATGAATATTAATATTGCTCGTCTGAGCAAATATTGTAAATTCGACGAGTTGTTGAATATTGATGAGTTACTGAATACATGTGGATTATTCGAGCAAACTACTGAATATTGATAGTGGGATCAATATTCGAGCAACTGATCAAGTATTTCTCAATTCGACGAATTACTGATAAATTACTGAATCTTGATAGTGGGATCAATATTCGAGCAACTGAGCAAGTATTGCTCAATTCGAAGAATTATTTACTGGTGACGTGACCCAATAAAATATTAATTAAAATACTGGTAAATTACCGAATATTGTATAATTAATCCAGATGTTGCTCGCTGGATCAACATAATTTAGTGTTTGAACTTGCTCAGAATGGTGATTCGTGGAGCGTTTGTTCGAATCCCTAATTTTTTGATCAATCTTTCATCAATTGAAGAATTGCTGAAAATTGGTCATGAGTGAAGAGGGACCGACCACATGGGATGATGGACGACCTTGTGGTTCCTGAATGCTCGAGTGAGCGTGCACCAGGGTCTTGAGTTGACCAGTTGGTGAAGGAATGATGATTAATGCCGATTTCATCATTTACTGAAATATTGTTGGGTTCAACATTAGGTGATAAAACCTAGGTATGAAAGATGGGTACCTACCAAGAGAGCATGGGACCGGGTCTTGGTGGTCACGGGACCAGTTGTTGATCGTTTGAGCAATCCCCAGATTGGTTGGAGAGAGTTTGGGCCCAGTATGAGCAATTGAGCAAATTAGGTCGTATTACTTTGGTAGTTGTTGAATAGATAGCAATCCCCAGTATGAGCAATTGAGCAATCCCCAGCATGCCTGAAAGCCGTGTCAGAAACATGCCTCATGATTTTACGGTTTTGCCCTTTGTTGAAAGTCGTATTACTTTGGTAGTTGTTGAATAGATAGATCTTTGAACCTGACAAAGGAGTTTATTGGGATAAACAGAAGAGCCTTTCGTCAAACTCATATCACGTTGTTTGAAAAGAGTTGTGTTGATGGTGGATTTTCAACAAAGGTCAAAATCGTCAAATCATGATACTGCATGTTTCTGACCCGGCTTCAGGAACGCATGTGACGATTCATATTTTACGATTCGTGAGCCGTTTCACGATCTCTGATCGAGTTCCTCTCAGAGCCATGATGAATATGATTCTCGAAAGGCCTCTCACTAGCTGAGCGTTCGATGACCTCTATGTAGAATAACATGATTGGGCGGTCCTCCTACATAATTGTTTGTTGAGAGGGCTTAACGCCTTCGGGACGTTGGTGACACTTGTTGTTCCCTGAATACATAGAGAGACCCACATCTACATAGAAGAACGATTGGACGGTCCTCCTACATAATTGTTTGTTGAGAGGGCTTAACGCCTTCAGGACGTCGGCGACACTCGTTGTTCCCTGACTATGTAGAGAGGCCGTGTATAGATTCAGGCGGCTCTCCTATATAATTGTTTGTTGAGGGGGCTAAACGCCTTCAGGACGTTAACAACGCTGCACCTTTCAGAATGAGTATGATGCTTCAACTATCTCATATCTCGATTCTACAATAGATTAATTCTACCGTGACATTCGCCACTGAATTCCTAGAAAATAATTTATTATATCTCATTACTCTGTTCCATGAATCCCCGTATGACTCCATGGATTAGTAATAGATGCACAATTCATGATTATTACTTCGTTTCATGAATAATTCTCCACTGAATTTCATGAATTGGTAATAATTACTTAACAATCGGGAATCTGGACTATCACCGAGTAAGCCCCAACGAAATGGTGCAAGTGTACTCAACAATGATGCACGAACGAGCACCCAAATGCACGAACATGCATTTGAAAATATGGACAAATGAGGAATCCTACACAAAACAGGAGAGAGAAAATAATAATAAAAAATAGAAAAGAGGCGCCTAGGGATCGGGACCACCGGCAGGCCGGCCATGCCTCCGTGGCCAGTCCCCCACGCCTCTTCCTTTTATTTTTCTTATTTATTTATTTTCATGAACTCATGAAAACTCCTTCATTCAAGCAACTTTCCTTGTTTGAGCAAAACTCACGGTTTCTCCATATTTTCACGGTTTCATGAAAAATAATAAAATAGGGAAAGGTGTCATGGGACCGGGATACCTAGCCGGCCGGCCATGCCCTAGCTGTAGCCGGTCCCACACCTTGCAATCCCTTATTTTCATAATTATTATTTCCCTCATCTCATGAAACTCCTTCGTTTGAGCAAAAATCATGGTTTCTTCATATTTTCTCAAATATTGCTCAAACCATGAAAAAGCCAAAAACTTAAATGGTCACATGACCGACAAGGTTATTCACACCAAATAATAAAATATTATTATTTTTATATTCTCCAAATTTTGATCAAACGAGCAAAGTTCTACTTGCTCATTCGAGCAAAATCAAGAATTTCAGTCAAAGATCGAACTCTTCTGAAAATCCGAGATATTGCTCAAACGCACACCAGAAAATATCGAAGCTCTTAAGACTGAGACACGGACACTATGGTGACACGAGCATGCTTCCTTGACCGACCAAGTCTGGCCCTAAGGCTTGCAAGGAGACGGTCCCATACATTCTCATAATTTTGACCTAATTTGCTCAATTGCTCATATTGGGTCCAAACTCTTTCCAACCAACTTGGAATTTGCTCAATCGACCATCTGCCGATCTCACACCACTAAGGGACGGTTCTAAGCCCCCTTGTTCGGTCCCTCACTTCTCCCTAATTAGGTTTTATCACCTAACGCTCACACGGGCACTATTTTAATAAATGATGAAACTGGAATTTTATCATCATTCTTTCACCAACCGGTCAACTAAGGACCCTGGTGCACTCTCACTCGAGCATTTGGGCACCACATGGTCGTCCATCATCCCATATGGTCGGTCCCTCCCTCACTCATGACCTATTTTCAACAATTCATCAATTGCCGAACAATTGATCAAAAATTAGGGTTTCGAACAAATGCTCCACAAATCATCATTCTGAGCAAGTTCAAACACTAATAAATTTATGTTGATCCAACATCTGGATTAATCATATAATATTTGCTAGTTTACCAATATTCTAATTAATATTTTATTGGGTCACGTTACCAATAAATAAGTCGTCGAATTGAGCAATACTTGCTCAGTTGCTCGAATATTAATCCAACTAAAATTTATCAGTAATTCGTCGAATTGAGCAATACTTGCTCAGTTGCTCGAATATTGACCCAACTATCAATATTCAGCAATTTATCAGTAATTCGTCGAATTGATCAATACTTGCTCAGTTGCTCGAATATTGATCCAACTATCAATATTCAGTAATTTATCGATGCTCATTTGCTCGAATTTATAATATTTGCTCAGACGAACAATATCTAAGAACGTCTAACATGTTCAATCCATGAAACATTGAGCATTCGATCACTCATGCTCGATTCAACAAAACTTAGACTCGTTGTCTAATAAGTCAACGACTGACTAATCAAATACACGTATGCTTCGCAGACTCCAGGTTCGTGAGATATCAATCACGTCACATGGGGGGATATTACTTAGGGTTTTGGTCTGGCGGCCTACGACACGTGTGTTCATCCACGATAAAAAATGTGAGTAAGTCTTGCAAACGGTTGAAGGAGTTAGCAAAGTAGTGGGTGGACGGTTAACCAAGTTTCCGCATGACATGGGACTGGTATTATCACGATCTCCCACTTTCCCACTCTTTCACTCATGAAACCGTCATACTTACTGGGATCAATGTGTTCGCTATTCTGAAAATATAAATAATCTCTGAATTGATGACTAGAGGGACATTCGTTTTTTCAGACAACATCCGTATGCACACAAGTCCTCTCGATCAAACTTATTTGCACATATTTGCAAAAACCTTCAACACATCCACAATCCTTGATTACTATTGATCCCACAATTCTCAGCTTCCCTCCTACAGATCAACTCATCTCCCTCTTTGTGACCGAATTGACTCTGGAATGGACATTGACTTGGTTTAGGCCGGAGTCCTACAGATTGATTTATCGAACTCAAAGCACTCCCGTGCAGTACATTTGTGTGAGGTTAAGCAGTTTGCTCGGTTGAGGAGTCTCGTCCGAACCGTCGTCTCTTCGCTTCCCTAAAAAACCAGCAAATCGTTTTTCCTCATCTACAGATTGGCGACCACCGTGGGAGGTTAATCTCTCGGTTGAAATCTCACATTTTCACAAAGATGGCTGGTCTTAGGTCTGGATTAGTTACAAATGCAAATGATGCTAGCACTAGCAAAAATAACAATGATGGTACTCCAGAAACCATTCCTGCTTCCAACGATGGGGGTACCACTCCTCCTCAAACCAATGTTGAAAATCATCCTCTCTTCGGTCAGCATCCAGAGGAAGTCAGAGAAAATCCACCCACCATAGCTGATCTCATGAAGGTCCAGGAAGTTCTCGTCAAAAATCAAACTGATATGGCTACTACTCAGAAGGAGCTATGCAATTATCTCAAAACTCTCACAGAAAAAATCTCAGAGAAAACTAAGGGAGGGTCAGAGAAAGGAAAAGCCAAGGAAGTTGACCCTGAAATTTCACCAATCCATGTGGTGGATGATGACGAAGCCTGCAAAGCTGCAGAAAATCCACCGGAGAAGAAGTCTGCAGATTCATCACTCGTGAAGATCTGGAGCGCTTCATGGAGGCTCGAGGAAAAAGCAATGCACCATCTGTCCATCGTCATCAACCTCCATACCCTGCTGCTACGCAAAGAATCCCACTCCCTAAAGGCTACACCTCTCCAACATTCACGTTGTACAACGGAACAGGGAATGCTCGAGAACACGTTTCTCGATTCCTGAAGGCACTATGAGAGCACGAGCACAACCATGTTGTCCGTCTGAAAGAATTCTCAAAATCTCTGACAGGACGGGCATACACATGTGTTGATGGTGGTTTTTAGCTTAGGGTTAAAATCGTAAAACCGCACATCTGATATGACGTCACTATGACCATTAGCACATTTATTGAATCGATCAGCATGCCTACGTAAGAATTACAGGGGTACCTTTTTTTTTTACATGGGTCATGTTCCACGACAGAACCCTTAACATTCACTGACATCATCAATGTCAAACCCTAATTCTCATGCTACCGCTCTAAGGCATGCCAACCATGCCAGCCGCACCACTGTGCCAATGGCATGCCATGCCAGCCACGTCTCCGCGCCAAGGCATGCCAACCATGCCAGCCACACCATTGTGCCAATGGCATGCCATGCCAACCACGTCTTCGCGCCAAAGCATGCCAACCATGCCAGCCGCACCACTGTGTCAATGGCATGCCATGCCAGCCACGTCTCCGCGCCAAGGCATGCCAACCATGCTAGCCGCACCACTATACCAATGGCATGTCGACCATGCCACATGTGCCAATGGCATGACAACCACCTTGTCGTCCATACCATGTCGGCCTTCCCTATGCGGCTACCAAAACGAAGGTGTGCGACGATCAACGACCACCCTTCCATCTTAGATGCAAATCTTAGTCGTCCAAGGTCGCCAACCAACGCATGGTAACCTTGTCGCAACGCCAAAACCCTAGTTTTGGCCACGCCCAAACCGTGCCAAGGCATGCCGGCCATGCCACATATGCCAATGGCATGCCATCCACCTTGCCGCGCCATACCATGCCGGCCTTCCCTATGCGGCTACCAAAACAAAGGCTTGCGACAATCAAAGGCCATCCTTCCATCTAAGATGCAAATCTTAGCCGTCCAAGGTCGCCATCCAACGCATGGTAACCTTTGGCCCAACGCCAAAACCCTAGTTTTGGCCACGCCTAAGTCGCGCCAAGGCATGTCGGCCATGCCACATGTGCCAATGGAATGCCAACCACCTTGTCGCGCCATACCATGCCGGCCTTCCCTATGCGGCTACCAAAACGAAGGCGTGCGACGATCAGCGGCCACCCTTCCATCTTAGATGCAAATCTTAGCCGTCCATGGTTGCCAACCAACGCATGGTAACCTTGGCCCAACGCCAAAACCCTAGTTTTGGCCACGCCCAAACCGCGCCAAGGCATGCCGTCCATGCCACATGTGCCAATGGCATGACAGCCACCTTTCCGCGCCATGCCATGCCGGCCTTCCCTATGTGGCTACCAAAATGAAGGCGTGCGACGATCAACGGCCACCCTTCCATCTTAGATGCAAATCTTAGCCGTCCAAGGTCGCCAACCAACGCATGGTAACCTTGGCCCAACGTCAAAACCCTAGTTTTTGCCACGCCCAAACCGCGCCAAGGCATGCCGGCCATGCCACATGTGCCAATGGCATGCCAGCCACCTTGTCGCGCCATACCATGCCGGCCTTCCCTATGCGGCTACCAAAACAAAGGCTTGCGACGATCAACGACCATCCTTCCATCTAAGATGCAAATCTTATCCGTCCAAGGTCGCCAGCCAACGCATGGTAACCTTTGGCCCAACGCCAAAATCCTAGTGTTTGGCCACGCCTAAGCCGCGCCAAGGCAAGCCGGACATGCCACATGTGCCAATGGCATGCCAACCACCTTGTCGCGCCATACCATGTTGTCCTTCCCTTTACGGCTGCCAAAACGAACGCCTGCAACAATCAATGGCCATTTTTTCATCTAAGATGCAGATCTTAGCCGTCCAAGGTTACCAGCTAACGCATGGCAACCTTCGGACCTAGTTTGGTCGCGCCTAAACAAAGCCAAAACTCTAACTTTTGGGCGCGCCTAAACTAGGCCATATTAAGACCATACTGATCATGCCACTGGCTACCAAACGAAGGGTTGCAATAATCAACGGATACCTTTCCTCTTAAGATGCAAAATCTCGACCGTCGAAGGTCACCACTGAGCCGGCAAGTCTCCCAAACTCAACTTGTCAGACAACAACAACATGCTACATGTTTTCTACGAAAACTCTCGAGACATCAACACATGTTACAAACTGGGGGATGCTCATGGGGTATTGGTTTGGCGGTTTACAGCGTGCGGCGTACACTACGCCCGTTATAAGACAATGTCATAAGGATGAGGCGGTTAGTAAATACAGGGAGTAATGGTGAAACGCTTTCTTTTATGGAACATCAATTCCAGGCATTACTGGTTACCACCTCCTCCCATTTACTCATCCGTTTTCCATTTTTTACGAGACCAGAATACGTTTCACTTCGACTTGTATAAATAGGTATTACCTATTTCCACCGAACAACAAGTTTTGGTCAGGAGCATACAACACTCAGAAATCACTTGTTAGCTTTCCCATCTGTTAGCTTTCACTTTCTGATACAAGTCAAACAACTACTCTTCCCGAATCAACTGTTTCTGGTCTCAACACTCTATTCGCTCCCCTCCCCAAAACCAACCCTTCTCCTTCACTTTTTGACTGAAGCAAGTTGGAACGGCCATTTCTTGGTTTAGGCCAGATTTGTACAGATTGATCTCTCGAATCTAAAGTACTCCCTTGCAGTACATTGTTTAGGATTTAAGCTCGTTTCTCACCCACAACACACAAAATTACCGAAACCAGAAGAAACTGTTTTCACCCTCAAAAAATTGGCGACCACAGTGGAAGGTTGATCTTTCGGTCACGATGTCAATTTTCAATCCTCGAGCTCATACCTCGACCCAGACGACAGGACAGTAGGATCAAATGATCCGCTCAGGAATCGACGACTCAGCTACAAGGCGGCTCGATTACCAGTCGTGACACGGCAAGGGACGACTGGGGACTTCCGAGGGGTTAGAAGCGAATGATCTGCCCAGGGATCGGCGGCACGACAAGGAATGATTGGGGACTTTCCACAATCACCGCGATGTTTCCCACGAAACTCGGTCTTACATCCGGGAGATTCCTTTTTCACCAGAAGATCCGAAAAACCGAGTAAGTCTTGCTAGACAAAATACATGGTCTACTACCTCAAGTCTTCACAAGGGAAACAAAAACCAATATCCATATTTTCCCGTGCTTCATGCTTTATACTATCACACAACATTCACAATTCCATGACTCTCCTGGGGTACTCATGACACTTATGTTCATAACCAAAACATCATTATTCTAAAACGATTCATTCTAAATAATAATTCAAAACCCTCAAGGTAACATTTGTCTATCAACCCAAAAATCCAAAAAATCAAAACCATAAACTAGGCGTTTCATTTGCCTTTCGGAAAAAAAAAAACCTAAAATAAGAAGTTTAGAAGATAAAAATGCGTTCAAGGAAAGTTTTTCAACAATGGCTTGCTATTCTTGGCAAGAGCCTCCTTCGTGCTTTGGGGAGCCGCCCTCTTCAACTTCAGCTTCCTGGACAACTTTTCGACTTCCGCTTCCTGCTTCTTCACCATATCCGCAGAAGGACCTTCGACTGTTTCGGCCAGCAACTTTTCAACCTCAGAGAAACCTTCAACGAACCAAGGAACATTGAACTCGAAGTTTACACACACGTCACGATGGAACCTCCAGCTCGAGACTACATCCTTAGAAACAGTATGACCGGTCACGTTGCACATGTCGTCAATCGAAGACAAAGCTTCCTCCACACGCTTAACCAACGCAAATCGACTAGCGATTTTCTTGGTCGTGGCGATATGTCCGTAGCTTTCCCATATCTTAGTATATAGCGCCGCGTGTTTGGCTGGCACGCTAAATCCACCGATCAACACGTGATCCGGATAAGGAACCAGGTATGGAGGGTTGAAAGTGGCGCCCGCGACTGCATCAGCGACCGGCAAGGGATCCCTAACGACAATTGCACCTGTAGCCACTAGAGTACTCTCCGTTGTCTGAGTCACAACGACGTTTTCATCTCGATCAACATCCATTTCAAGGTCGCCCGGTGCGGCTGCCACAGTTGGAGACAAAGCTGTATCTCCATCAGTCTCCGTCTCAGGGCCATCTTCAGAAACGGCTTCCCCCTATGATATCACGGATTAGATATTTTCCAAAGAGAAAGGAAGAGAGGAAATAAGAAAAAACAGAGACTCACTGATTCGCTTTTAGACCGACTAGAGGAAGATTCAGCACTTTTGTCGGAAGAACTAATCTCGCCATCACTGGACTCCGAACTTTCATCCTTCTCGGGTTATTCATCACCATGGATTGGCTCAGCACCGCCACCCTCCGTGTCGAGAAACGATGTTTTCTGACTGCTTGCAAGTTTGGTAAAGGCGTTCACGCTGCTGAGACCCTAGGTAAGATACAAAGACGGATACTCAGAAAATAAACAAGGATATACGCGATCCAACTAAAATCAAGAGGAAAATCATACATACCCGCATATTAGAAGAACTAAAAGTCGTAGGGCTGTCGAATCTGACTGGGAACCATCTGCACGGCTTTTAGACCTTCGCTCCTTCACTTGGGGACTATCTACATTCGGGCTAACAGATTTTCGCTTGGTCGAAGAAGGATCCCTCAGCAGTGGGTGCTCCGCTAAAACCGCAGGAGAAGGCTTACCGCGACGGTTTTCTACCACATCATTCACGAATCCGTGGATAGCGAGAAACTCATCCTGCCAAAATATGTTATATTTGGAGGTTGTTGATGGATTTCGTTTCGCGAGGAAAAAAGGGAGACTTTTACCCGACACAAGAACACTAGCATCGAGAATAGTTGGCAACGAGTCTCCTGGAACAACCGGCTGACGAACGAGTGGGACCCCTTGGTCAAAACCCATATGCCGAGACGCCCTATCGATATTGTAAGAGACTGCTTTGCAAGATCCTCGAAAGAAAGATGGCACATGACCGGGCGTGCAGCTTCGCATGAACACCATCTCTCCAACACTCATATCCTCTTTATCAGAAGACAAAGACATGCTCGGAGCAAGAGCAAAGGTATTGATATGAGTTATGGACGCATGCACCGGATCCCATGGACGAAAATTGACTGTGTGCGAGTTTTCAAGGAATCCAACCAGGTTCGAACCAATCTTTGGGCGCCTATTCGACCAGCGCAGTATCCTAGAGCCACCCCAAGACTCGGGAAGTAAGGCCAACGGTTTTGGAGCATACCTTTCTAAGTGCTCCCACAGCCACGCTTGGAGAAAGGTGGCATGAATATACGAATCCACTTTCATGTAGCCATTTGAAGCATACGTGCCCGCGACCAGCTGATCCAAGTGTGTACAGAGAACCAAGAAACAAGCCGCCAATAGGGAGAACGACACCTTTTGCCAATTTTATGGAAAACTTGATGAGTTCTTGTCTTATCTCCTTCTTACCAGAGCCGTTATCGAAAATATCTCTGGATAACCAAAGAGCCAAGAACGTCGCGACATGAAGCGTACTATTCTTCTGATTTGGCTCCAGCTCATCAGGAAACCACTGAGACACCCACCAACCATAGAAGCACCTCGTCTCGTTTTCTTTCCGAACGAATCCTTTTGATTTCGCAAACAGAGCGGCGCGCATTTCTTCTTCATCTGCGGACAATTTGACATCGAGGTTTCCTATTACGGGAAGGTTCAGCAGTACGACCACGCTCTCTAAGGAGATAGTCATTTCACCCCACCTGCATATGGCCGTGTGAGTGTCCGGACACCATCTGGAAATAAAAGCAACCAAGCCTGGAATATCTTTCCTAATTTGAAGCACTGCAGAAGCCGCGACAGCATCAATAATCTGCGCCTTGGTCAAACTGGCTTTTACACATTCCTGGCTCATCATGAATCGCATCCATTTCTCAAAGGGACGCAACGGACTCACACAGATTTTAAAGTCAATGGGAGAAGCAGAATACTCTTTCCTCTGAAGACAAAACCTTATTACACCTCCTGGCCGAACCGACCGGGCCTCTCCTTCACTTTTCGGACCAGTCAGAAGAATCGACACATACTTGGGATGATTTTTTCTAATTGTGGCGGCTGTTGTAAAGAACTCATCGTCTATGTTTGGCTTGGAATTGCCAACATCTTTCGGTACGGCAGAACTTTTCTCAAGTGACATCCTAACGAAAATTCTCTCACGCTACTTTCACCTTCGAAATAACTACAATGGAACAATACGAAGAAAAATTATTACGGAAAGTGCATGGAAATTATTTTATCAGACACATGAGATCCATCCTGGACGTAAGCCAATTTTTTGCTAAGTCATAATGCACATAGACAAAGAAATGGGGACTGACAGACCCTGCATCACCATCTCATGCCGTGGTTGTACCCCGCTGCGGGAAGTTGGCACCCGGCCGAGGAGGCGCGCCCCACTATGGGAACCATGCACACGGCCACACCAGGAAAAGGGAGGAAACCCTAGAAGCTAAGTTTTCACGGAAAGGGAATGACAGTTACTAGCTCATGCATGCCTACTTTGCACAGTAATTGGGACGGCCAACATTACTACGGTATTCACGCCTAAATGTTACTACAAGTTCATGCAAAGCATATCTACGGCTAGGATTCATACCAACACAGAAGAACAATATTTCTACAAGTTCATGAAAAGGTACGACTACGGCTAGGGTTTGCACTAACACAAGAAAACAAGAAAAACAAGTTAAAGAGGAAGTGCTGGAAGATATACCTGGGATTCACTCGTCCGCTTTAGTACTACCACACGGCCAGAACACAAAAAAAAAAGAAAAAGCAAAGGCATGAAATAAAAGGAGAGGTCGGCCCCCTTTTATAGGTGTAACACTTGGGAGTTTGAATAAGAAAAGGACTTCATGTTTGAGTCAAGTAAGGAAAAGAGACAATCGGGCCCGCAAAGACAAATCACCACCGTGCCAAGCCGTCAGCGCATGCCTTGCCTCGCCAGAATCGCGCCTTACCTTGGCCCCACCATGCCAAGCCGTCTGCGCCATTGACTTGGCCCCACCATGCCAAGCCAACCGCGCCTTGCCTTGGCCCCACCATGCCAAGCCAACCGCGCCTTGCCTTGGCCCCACCACACCAACCCATCAACCAAGCCCATTCCCACACTCACGCCGTACCAAGTCCAAGCCAACGCAATGCCTGCGGCTCCCCTTCCAAGATGCACCAACACCAAGAACTCGCCAAGCCAGCATCTCAGTATTCCCTAACTCAGCCAAGATGAGGCATGGCCAGACTAAGCGACGATTTTCATCTCACCACTTCACGGTCTACACCGCAAATAGGATCTATGCAAGGCCGCCAAACACGAGGATCATGAATTCTCCCTACCTCTCGAAAAAGGTTAGTCGGACCTTCTTGACCGTCTTTCCACGCCTTATCATTTTGATTTTTGTCCTTTCCCGTCACCATCTTATGCTTACCTCCCAACAAAGCTCATGTTCCGAGCTAAGCAGGGGACTTAATGTTGATGGTGGTTTTTAGCTTAGGCTTAAAATCGTAAAACCGCACATCTGATATGACGTCACTATGACCATTAGCACATTTATTGAATCGATCAGCATGCCTACGTAAGAATTACGGGGGTACCTTTTTTTTTACATGGGTCATGTTCCACGGCAGAACCCTTAACATTGACTGACATCATCTGTGCCAAACCCTAATTCTCATGCTACCGCGCCAAGGCATGCTAACCATGCCAGCCGCACCACTGTGCCAATGGAATGTCATGCCAGCCACGTCTCCGCGCCAAGGCATGCCAACCATGCCAGCCACGTCTCCGCGCCAAGGCATGCCAACCATGCTAGCCGGCCATGCCACATGTTCCAATGGCATGACAGCCACCTTGTCGCGCCATACCATGCCGGCCTTCCCTATGCGGCTACCAAAACGAAGGCGTGCGACGATCAACGGCCACCCTTCCATCTTAGATGCAAATCTTAGCCGTCCAAGGTCGCCAACCAACGCATGGTAACCTTGCCCCTACGCCAAAACCCTAGTTTTGGCCACGCCCAAACCGCGCCAAGGCATGCCATCCACCTTGACGCGCCATACCATGCCATCCTTCCATATGCGGCTATCAAAACAAAGGCTTGCGACGATCAACGACCATCCTTCCATCTAAGATACAAATCTTAGCCGTCCAAGGTCGCCAGCCAACGCATGGTAACCTTTGACCCAACGCTAAAACCCTACTTTTTGGCCACGCCTAAGCCGCGCCAAGGCATGTCGTCCATGCCACATGTACCAATGGCATGCCAACCACCTTGTCGCGCCATACCATGCCGGCCTTCCCTATGCGGCTACCAAAACGAAGGCGTGCGACGATCAACGACCACCCTTCCATCTTAGATGCAAATCTTAGCCGTCCAAGGTCGCCAACCAACGGATGGTAACCTTGGCCCAACGCCAAAACCCTAGTTTTGGCCACGCCCAAACCGCGCCAAGGCATGCCGGCCATGCCACATGTGCCAATGGCATGCCAGCCACCTTGTCGCGCCATACCATGTCGGCCTTCCCTATGCGGCTACCAAAACAAAGGCTTACGACGATCAACGACCATCCTTCCATCTAAGATGCAAATCTTAGCCGTCCAAGGTCGCCAGCCAACGCATTGTAACCTTTGGCCCAACGCCAAACCCTAGTTTTTGGCCACGCCTAAGCCGCGCTATGGCATGCCGGCCATGCCACATGTGCCAATGGCATGCCAACCACCTTGCCGCGCCATACCATGCCGACCTTCCCTTTACGGCTGCCAAAACGAAGGCATGCAACAATCAACGACCACTTTCTCATCTAAGATGCAGATCTTAGCCGTCCAAGGTTACCATCTAACGCATGGCAACCTTTGGCCCTAGTTTGGTCGCGCCTAAACAAATCCAAAACCCTAACTTTTGGCCGCGCCTAAACTAGGTCATATTAAAACCATATCGATCATGCTTTCATGCCACTGGCTACCAAACGAAGGGTTGCAATAATCAACGGCTACCTTTCCTCTTAAGATGCAAAATCTCGACCGTCGAAGGTCACCACCGAGCCTACAAGTCTCCCAAGATCAACTTGCCAGACAACAACAACATGATACATGTTTCCACGAAAACACTCGAGAAATCAACACATGTCACAAACTGAGGGATGCTCATGGGGTATTGGTTTGGCGGTTTACATCGTGCGGCGTACACTACGCCCGTTATAAGACAATGTCATAAGGATGAGGCGATTAGTAAATACAGGGAGTAATGGTGAAACGCTTTCTTTTATGGAACATCAATTCCACGCGTTACCGGTTACCACCTCCTCCCATTTACTCATCCATTTTCCATTTCTTACGAGACCAGAGTACGTTTAACTTCGACTTGTATAAATAGGTATTACCTATTTCCACCGAACAACAAGTTTTGGTCAGGAGCATACAACACTCAGAAATCACTTGTTAGCTTTCTCATCTGTTAGCTTTCACTTTCTGATACAAGTCAAACAACTACTCTTCCCGAATCAACTGTTCTGGTCTCAACACTCTCTTCGCTTCCCTCCCCAAAACCAATCCTTCTCCTTCACTTTGTGACCGAAGCAAGTCTGGAACGTCCATTTCTTGGTTTAGGCCAGATTTGTACAGATTGATCTCTCGAATCTAAAGTACTCCCTTGCAGTACATTGTTTAAGGTTTAAGCTCATTTCTCACCCACAACACACGAAATTACCGAAACCAGCAGAAACTGTTTTCACCCTCAAACAACATGGTACAACAACATTGCGCCAGGGAGCATCGCTAGTTGGGGAGAAATGATTAATCCCTTCTACAGGAAATCTATCTATCTAATCTAACAAGATGATAATTGAAACTCAATATCGAATTCTCCTTCATTTTGGCCCCACAAAAATCCTACGTGGACAACTCTAAGGTGAGTATTAAGAAGGAAACATTGTTTATGTATCCCTAAAATTATAAAAAAAATTTAAAGTTTTAATAAAAAATTATAATTTATTGTTTTCTTTTGTGAATGAAATTTTTTAGTCCCACATTGTGGAGTTTCCAATTTTTAGTAATTTTAAGAAACTATATAAACTTATTAGTCCCACATTGTGGAGTTTCCACTTCTTAAATTGTTTTATTCCATTATATAAAGAAATTCACTACTTTTGTAAAATCTATGGGAAAAAGTTGCTCTATATTTTAGAGGGACCCCTAAGAGAAAATATTTTATAGCGTTTCTTAAGAGTTCGCGATTTTCCTTAATGGTTTTTTCGGAGTTGCCAAGCTCAAGTTGAGCATCTACTACATATGCTAGTAGTAGGTGTAGTAGGGTGTTATATCCTGGAGATATCCGTCCTGTGAGGGCTATAGCATCACTCTTGAGTGTAGCCGGGCGCTAATGTCTTAAGAGCAACGTGTTGAACACGTGACTCACTCTGTTTTTCCAAAGTTTTGCCTTGTTGTTGTTGTGGAGATGTGAGAAGCTCGTTCGTTTCGTCAATCGATCAATTCCATTATAAAGGAGATAAGTATCAATAACTTTTGCTTATTTGATTTTTTTTTATTTTAATTATTGCACCCAACAATCTTAAGACATTATAATTTGTAATAATCGAAAATGGTTGGTTGGTTTGTGAATCATGGATTTTAATTGTGGAGTGAAAAACAAAAACAATTTTTTGGTCAGCTGTAGAGTTTCGAGATTATCTCTTAACCTAGAAGGAATTTCGATGAACCCTTTTGACACAACGTAGTAGACATCCTGATAGTTACCCACGTAAAATTTCAGAATTTTTGGAGTTGTAAAAGTATTTTTTTGATATTTTACAAAACAGACAAATGTTCCTGAAAAATTCTGACGGGCAAACTTTTGTTGTTAACTAAAGTATTTTTTATGGGGTAATCATGAGTTTTTTGATATGGTGGTTCAAACGAAGTTTGTAAATCTAGATATTATATTCAAAACTCATATTTTATCTTTCGTTTCGGAACTAAGGTTTGTGAGATGTGGTGTATTAGGTGATTGGGAAATTACCGTGTCCGTGGTCAGAGTATAAACGAAGATTGTGACATGAAATTGAAAAGGAACATGGCTACCAGGCGCATGTGGATGAACACAAGTCTTCCAAAGCTGACAAAGGCGGGAATATCAAACACAACTCTAACCGTAGTCTTCATAAGAAAGGTATGTTTCGTAAAACTGAATCCGGCGTTACTTTAATTAAGGGTGATTGTTATGTTTGTAAAATTCCGGGTCATACGGTAGTAAAGTGTAGACAACATAAAACCTTAATAAGTAGAAAGTTAATGCTAATTTAGTTGAAACAAATTAGAACGAGTTCATTGACATGATGTCGGAAGTTATTTTAACAACCAATGTAAGAGACCAGAAGGTGGACTCTGGAGCCACCAAGAATGTTTGTTGAAACAGAGACCTATTCACCTCCTATCAGAGGATAGGGGATGTCGAGAAACTCTTTTTGAGTAACTCATCTGCAATAGAGGTTGCATAAAAGGAAAAGGTCGAGCAGAAGCTCATATCTGTAATACTCTCACATTGAATGAAGTTTTCATGTTCCAAGCATATGCAAGAATCTTGTATCTTGTTCTATTGTAGATGGAAAAAGATTTAAGATCTTAATTTTTTCTGGAAAACTTGTTGTAACAAGGCAATTATTTTTTAAGTAAGAGTTATAGGACTTTGGGTCTATATAAGCTTAACGGAAAAAACTGATGATGTAAACATAGTTGATTCTTGTGCTTTCTTTATGTGATTGATTGTTTTATGTGGTAAGATTGTAACCGTAAACTTATAAGTCAATGCTTAACTGGATAGTTAACAACATTCCATTCACATCAAACCCATTCGAGATACCAGCCACTGCCTTCCATTCTTTGTTTGATGCCATCTTCTCTTCACTACTAATTCACTCTTGTCTCAGCACCATCACCTGCTCAATCTCTGTCCGCCTACCTAGCCATCACCTTCACTGACGCCAACTTGCTCATTCGAAATTCACAGCAAACCAATTCAGCCAACAAACTCTTTAATACATCTCCCACTGAAACCCATTGAACAGACTCAGTAAATCACGTCTTTGCTTCCTTGTTTACATCCATGGCAGCAACATCAGCTGCTACTTCAATCCACCATGTCGATCCATCCATTTTTCTCTTGTTACCGGCAGAAAATCAGATCTTGGGATTGATTTTTCACACCAGATATGACCCAAATGTTTACTGATTCGAACCCCACAGAAAACCCATCTTAATTTATGCTCTTCAATCACCATATTGCTGAATGGAGTCTTAATTTCACAACCCATAGCTTTAGCAGATAATTTTTCTTCTCTTCCCTTGATACCGGCAGAACTCCATCAGCACCAGTAATTATTGCGACCATTGAGAGACGAGTAAAATCATCTCTAAACAAACCCCACAGATCTATTGTTGCTACTGTAAAATCTCAATACCACACCATCTTTCTAATCCAACCTAGATCGGTGAAATAAAACTAAGAAAATGAAATTATGTTGCTTGAATAAAAAATGGGACTTTGTGTTGGACATGATAAATGAGATGCGGTGGAGAGTGAAGCCACATATCACTTTTCTATTTAGCTCTATAGTGGAATTGACGTGCTTGTACTAGCCAAAACCGAGAAATGAAGTTCAGTGGCGTGGTAGCTAAGCAGTGGCTTGAGCAGTGAGCAGTGACCCCATGAGCGAAAATGATAAGATAGGCAACCATGGGCCCACTTTCTTTTGGTGTTCTGAGCTGTTTTTCTGCAAACTCTATTTAGCCTGGTTAAATTGGGGCATATATGACTTAATTAGGTCATATAGCTAGATGACAAAAAAGGTCACCAGAAATCACTTCACACCACTCCTTATCAAAATAATTATCAAACTACCTATTTTACTCCTGATAATTAGCACTAATTAATCATATTAGGGTTTAATTTTGTTTTGGATGATAGATTAACTAATGTTAGAGAGTTCATCAAAACATCAACATTTTGAAATTTTTTTCGTAAAAGTTACACAGAATCGGTTTATGTTCACCCACTTGTAAACCGATTCTGGATTCGTGTTTAGAATTACCAGAGGACATCCAGAATCGGTTTACTTTGACATGATTTATAATCCGATTATGAAAATCGGTTTTTTCTTATGACACATATAAACCGATTGTTTCTTTTCATTACCACATTTTCATTCATCGCATTATTATTTTAGGATGCATTTAGCACATGCATCAAGCCTTTAAACCTCTAGGCGACCCTAGTGGACGAGTTATAGTCTCGTGAGGGTTTACATAGAGATCTACCCACAAAACCTACACTAAAACTTCTAAAGCCATCAATCTTCCTCCGAAGAAGACGATACATCATCCAAGTAGTGCGGGTTATCCATCGGGATTCTATCTGTCAAGAAGTGATAGCTTGCATCGAACGCGAATGGTTCCCCCTTTACCTCCAAGTAGCGCGTTTTCACGGCTTCATGCTACAAATAGACAAATACAAACTTACATTTGTTAGTGGTGTTTCATTGGAAGATAAAACAACATGGGTTACGTAAAAAAACCACAAAATTACTCACAAATTGCGCAATGGACAAGGTAAAGGGCCGAGTGTTAAAAATCCGAGGTTGGAGAGCTAAAAAATCAAGTATTGCGTTTTCGATGACAAGGTGCCTATCGTGCACTTGTTGAACACTTCTTGCGTTAAGATTCCCAAACTCTTGGCTAAATTTGTTGTGTACCCTAGCCCAAAAGGTTGTGGGATCCACCCTTTCGGAGGATTGACGTCTAAGTCGTTTTTCCGCATACCAAGCTTTGGTGATTGCCAAATCTTCATTTGAATCAAATGAAGTCATTCTTGTGTGTGGATGTATGAATTGAGTAGTTGTGGAGTATATGGAGTGAGGGGGAGTAAAATGATCAATTTTGGGCAAATGGGGTCCAAGGGTGAGGTCTCCATTTATAGAGAAAGTCCCAAACGACTATTTTTTTGAAAAACGTGAAATAATTTGAAATAATCGGTCTTTTAGAAGGATTGTAAACCCCGATTGTGTTTGCATGGCACTAGGAATCGGACTTTCTTGAGACCAATATAAACCGATTAAAGACAGTTAAAACTTTGAATTTTCACCGACACCAATCGGTTTATATATTTCCATATGTGATCCGATTCTAAAACATCCAGAAAGATTGGCCTGCATAATCGGTTTTTATATTTTCATATGTGATCCGATTTGTAACATCCAGAAAGATTGGCATGCACAATCGGTTTTTAAATCCATATCGAGTAAACCGATTGTTGGCATGTCAGGCTAGAATCAATTTAAACATTAAGTTCAACACAAGATCATCCAAAATAAAAATATAAACCACACCAATATCATCCAAAATACAAACATGAACCATCCCAAAAGACTTAAAACAACCAGAAGTCTTATAAACTTAAAGTTTTAGAATTTAAAAGTGAAACTTAAAAACTTAAGGAGCACCAGCATCAGGAGCATTTGCAGCAGCACCAGCATCAGGAGCATTTTTGCGGCAGCACCAGCATCAGGAGCAGCTGCAGCAGCACCAGCAGCAGCATCATCATCAAGAGCAGCAACTTCTGCATCATCCATGGCCATAACTTCAACCATTTCTTCAAACATACCTTCCGATTCTTGATGGGAATTCCTACCAGCTGAAATAATCTTTCTCCTCATATCGGCAAACGTCATGAACTCAACAAGCTCTTCAAGTGAAAGCATATCAATCAATGCAAGGGCTTGTTCAAGACGGGTCTCGGCTCCGTAAGCAAACTTATATAAGCTTCTCACTGGAACTCTTTGTGGTTTCCTCATAATATCCTTCAAGGTTAACTCTCGATTGTAAAATGGTAGGTGTCCGAAGTCCATTCTACACAAAAAATAAACAAAAATCAAGTTAACAATCGGTTCATAAAGAATTATATGTAACCTGATTCTGAAGAAACAACCAAAATCGGATTATACATATTACATATATAAACCGATTCTGGCTATGTATTTTCATATTTCATTTATAAGCCAGAATCGGATAATGTTAATCCTAATGTAACCCGATTATTGTGCATGCTCTTCATGGTCGGGAAAAAAATCCAGAATCGGTTTATTCGATAGGTCAATAAAAACTGATTCTGGATTGAATCAGAGTTTTGATTTGTCAAAAACGATGATTTAAAGATGTAAATAAATAAGATAAGAAGATGGGTTGATGGATATTACCTTCTTCTTGGTTGGATTGAAGATCGTCAGAGTAGAGGATGAAAAAAAAATTGATTAAGGTTTTGAAAATTTGGAAAGTTTATAATAGAAATGGAAAGATTTTTTAGGTTTAGGTTTTTTTGATTTTGGATTTACTAAAAATAGAAAGATTACAATATATATGAGTGAGATTTAGAAATTAATGTGGGGTAAATTAGTATTTTTGATAAGATTTGGGTGCTTAGAGTAATTTGGGGTGTGAAAAGGAAAAACCTATAGGTCCCAATTAAGTCATATAGGCCCCAATTTAGGCAGGCTATTTAGCTTCTCGATTAGCCACTTATTCTCCAGGAGAACGGACTTCACATGTAATTCCTGTAAACGGCTTAAAACAATATCATTAGCTAAATATCGAGACCTAGCTAGTATAAAAATATCGCACTTACGTGCTTATCAACTCCCCCACACTTACATTTTGCTAGTCCCGAGCAAAACAAGAAAAAAAAATATATCCGTTACACAGCTGGATATGGAGAGACGTCTGCTAAACAACTAGACAAAACCACTAAACAGTGATTGAGAACTGTCTGCTAAACAGCGAGACACATGGTCTGCTAAACAGCGAGACAGATCCACTAAACAGTGGTAAAGAAAGTCTGCTAAACAGATAGAAGAATCCGCTAAACAGCTGGATTAAAGGTGTCCGCTAAACAGCTAGACAAAACCACTAAACAGTGGTGTAGAAAGACCGCTAAACAACTGACCTTATCATGTAAAATTTTCACTTTAAATTTGTTTTTTTTTAAGAAAAACAAAGAACAATGAAACCTGAATTTGCAAACAGATAATCAGTAAAGCATGGATATAATTACCCACCCCCAACCTAATTTCTACATTGTCCCCAATGTGGCAGTGGTTAAAACAGTTCAAAGGTGGAAAGGGGTAACCAGCCGAGCACAACATATTATTCATGATAAAGAAAAGAAAGGAAATAAAATAAAGCATTATTTTACCACTGTCGCAGGTCAGTTCGGTTGCATTTAGCCCATGCAACAAGCCTTTAAACCTCAAGCTTGCACAAGAGGACGAGTCTGTCTCGCGATGGCTTTCAGTTGTGATACCCACAAACACATCAGAAGAGGGTTGTCTCCCTAAAGCGCTGAATTTTATGTCTCCAGCCAGACATCTGCAAAACATAACCAATCAAGCATAAGAAGGATCCTCCAGATTGTGGTATCGACTTCTGGATTCACAAGTTCCAAAAATGGCTTCAACCTCTGTCCATTAACCTTAAAAATATTGCCATTATTTGGATTTTCAATCTCAACAGTACCATAAGGAAAGACATTCTTAACAATAAATGAACCTGTCCATCGAGATTTAAGCTTGCCAGGAAATAGATGTAATCGAGAATCATAAAGAAGAACTTTATCTAAAGGTTCAAATGTTTTCCTAATAATATGCTTATCATGAAATATTTTCATTTTAGCTTTATAGTTCCTGGAAGTATTATAAGCCTCGTTTCTGATTTCTTCGAGCTCATTCAGCTGCAATTTCCTATGTTCACCAGCCCGATCTAGGTCAAAATTAAGCTTTTTGATTGCCCAATAAGCTTTATGTTCCAACTCTACAGGTAGATGACATGCTTTTCCGAATACAAGCCTATAAGGAGACATTCCTAACGGAGTTTTGAAAGCTGTCCTATAAGCCCACAACACATCGATAAGTCGTAGTGACCAATCCTTGCGATTTGGGTTTACATTATTATGCAATATAGCTTTTATCTCTCTGTTGGAAACTTCTACTTGACCACTTGTTTGAGGATGATACGCTGTAGCTACTTTATGAGTAATGCCATATGATTTCATTAGCTTTTCAAAGGATTTGTTACAAAAATGAGTACCTCTCTCACTAATAATAGCCTTAGGGGTGCCAAATCTAGATAAAATATTCTCTTTCATAAACTTAGTAACAACCTTACTGTCATTATCCCTGCAAGCAACAGCTTCAATCCACTTAGATACGTAGTCAACAACAACCAATATATATTGATAACCATAAGAAGAAGGAAATGGGCCCATAAAATCTATTCCCCATACATCAAAAATTTCGACAATCAAAATAGGATTTAACAGCATCATATCTCGTCGAGAATTTCTTCCTACTTTCTGGCATCTTTCACATGCTTTACAAAACAAGTATGCATCTTTGAAAAGAGTTGGCCAGTAAAAACCACATTGCAGAATTTTCAGGGCAGTTTTCTTACCTGAAAAATGTCCTCCACATGCACTAGAATAACAGAAATTCAAGATGCTTTGGTGTTCAAACTATGGTACACACCTTCGAATCAGCTGATCCGGACAGACTTTAAACAGAAACTGATCGTCCCACAGAAAATTTTGCACTTCAGCAAAGAACTTTGTCTTGTCTTGTTGAGTCCAATGAGCTGGAATGTCACCTACAGCAAGATAGTTTGCAATGTCTGCATACCAAGGTGTTAGTGACACACTAAATAATTGTTCATCAGGAAAAGTTTCGACCACATCACATTGAAAAGACGACTCAAGTACTATCCTAGATAGATGATCATCCACCACATTCTCAAATCCTTTCCTATCTCTGATTTCTAGATTGAACTCTTGCAAAAGAAGAATCCACCTAAACAGTCTAGGTTTTCGCATCTTTCTTTGACAAAAAATGCTTAAGAGCAGCATGGTCGGTGTACACAATAGCTTTAGATCCGACTAGATATGACTTGAACTTATCCAAAGCAAACACAACAGACAAAAACTCTTTTTCCGTAGTGGAATAGTTACATTGTGCATCATTTAAAGTACGACTTGCGTAATAAATAATACATGGTAACTTTTGAACTCTCTGTCCTAAAACATCTCTAATTGCAAAGTCGCTAGCATCACACATTATCTCAAACGGTGATAACCAATTAGGGGGTTAAATGATTGGAGTTGTAGTCAATAAGGTCTCTAGCTTTTCAAAAGCTATTTTGCATTCTTCATCAAACACAAAATCTTTGTCTTTTAATAAAAGATTGCACAGGGGCCTGGAGATTTTACTAAAGTCCTTAACAAACCTTCGGTAAAAATCCCGCATGTCCAAGAAAAGACCTTATTTCCTTAACATTCTTTGGGTCTGCCAAATGTGAAATCAGGTCAGTTTTAGCTTTATCTACCTCAAGTCCCTGAGATGAAACAACGTGACCTAAGACATTTCCTCTAGACACCATAAAGTTACACTTTTCCCAGTTGAGAACCAGATTTGTTTCAGTGCAACGAATCAGATCTAATTCTAAGTGATGCAAGCAATCAGTAAAACTATCACCAAATTTGGAAAAATCATCCATGAATACTTCCAAATTCTTACCGACCATATCAGAGAAAATACTTAGCATGAGACGTTGGAACGTCGATGGTGCATTGGATAAGCCAAAGGGCATACGTCTGTAGGCAAAGGTTCCATACGGGCATGTAAAAGTCGTCTTTTCCTGATCTTCTCGAGCAATTTCCACTTGATTGTAGCCTGAGTATCCGTCGAGAAAGCAATAAAACTTATGACCTGCAAGTCGCTCAAGAACTTCATTAATAAACCGCAGAGCAAAATGATATTTCCTACTAACGGAATTCAACTTGCAATAATCAATGCAAACACGCCAACCAGTAACCTTCCTAGTTGGAATCAGTTCATTATTTTCATTCTCAACAACTGTAATACCAGATTTCTTAGGAACTACTTGGGTTGGACTGACCCATTCACTATCAGAAATAGGATATATCATACCTACATCTAACAACTTAAGAATTTCATCTTTAACAACATCTTTCATATGAGGATTCAACCTACGCTGAACTTGTCGACAAGGTCTTGCATTCTCTTCCAAATTAATCTTATGCGTACAAATACTAGGGTCAATTCCTTTCAGGTCTGCAATAGTCCATCCTAAGGCATTTTTGTGCTTCCTAAGAACATCCAAAAGCATCGCTTCCTGCTCTTCACTAAGTTCAGCGGATATAATTACCGGAAATGTTTCATTTTTACCCAAAAAAACATATTTCAGGTCACTAGGAAGTGACTTAAGGTCAAGCTTTGGTAATTCTATGGATGAGGGTAGTGGCTTAGTCTCACTGCTTGGAAGTGATTCAAATCTAGACCGTCACTTATCTGTATCCAGTAATGGGGATGAATCCAGTAAGGAATTAAATTCTTCAATGGATCCATCCTCATCGAAATCCCAAAGGTTAAGAAGACCGGCTTCTAAAGTATCCTTAGCTTCTAGATGAGATAACTTTTCCTGCACAATTGTTTCAATCATACTAACCTCATGAATATCATCATCACCACTTGGGTATTTACATGCATCAAAGATGTTTAATTCAACGGTCATGTTACCAAAAGAAAGATTCATTATACCGTTTCGACAATTAATCAAAGCATTCGCAGTTGCAAGGAAATGAGGACCTAAGATGATAGGTATTTCATTACTAGCATTAACCACATGTTGAGTATCCAAAACAATAAAATCCACCGGATAATAAAATTTATCGATTTGAACTAACACATCCTCAACTACCCCTCTCGGTACTTTAACTGATATGTCCGCAAGTTATAAAGTGACTTAAGTGGGTTTTAACTCACCTAAGCCCAACTGCTCATACACTGAGAACGGTAGGATGTTTACACTAGCTCCCAAATACAGAAGTGCTTGTTTGATCACGAAATTCCCTATTATACAAGAAATAGTATGGCATCCCGGATCTTTATATTTGGGAGGAGTGTTGTGTTTAAGAATAACACTTACCTGTTATGTGAGGAATGCCTTTTTCTGCACATTATGCTTCCTTTTGACGGTGCAAAGATTCTTTATGAACTTGGCGTAAGCTGGAATTTGCTTAACTACACTCAAGAGAGGAATGTTAACTTTCACCTGCTGCAAAATATCAAGAATATCCTTATTATCAGCCAATGGTTTAGTAGACAACAAACGATGAGGAAATAGAGCATGCATTTTCTTATCGACATCAGAATTTCCATTTTCAGTATCACTGTGACAGTCACCATCCTTGGGTTTTGGAGACTTCTCAGATTCGTTTACCTTCATTGGAGTCTCTATCACCTTACCATTTCTAAGTGTTGTAACAACCTTAGCATGTTCAATATTAGCATTATTAGCTTCATATTGGCCTTTCGGGTTAGGTTGAGTTTGGGCAGGCAATGTCCCTTTCTCCCTAACATTGAGACGTGATTCAATACGTCCTATGCTAGTTTTCAGCTCATCTAAGGTCTGCAAGGTATTCTGATTTATTTGAATATGTCCCTACATAAAAGTTTGCAAAGTATCCTCAAGAGTCTTCTTACGAGGTGGCACATAAGAGTTACTAGATGAAGACCCTTGAAGAACATTAACATCATTCATAGTATGACCGTTTCTCCAGCTAAAATTAGGATGATTTCGCCAAGTAGGATTATATGTTTCTGAATAAGGTGAGTATTGATGGTGGTTTTTAGTTCAGGGTTAAAATTGTAAAACCTCACATTTAATGTGTCGTCACTCTGCAAAGAAACGGAGCCATGTAAAGTGATGAGTGTTCAACCTCTCCACTGGCGTATTTATTGAGCAACTCAATATGTCCACATGAAATTTATCCAGACTGATGCACGTAAGCAACAATCCGCCATGGATTAGTAGGTGCAAAGTCCTACCCAAAATCAGAAAGCAAAGAATAAAGGAGTCGCGGAGAAGGAGCAACAATGAGAGGAAGCGTGGCCATGCCATAGGCCAGCCGACGCCACTTGGACACGCCCCATGCCACCAACCGGCCCTTACTCCTTTGTCGACCAATCAGGTCGCTTTAAACCTGCCACATTCCTATGAGTTGTGGTTGGGCCCATACTTGTCGGTCCTATTTCCCATCGACCAATCAGGTCGCATTAAACCTACCACGCGCACCAGAAGTGTAACCACACTCGTGACCAATAAAGTTGCTCTAAACCTGCCACAATATTAAAAGAGGTGGAATTGCGTCAAGTGGTCACCATGCCAAATTGGCTTCCCAAAGATTGTACAAACAACTGGGAACGTTTGATAAACATTTTTAGTATGCGCTACATGCCAAAAGTTTCGTATGGATGTCTAAGATAACATACTAAAAATTCAAATCAATCGGAGTAACGAGCTAAAAGATACAACATAAAAGGCGAGCTAGATCATGGCTGAAAAATGACAGAATCCCTCCTGAATTCTTCCTGAGTTTCACTGTCGGGATGTTTTCACCTCCTAAACGAGCTCAAAACCTAAATATTCCCGCGTACGGAAATAAGAAATTCTTTTTTGATCAGAATGGAGGTGCGGACCGTCAAAATCCGAGTTCGTACGAGAATTCTACAACGATTTTAGTGAGGGTCCCACATCTGAATTTCTTGATTACGAAATTTCATGAGTTAACACAAATTTATGTGAATCATCTCAGCCATCCAACTTGGCTAGCCAACTTAAATGGTTTATATTTAATTTGATCCAATCATCTCGGCCATCCATGCCGCATGCCTTATGCGCTAATTAGGGTTTCAGCCTAATCCATTCAGGTCGACTAACGATCAAACTCACGGTCGCAGGTCAACTAACAGTCAACGTAAGTCAATGGTCAAAGTCTAGTCAAATGGTTAACTGAGTCAAATCGGGTCAAGGGTCCAACTCAGGTCAAGTCAGGGAAATAGGTGAGTCAACTCAGTCCACAAGACTGATTCAGGTTATACAAACCAAGGCCCTTGCACAAGCGAGAAGCTGAACTGCACCATAATGGTGCATCACAAGACTCAACACACTCACTAAGCTCAACTAAGCAACCAATCCTCCATGCCATAGTCTCACTTCCAACTCTATTTCATTAACACCTCAATTCTAAACACAATTCATTTAAAGAAAACTTTATAACTCAAATACAATTACAAACTGAGTTTACCTGCGATTGCAGCTTTAAGATTTTTACAGCGATCACTAACTATAAACCTACAACTATCATCTCAGTTACACCTTTCCTGCCAGCAACTCTCAAAAGAATGCCATCTCCCCTCCATTACATTTCAGTTTCTCAAGTCTAGTATCTGCAGTTTCATTACTAACTGCAATTCATACTTCTTCACCAATACAACATCAAACTCGTCTCACATTTCTCAAACAGACAACCATCCACTAATCTGCAAGACCAATTCCTATTACTTAACTTCTACCTGCACATCCAAACTTCAATAGTTGCAACCAAAGCAAGATGTTTCTACTTCAATTCAGTTTAACACAATCACAATTCACCAACAAACCAATCCACTACACCCTGAATATATTCAACACCACCATAATCTGCAACTGATACTTTACCAAATTCACCTTCTCTGTAATATCAACATCCTCACCACCACAACTAAACTCATCTCAACAATCACACACCTTAGTTCATGGCATCTCATAACTTCAATAACTAGAAATTGTAATAAACTAAGATTACAGATAAGAATCATTACCTCAACCATTTAGTCTTCACTAACAACTTCAGATGTAATCAAGACAAGACATATGTCCTGCAACAATCGACACACATCCTCAACTGACCTCAACAACCACTGCCTCCAACATCTTCTCCCTGTCATCAGCATAACCATATCACAGTTCCATTCCATATCATCTTCAAATCATATCTCCATACCCATAATCCTCAAAACAAACCCTAATTCATTGATTATTCAAATCTTCAATTTCTTCTTTAAACAGCTTCACAGCATCAAACCACCGACCACCCCTTTGTACTTCATCTATCTGCTGCTCTAAGTCACTATCAATTCTGATCAACCCTAATTCAATTTGGGGAAAGAAGATAAAACCATAATCTTCTCTGAAATCGAAACTGAAACAAAAAAAACAATTCTACTTCATACCTAATCAAAACCCATCTCGAATTACTCAATCATTCAGTCAAATTCATACAATTTAACCTTCAATTCAAAAGAACCCTAATTTACCTTTTTATCTTAATTCTTCATTACAACAGTCCCATAACATCAATTCATCATCAACCATTCAATCTTCATCTACCATCAACTCAATATAATCATCAGTGCCTCACAAACCTAACTTCAAATCCAAAACCCTAACTTATCTTCTCTAACTCGTCACTTATTTTAACTCATAACCTACCACAACACAATCATCACCACCAGGAACCTTCCTTGACCTTACTCTTGATTCGATCTCAAAATCCTCACTTTTGATTCTCAAACTCTCAACAGATGAAGAACAGGAGAAAGAGAAAAAGAAAAGAAAAAAAGAGAAAAGAAGAAATGAGAGTTTATCCTCTCGATTTGGGTTGATAAGGCCAAAGGAAGTTTATGGAAAACCCACAGAAAGTTAAGGGAAACCCCAGTCGGTCTAATGTCAAAAAGACTGTTTTGCCCTTCTCACTAATCCGATGATTACTTCTTCGTTTGGTATCCGATTGACATGTTCGAGTAGTCCATTGCGCATAACTTCTCAAGATCTATCCAGCGGTACAAATTTCATAACTAAATCGTTGTTAGATTAATTTCTATTAATTAACGTCCATGTTAAACTAATCGAGTTATTAGCGGCCAAATCGTCTCTTGACTAGTCTAATAGTGTTGACGTGCTTGAGGGTCCTTACATTCTCCCCGCCTTATTCATTTTCGTCCTTGAAAATCAAACCATCCTTATGGTCTTCAAAAACTCCCCACCTTATAAAATAATCCTATCTCTTATCTAAGCGCAAACAATATAAAACAAAGCACAAACCTATAAGGATTTCTACAACTACGATTTGTGGCTCTAGGTTCAGAATACTAATTTCCATTCCAATAAGTTACTGGTTCTAATTACGAGAGAAAATACTATATAATAAAGTTTCTAAGTAAAATTTGGGATCTATCAGTTCACTAATAGAAGCAAGTCTCCCTTCCATGCCTGGTGATACAAGAATGTAGTTGCCATGTCTAGGTTCATGACACCCGACAGTGCCTACTACGTAACAAGTATCACCTGAACACATCAGAATTACCAACCTCACTATTTCCCAGTGCTGGATTAACTAAGTATTAATTTATTAAGATTAATTAGTCTTTAAACTTTTATCGTAATTGACGTAAGTTTTATAAATTTACTTCGTAATATATATAAATAGTTTAGATCATTTTAAACAATTTAGTCATCTGAATTTATTTATTTTATTTTTATTTGTCATACTATTATTTATTTATTTATTTTACCAACATAAGTAATCACAATTCGATTTCACGTCAATTTATAATATCTGATTTTTTTTTACTGTAATACCTTTATATAAATTTTCCAAACATAATCTACTATAAATTTCCTACTAGCCTAATTATTCGATTACTATTATTAACTGTATTATTACTTTCATTATTCTTAAGTTGATAGTCCAGTTCGTACGTTAAATCTTAATCCTTTAAATATAATTCTACGTTCACATAAAGATTGATATCATAGTTTTATTTATTCATATGGAATCCGTATACTATATCTTGTTAAATAGTGTCTTTGGTAATTTAATATGATTTAAATTTTAGTCCGCATAAAATGATAATATATCCTATTAATATACAAATTTATTTTCTTTTAATTTACCAAACATCTGAATACTATCTTTCTACTTCATGTATATTTGTTCCATTTTAAAGTTTTACAGGATCATTTGTTAGACTAAAGATAATTCGGTACAAGATTTCTAACAGGTTGAGTGTTTTATTTTATGCATTATATCTTTACCTTCTTACATCTGACACCTAATAAGTATTAAATTAAATATCTAGTTTGAACGCAAAACATATATTTCTAATTTGTCATTAATTTAATCTACAAAATTTAACCATAGATAAGCATTAGTAATTTTCCATATCTATTAAACTATAATTTACTATTTTTATCTTTATATATCTTTAATAAGATTTTAGTTAAATTAAGATCGTCATGATACTAATAGATAAATGCTAACAACTATTTTATTAAAGTTATTATTACTATTATTGTCATCTATAATTACTATTATAATATTTTATATTTAGCATTGATGATTTCTAACTACTCTTACAAAAATTATTGAGTCCCAAAAATATTATTAACACTAATGCAATTACAAATTGTTGATTCTACCTATAAGTCAAGGTATTCAATAAGTTTCTATGTGACTTTCAATATTTATCAATAATACTAATATCACTATTTTTAGTATTGAATTGTCCACGTGTTTCTAATCGTTATTGGCTAAAGTTATTGGTGTACCCTACAATTTTTACTTCATAAACATATACACACAAAACAAGAAACAAGCAGTCATCATGCTGAACAAATTAATCAATCAATCAATTCAAAAATATTTTAGTTCTTGATTGTTTTTAGTGATTAAGATTTATCTCACAACCCAATCCAGTTCTAAATTAATCTATTTCACTAATTGGCACTGGTTATTCCTATCTTTTCCCATATAAGATCTAATAGTGAGCTCTGATACCAACACTGTAGCGCCCCCAAAGCTAGCAACTGACTAATCCAAGAGATTAACTAAATAAAGAGGCACTAAGAATCTAAATTATTTACTTAAACATTCAATTAAGAAATCTGCTACAAAACTTAAACCGAAAACTATCCCAACTCTGAAATATATATACAAGAACTTCTCCCAAATGATACATATTCAATAATGAGTTGATTTACAAATAGAATACAAACATAAAATAACATAGCGGAAGCTAACTAATTAAAATAACTAATTCTTTGAAGCTTTCATCGTCACATGCACATCTTGATCTGTCTCTGAAACTGAAAGTGGGAATGGGTGAGCACATCATCCCTAAAAGGGGTGCCCCATAGGAATAACAACTAGCTTTCAAGTAAACATTAATATGATTCGAAAACAATGCAGGTTTTATCGAAAGTCGGTAATACAAGGAAAGACAAGAAAACATAATGTAGAAACTTCTTCAAAGACATTCATAAATAACAGTAAAAATCCATGTATGAGATGTGTGTTGCCGCACATAAGGGAAGAGTAATATTGATGCCAATTCCACACCGAATATGTAATACTGCGGTGTATCGCCCTAGCCATAGAATACTGATATATAAAGGAAGAATAATATTGGGTGTATCGCCCTAGCCATGTAATATTGCGGTGTATCGCCCAAGCCATAGAATACTGATATTGTGTCGGCACACATCTCATACAACATAGAGCACACAAAGATATGCATGAATTTCAACACCAAGATTGATTTGTAAAACAATAATGAATACAAGAAAGTTCGTTATCGATTCCCAACTCTTTTGATGACAAGCCTCGCCTACCTCGAGATCCACGATCCACTGGTTCATCCTTTGAATCGATCGTTGTTAATAACTAACTGTTAATCACACATGAACTCTAAGAATCTATTCAAAATGACTCATACAAGAATCATACAAGTTTATCTAATGGTTTTAAGCCCTTTTATGGTTCTACACCTTTTTATTATCTATCTTTAGCATAACTAAGAGTTTACTAATCCGATTAAATTGATTCTATAGTTCATAGCTAAGTCTTATGAATATCTACAACTTTGTAGAATAAACCAATTGCTAATTCAGACCACAAGAGGTCCAAAATGTCTAATTAGGAAAACTGACTCTAAGCCCAAGTCCACTAATCCGGGCCATTAATCTAAGGCCTAATCCATTCAGGTCGACTAACAGTCAAACTCACGGTCAATGTCAACAAACAGTCAACGTAAGTCAACTAACAGTCAACGTAAGTCAATGGTCAAAGTCTAGTCAAATTGTTAACTGAGTCAAATCGGGTCAAGGGTCCAACTCAGGTCAAGTCAGCGAAATCGGTGAGTCGACTCAGTCCACAAGACTCATTCAGGTTATACAAACCAAGGCCCTTGCACAAGCGAGAAGCTGAACTGCACCATAATGGTGCATCACAAGACTCAACACACTCACTAAGCTCAACTGAGCAACCAATCCTCCATGCCATAGTCTCACTTCCAACTCTATTTCATTAACACCTCAATTCTAAACACAATTCTTTTAAAGAAAACTTTATAACTCAAATACAATTACAAACTGAGTTTACCTGCGATTGCAGCTTTAAGATTTTTACAGCGATCACTAACTATAAACCTACAACTATCATCTCAGTTACACCTTCCCTACTAGCAACTCTCAAAAGAATGCCATCTCCCCTCCATTACATTTCAGTTTCTCAAGTCTAGTATCTGCAGTTTCATTACTAACTGCAATTCATACTTCTTCACCAATACAACATCAAACTCGTCTCACATTTCTCAAACAGACAATCATCCACTAATCTGCAAGACCAATTCCTATTACTTAACTTCTACCTGCACATCCAAACTTCAACAGTTGCAACCAAAACAAGATGTTTCTACTTCAATTCAGTTTAACACAATCACAATTCACCAACAAACCAATCCACTACACCCTGAATATATTCAACACCACCATAATCTGCAACTGATACTCTACCAAATTCACCTTCCCTGTAATATCAACATCCTCACCACCACAACTAAACTCATCTCAACAATCACACACCTTAATTCATGGCATCTCATAACTTCAATAACTAGAAATTGTGATAAACTAAGATTACAGAGAAGAATCATTACCTCAACCATTTAGTCTTCACTAACAACTTCAGATGTAATCAAGACAACACACATGTCCTGCAACAATCGACACACATCCTCAACTGACCTCAACAACCACTGCTTCCAACATCTTCTCCCTGTCATCAGCATAACCCTATCACAGTTCCATTCCATATCATATTCAAATCATATCTCCATACCCACAATCCTCAAAACAAACCCTAATTCATTGATTATTCAACTTCAATTTCTTCTTTAAACAGCTTCACAGCATCAAACCACCGATCACCCCTTTGTACTTCATCTATCTGCTGCTCTAAGTCACTATCAATTCTACTCAACCCTAATTCAATTTGGGGAAAGAACAGAAAACCATAATCTTCTCTGAAATCGAAACTGAAACTAAATAAACATTTCTACTTCATACCTAATCAAAACCCATCTCGAATTACTCAACTATTCAGTCAAATTCATACAATTTAACCTTCAATTCAAAAGAACCCTAATTTACCTTTTTTCTTGATTCTTCATCACAACAGTCCCATAACATCAATTCATCATCAACCCATTAAATCTTCATCTACCATCAATTCAATATAATCATCAGTACCTCAGAAACCCAACTTCAAATCCAAAACCCTAACTTATCTTCTCTAACTCGTCACTTCTTTTAACTCGGAACCTACCACAACATAATCATCACCACCAGGAACCTTCCTTGACCTTTCTACTCTTGATTCGATCTCAAAATCCTCACTTTTGATTCTCAAACTCTCAACGGATGAAGAACATGAGAAAGAGAAAGAGAAAGAGAAAGAAGAAGAAGAGAAAAGAAAAGAAGAAATGAGAGTTTATCCTCTCGATTTGGGTTGATAAGGCCAAAGGAAGTCTATGGAACACCCGCAGAAAGTTAAGGGAAACCCCAGTCGGTCTAATGTCAAAAAGACTGTTTTGCCCTCCTCACTAATCCGATGATTACTTCTTTGTTTGGTATCCGATTGACACGTTCGAGTAGTCCATTGCGCATAACTTCTCAAGATCTATCCAGCGGTACTAGTTTCATAACTAAATCGTTGTTAGATTAATTTCTATTAGTTAACATCCGTTTTAAACTAATCGAGTTATTAGCGACCAAATCGTCTCTTGACTAGTCTAATAGCGTTGACGTGCTTGAGGGTCCTTACAATTTCAAATTTTGCATCACATTAGATAAAAATATTTTTCAACCTTTCTCTGGTAAAGTTTGGTCCTTGTTGTTGTTCTTTTGTTTTGGCGAGAGGATGACAACACAACGGGGGAGAGTTCTAATGTGAACTTGCGCTTAATGATATATCTTTCTGGGGTGAAGAGGATGCGGAATTTGAGGTAACGAATTCGTTAGTTAATCGTTTTCCTATTTAAGAAAAGCCTGATTTTATTACATATATTTATTGATTTTGCTTAACAAAATTTTGATACAATTGTTGTTTGTTCCATTATTTGTGTATGGATGTGTGTGTGATTCAATTGTTTCCGGTTAAGAAAAACTATTGTTATCTTCTTTATGGCTTGGTATCAATTGTTTAGGCTTACAAAATTCCGGTGCAATTGCGGTACTATAATGTCTATGTTTGTTTCAATTGCTTCCGGTTGAGGTAAATAATTATGCAAGTTGATTTATTTGGTTTGTATGAATTGTTTATGGCTTAACAAAAGGGTTTTCGGGATCAATTGTTTTGTCCAATTGGATTACGGATAAGAGAAACTAAGTTAATTCTGATCTTAGTTAGTTAGACTTAGCAAAGTGGAGGTTTCGGTTATTCAAGTCTAATCGAATGCCTTAACAACAAATGCTAGTTAACTAACCTAGTACTTGTCTTGTTTAAAAGTGAAAGGTCTAAGTTATTATTTGAATAATTAGAACCTGATGAGAAAAACAGAGTTAATTCTGATCTTTATTTTGGTCTTATCGAACAAGCGATTGTATTTGTACAGTCGGTTTAGCAAAAGAACTAAGGTGCTTAGTCAATTTTTGATTTGCTAAACTATTAAGGAAAATTGCTTCGGGCAATTGTTTCCTTGGTAACATATCAAAACAAAATTACTTTGTAGTTTCAGTTTTGATATTGGTTATCTAAAATGGTGTGTGGAACCCTCGTGCTTAACTCTTATAGATTTTGCAAGTCTTTTAAGATTTGTAAGATCCTTTCGGTTTGTCCTTTATTTGATCGTACCTTTGTCATTTTGTGACAAAAAGGGGGAGAAATGGAGTAAACAAGTGATTTGGTATCACTAAGGAAAGGGCAATGGTGCTTAAACGTTATATCTAACGAAAGAGTAAAGCATAGACTAAGGGGGAGTAATATATCATATTGATACTTGTGGCTATCTTAACTACAAAGGGAATAACAAAGACGTGCGGATTGAAAATCTACCTATCTTACCTTTAAGGGGAGTATTAGCTTTGTTATTATAATGTCAATAGAGACATTTATGGATTGAATGTATACAGGTTATTGTGTTGTTGAAACTTGGAATCAAGCGTATGTGTAATGAATTCTTGTAATTTGTTTATCCATATGACGTAAGAGTTTTGTCACTAAAATTGACAAAGGGGGAGATTGTTAGAGCATAGCTCGGTTGAACCCACCAAGCGTTGGTATGTCAAGTTTGGTTGTCATATTTTAGTGAACCAAAACTCATTTAAAATGTCGCTTGATTATTTACTAGAGTCAACTTCGTATTGGTTAGCTAGAAAGTTACTAGGATATGAGACTTACAAGTATTACGTGAAGACTTGAAGAATGTGAAGAAATAAAGATCTACATCGACGACATCATCCTTCCTCTTGAGGTTAGTAATATTTGACTTGAACTGTTTCATTCCTAACGTATATTTCAAGTCGTGCATATTGAAAACATAACTGCGAAGTTGTGAATGATTATACTCTAGTTAGACATAGTATTAAGGAATTACAATACGAAGTATAACGTCTATCTTTTGAACTTCTTATATAAGACATCGACATAATCGTATGATTGCTATTGTGATTCTGTATGGGTATGGGTGAAGATTTCTTCCTAGGAAACAATGTTTTACATTCGTTTAAAGTAAGTACAATATATAAACTTGTTTTGTGAATCGAAAGGGAAATCTATAGGATTATCGTATTGTTATTCATTGCAAATCTTTGGATTACCAATATGTGTGTTTAGTATAATCGCTCATAACTTGTTTATGTATCTTGGTAAAACTATTCACAATGCCTGACGTTTATATTGGTACGACTTTTTTTAGTGAAACCGATCTTAGGTAATCACCTGAGATGGTATGATCGATATATTGTAATTGGTATGACCAACTCTAGACATTGAGTAACTGATCCTAGTAAGTGGTGCAACCAATCACAAGTATGTGGAATCGATCCTTGTAAGAGGTGCAACAAGTCTTAGTAATTGGTAACTGATCATATGACTTGTGCAACCAATCACAATTAAAATACCATAATTATGTAGTAACCGATCCTAGTACCTAGTCAACCAATTTTTGGAAAGCTAGTGTGACCGATCCTAGTACCCACATGGAGGTAGAGCCGAAGATTTGTTTTGGTAGAACCGTGAAACCCATTAATGGTGATTTGATAGGATAATCAATCACATAGTTCTTGGAAGTCAGATGAACCAATTCTAAACTCGTTTGGAAGTGTGGAAAATCGGTTCCAAGATTGTAAATATGAAAAAGGATTTACAAAGTAAAGATGTCGACATACTTTGAACATGTGCAATAATTTTTACCTTTTATTGTTCAAAGATATTTCCAGCAATTAAATGCATATCTTTAGCAAATAAAAATTGGTAATGTGTATTTACTAATTGGAAAGTTTCTACTGAGATTTCGGTCAATATTTGGACAACGCATTTCCAGGAATTATGAAAACTGTTTTTGGCTTTATTGCATATCTTTGAGAATATTCGGTTTTGGAAATTCCTTGGTCTATAAATATTGAAGTTTGCATTTCAAGCAAACTAATCCTCAGAGCCAGCAAAACTACCTAGTTGTGTTGTTACTGGTGGAGCCGTCTATCCGGAGAGGAAAGTACCATAATTAGGCGAAATCTCTTACGACCGCTCGTTTTAAAGACTTCTTTGGGATTGGGAAGCTATACGAGTACCGTTGGTGGGAAACTAGATAATTGCAGTTTATTATTAGTTTTCGATTGATTTGATTGACTAACATTTGTTGAACTTTGATGACACCTAGTTTGTTTATGCTTGAGAATCTTCTCTTCTAATATAAGATTCACTCAAACTAGATCGAAGTGTCGACGGGGATCTTTAGAACTGTCTGCAAATATAAAGACGTCTTGTGATAATCCATCGTTAACAGACTCCGTTCTGTGTGTGATTGATCACAAGAGATTCAAGTTGTTTGTGTGCATGTGTTTATTGAAGATCTAAGAAGGTTTGAAGACAAAGAAGATTTCTTATTTGATTTCATAATCTTTGGGGTGCACAAAACTTGATCAGATGGGGGATCCAACTATAATCGGTTTATCTTTGTGATAATCTTGATTTCTTAGTTGAGTAGATCGGCAACAATACATTTCTTTGTGATTAAGAGTATTGATTGCATAGTCTAAACAATTACTTTGGTAGTTGTTGAACAGAAATATATAAAAACCTGACAAAGGAGTTTATTGGGATAAACAGAAGAGCCTTTTGTCAAACTCATATCACGTTGTTTGAAAAGAGTTGTTACCGAACAAATTTGTTGTCCCTTTACTGTTTGGAATACGAACCAAAGGAATTGTTCCAAGTGCGTGACTTATTATAAGTTGGAGGCGCAGGGATACTGAGGGAACTAGGTGAACTATAGGTTTAGTTGCTTTGTCTCAATTATACGAAGTTGGTTTAGATTTTGTATAGCGGCTTAATTCTGAGAGTATTCAATTCTGGACAAGGTCCCGGGGTTTTTCTGCATTTGCGGTTTCCTCGTTAACAAAATCTTGTCGTGTCTTTTACTTTTCTATTTCCGCAATTATAATTGTTTTTATTATAATTAGAAGCCTTAAAGCATTGCTCGGTCAAACTCGCATGGATTGCTATCTCAAGCATGTTTGTCAATATTAGTGATCAAAACTATATGTCTTGATTTCTAGTTTACGTATGACTAAGTCTCGGTCTAGGATAGTTAAGTGTAGTTGAGCTCCAGACTCCATGGCGATCATCTTACGAAAACGAAGAACTACTCGAGGAACCAGTGGAACTTCATCCGACTAAAAAGGTATGTGGAGACTTGAACTTATCTATCACTCAAAATTCTACTCTATCTCCTACTCTTGAGATAATAATTGTATAAGTATAATCGTTTTCATACATATACATTTGATATTTCGAGCCGAGTTTACTCGCCTATATTTTTCTCGAAATATGTGTTGGTAAGCTTTTGCTTTAACCACTTTCATCTTTACCCATGACGGAAGTCATGATGACGTTTCAATCTTGAAAATAGCTTTGATGACGATAGTCGTGAATAACGATTGTTATAACATTATAGAAGAATGTTTCAATGATTGAAATGTAGAGTTGAGATTACCAACTATGGATATAAGCATATATAGTGTGTTTGCACATTAGTGTATAAATCCATGTGCCGAAAACCAAGTGTGTGCATATGTGTGCATACGGTATTGGTGAAGGAGACAGGTTTGGTACGCGTACTAGCGGAAGTTTTCCAACCGAATTTTTTTCCTGAGTTTGTAGTTTGCAAACTAGTAAACCAGTCACCTTAGGTACGCATACCCGTACGCGTACCCACGAAAGTTTTCAAAACGAAAATTTCTGCTGAGTTTGTAACCTCAAATCCGGTAGATAAGGTACGCATACCCGTACGCGTACCCAAGCTGGTTATTTCTCAAATCGGTAGTTCATGAACTTAAAAAAATAAATTATAAGGAATGCAATCTTTTCAAACCGTGGGTATATTGTTCATGAATTGATTCAAATGGATCAAACTGATTTTGTTTCATGTCTATGAATAAAGACCTAAGCAATTAAACAACTCTTCAACTAGTTCTTATGAGTCATTTGAACTAGTTATGAGAAAGATGAATACAGTTAATATGAAAGTGCTCATATGGCTAACCATTGGTTAACTATTTGTGAACCAACTAAGTGTACACATTTAGGTACAGTTACTCAAACCTAAATGAATACATTTCATTTCTGTGTGACAAGCTAAGTTTCGATCTAACGGTTGACAGATATTAGCTTGGTTGAATCGGGTTTTTCATCTAACGGTGAATATTGAATGCTTTGTTACCAAGGTAACTTGGATTGCAAACCCTGATTTGAAAACTATATAAAGGAGACATCTAGCAACTGGAAAAACTAATCCCCACACCTCCTGTGTGATACTAGTTGGTTTTGCTAGAGTCGATTCTCCTTTAACCTTATGTTTCTTCTCGAGACCCTGTAGGTTAACGACTGAAAGACTTCATTAGGATTGTGAAGACAGACGAAACTACTTCTCTTGTAGTTGAGCGATCTGATCTTGCCATTTTCTATCGTACGAGTTCAATTGAATAATTGACTTGAGATTAGATCTCCGATAGGGCAAGGTAAAAAGAAATCACAAACATCTTCTTCTCATCGTTTGTGATTCCAAAATATCTAGTTTCGCTACCATACGATTTAGATTATTGTGAGGTGATTGATAATACTAGGTTGTTATTCGGGAATATAAGTCTGGGTTATCAATTAGTTCTTGTTCACCTTGATTCATCAAAAGACGGAACAAAACTCATAGGTTTATCTGTGGGAGACAGATTTATCTATTATCATAGACTTTTCTATGTGATACAAATTTGTTTATTAAAGTTTTCGACTTTGGGTCGTAGCAACTCTTAGTTGTGGGTGAGATCATCTAAGGGAATCAAGTGCGTAGTATCCTGATGGGATCAGAGACGTAAGGAGCGCAACTGTACTTTGAATCAGTGTGGGATTGATTAGGGTTCAACTACAGTCCAGACCGAAGTTAGTTTGTAGTAGGCTAATGTATGTAGCGGCTTAATACAATGTGGTGTTCAATCTGGACTAGGTCCCGGGGGTTTTCTGCATTTGCGGTTTCCTCGTTAACAAAATTTCTGGTGTCTGTGTTATTTCTATTCCACATTATATTTTGTTATATAATTGAAATATCACAGGTTGTGCGTTAAGATAAATCAATTAGAATATCCAACCTTTGGTTGTTGATTTAAATTGATTGACACTTGGATATTGGTCTTTGGTACCATCCAAGTTTATCTCTCTAGTATTTGATAAAGACTCGCAGATTTCCATTTGCTTGAGTAAAGATCAAATCGAGAGATTGAGATATTAACTCTTTGATATACTTTTATCTAGATTGAGTCTGTCTGTCTAGTTGATTCTCTAGAAAGTATATTGGAGTTAGTCCATACAGATTTCTAATCGAAATATTGGGTGAGGTTGTTAGACCCCCGCTTTTCAATTGGTATCAGAGCAAGCAAACACGTTCAAGACCTCAAAAGTCTGTGTTTGTAACAATCTGATTCTATGGACAAAGTAGTATCTCCTATCTACGTATAGTCTATGTCTTCCAATACTTCTAACTATGTCAAATGTCTTGGTCCTTCCTCAAAGGATAACTCCTTAGTTGATTCTTCCGAATCCCGAGAAAGAAACGAGACAGTTGACATAATGTCAGAAGTAGAAAGGAAGGTCACCATAAATAAAGAAAAGCCGATTGAGACGATTGACTTTCGCAATCATGCTCAACTCTTGGATGAATTTGAAAAGTCTCTTGGTCGAGAACGTGAACCCTACAAAATCATTGAGTCATTCTCTAACAATGTTAAAAAAACTAACTCAGGAAAATATGCTTCAGCAAGAGAAGATTAGTATCCTTGAGAATACTGTTAAAGAAGGGACAATTAGAGAAAAACGTTTAATTGAGACACATTCATCAAATCTTAACAACCTTCGTGTTGAAACAGAGAACATTGCTGCATCTCTTCACCTTGCCCAACAACAGTCGATCTCCTTAACTAAGGAAAACACTGTAGTGAGAAATTCTTCTATATCACGGGATGGTTCTCAATATGAGTTGCATGTCATAAAGAAAAACTCATCAAAGGAAGTTCTTGCAGAAAATAAACGGCAGGCTTCCAAACGGGACATGGGTTTGAAACATATGCCTTTCAACAATTCTCTTCCACGAAATTTTTCCTTCTGTGGGAAAAGGAATCATAGTGCTAAACATTGTTTTGATAGGAAGAAACAGATCTACGATCTTCGAAATCTTCTTTTATTTACCGTCAACCAAGTTAATCATCTGACGACATCAACAATGGATTTCACTCCCACGGAATAACAGAACTCTCATAAAAAGATTTTTAATGATCACTCATTTCAGAATCTTTACAGGGATCGTGTTTATTCTCATGGTGCAAACTACACCACAAAAACACAGTTTCCCAGTGTCTATGAGAACATGACTGGTAGATCTAAGTCTAGAAGGTGGAGACCTATCTCAGTAAATCCTCTAGAATCAATCTCTATAGGTCCTAGACTTAGTTATCAAAAAGCTCCATTTAACGGACTCTCAAAAAGGGCTGTAAAAACTTGTTATGGAGTTGAAAACAATCAAAAAGAGGTAAGAAATACAAAAGTCAGACTGTCAGGTGGTATTCCCAAATCGTCTCTCAACACTCATGGTGAGATTATATCTCATACTACCTAACTTTAGGTATTGTCATCCTTGTGTCTAACTTGAGAGTCATAAGGATGTCTGTTTATGAGATGCTCAAGTCTTAGGTCGATTACCAACTGTTCTATAAGTCTGAGGTCTGTTTTACAGGTTGAGATTTATGTTTTCTATTCTCACTGTATCTAATATGTCTTCTTTGCTCTGTCTATTCTAGTTAGATATTGAGCCCTGTTTGGAAGAGACATTGTGGAAAAAAAAATAGTATCTATTTACTCTTAGGTCCTTCTTGATCTTTTGGTATCCGTTTCGGGCTCACGAACGTCCAAGTCTTCTATTGGAAACTCTAGGGTTCTCACCTAAAGGTGTTTCTCTCTTGATTGATAACACATATATATACTTCTTGTATGTGTTTATCCTCTTCCCAGAAAATTATTTTTATGGGAACCTCTGTTGAGCCTCAAGAAGAAGTGAACACTGTGATGGAAGAAGACTTCAAAGGATGTGATTCAGCTCAAGATCTAATCCTGAAAAAGATGCTTGAAAGAAAAGAGTATAACTCTTGGATAGGAGAATCTGTCAAGGATTTAATTCTCGTTCAGAATGAGGTGAAGAACGAGCTTGCTAACCTTCAATTGCAGATAAACCAGCTTATTGATGGACAAGCAAATATTCTTGATAATCAAAATATCCTGATCAGGAACCCGAAGAAAGTCATCCTTGATTGCGTCAAATCCAGGCACCTTGCCCGCATAGTTGACCGAAAAACTAATGTTCTAACTCATGAACATGGTATTTCTACGGTCAAGAAAATCAAGGATATCAGTGATACTTTTTATGATGGACCATTTCAAAGGTATGAAATCATCAAAGAAAATTGATTTTCCGTTTGTCTAGTAAAACTTCTTAAGAGAATTTTTATTCTTGTTTTTGTTTAAGAAGGATAACTAGGGTTTGGAATAGCCATTATTGTGAGTACACATAGCTATGTCCAACGTTTTCATCTTGCAATGTTTTTAGATTTATTTATTTAAATTCTAAAGTGATTTAGAAGATGATGTTTGCAGTATTAATCTTTATGATTTTATATATTGCAATATGTTATGGGATATGTGTGTGTGCTTCCGCGAACTATTATTGTCCCATACGATGTCAAAAGTTATCTCTTTCATATGTCGACATGCATGTATTGATAGAAGATCGATGAATTTTTGACAAACAAAAGTTAAGCCTATTATGTCAATTCTTTGATGGAAGATAGGTTAAAATCTTTTGTTTACGAGGATTATGTCTATTATATGTCATTGTGCAAATAGTGATGGAAAATAGAATGAATCCTTGTATATTCCGCAGTATTGATCTTCCCTGATCCATATTTTATGTATATATTGTGTGGCTCCATAAGTATTCTTATGTGAGCATTTCCAACTAGACTAATCATAAATTCGTTTGTGGTTATTTTGGTTGTGCATTCCGATTAAATTAATCATGGGTTCTATTGTGGTTAGTTTAATTGAGAATTTTGGATACAAAATCATTTTGTGGTTTTTGGTGTCCAAAGAAATCCTTCTTTTCTCGTAAAAGTAAGGTCGCTCTTGTTGTTCTTTCGGGAATGACATCAAATGGGGGAGAGTTCTTTTGAACTTGCGCTTAATTTCCATATCTTTGCGCGGAGTGCGGCTGTGGAATATTTGAGGAGTTATCTTGTATCTTTATAAACTTTGTGATGAATGCATTTAGATTCGGCTTTATGATTGCATCTAAACGAAGTTGATATGTACTTTTCTTTGGTCTTGAAGTGTCTCCATGAAAATTTCATTAGGATCCCGTTTTCGTACCTTTGCCAATTTTATTGACAAAAAGGGGGAGAATTAATATGTAGTTCACACTACAAATACATATGGTTGTCGGATCATTATGTAAGGGGAGTGGTTTTCGTGTTGAGACGAAGTATTGACTAAGGGGGAATGATACCTATCACCATAGTATTGTTGTCGAAGTTGTGATATAAGAACTTTGATGTTGTGTAATAATACTATGAAACTGTATAACAATGATCGTGAGCTTTTGTTTCTCATTGTTATGGCTACGAAACTTCAACAACTATGATGCTGAACTGAACATCTATGGAATCATCGGAGTACTTGGAAAAGACAAAGTTTTCGAGTAATGTTGAAGCACCAAGGAGATCAAGCATGTGGACGACAAGCTACAAAGTTTTATCTATTTTGGTAACAAAACTAGTCATAAAAACCCAAGGTGACCAAACTTGTGGTACAAAAACCCCACTCAAATGTTGGGATTCATTAAAACTCCATCTTAAACTAAATTGATACAAAAACCCCAAATTTCAAAAAATTGATACAAAAACCCCAAATTTCAAAATTGGTTTAATCAAATTTTATGATGAAACCAAAAATTGGTTTCGTCAAATTCTATGAGGTTTCATCAAAATTTTGTTTTTTTGGGGTTTTTGTTTTACTTTTGTTTTGGCGGGTTTTTTGTGGATGGATAGTGACACCATTGGGGTTATAACTCGCGGACCGTTTTTGTAATCCATATGTATTGATAGTTTTGTCACTAAAATTGACAAAGGGGGAGATTGTTAGAGCATTGCTCGGTCGAACTCGCATGCGTTGCTATCTCAAGCATGTTTGTCAATATTAGTGATCAAAACTATATGTCTTGATTTCTAGTTTACTTATGACTAAGTCTCGGTCTAGGATAGTTAAGTGTAGTTAAGCTCCAGACTCCATGGCAATCATCTTACAAAGACGAAGAACTACTCGAGGACCAGTTGAAATTCATCCGACTAAAAAGGTATGTGGAGACTTGAACTTATCTATCACTCAAAAGTCTACTCTATCTCTTATTCTTGAGACAGTAGTCGTATAAGTATGATAGTTTTCATACATACACATTTGATATTTCGAGCGGAGTTTACTCGCCTATCTTTTTCTCGAAATATGTGTTGGTAAGATTTTGCTTTAACCACTTTCATCTTTACCCGTGACGGAACTCATGTGGACATTTCAATCTTGAAAATAGCTTTGATGACGACAGTCGTGAATAACGATTGTTATAACATTATAGAAGAATGTTTCAATGATTGAAATGTAGAGTTGAGATTACCAACTATGGATATAAGCATATATAGTGTGTTCGCACATTAGTGTATAAATCCATGTGCCGGAAACCAAGTGTGTGCATATGTGTGCATACGGTATTGGTGAAGGAGACAGGTTGGGTACACGTACCCGTACGCGTACCAGCGGAAGTTTTCCAACCGAAAATTTCTGCTGAGTTTGTAGTTTGCAAACTAGTAAACCAGTCACCTTAGGTACGCATACCCGTACGCGTACCCACGGAAGTTTCCAAGCCTAAAATTTTTGCTGAGTTTGTAAACTCAAATCCGGTAGCTAAGGTATGCATACCCGTACGCGTACCCAAGCTGGTTATTTCTCAAATCGGTAGTTCATGAACTTAAAACAATAAATTATAAGGAATGAAATCTTTGCAAACCGTGGGTATATTGTTCATGAATTGATTCAAATGGAACAATCCGATTTTATTTCAAATGTGTCTATGAATAAAGACCTAAGCAATTGAATAACTCTTCAACTAGTTCTTATGAGTCATTTGAACTAGATATGAGAAATATGAATATGGTTAAAATGAAAGTGCTCATCTGGTTAACCATTGGTTAACTATTTGTGAACCAACTAAGTGTACACATTTAGGTACGGTTAATCAAACCTAAATGAATACATTTTATTTCTGTGTGACAAGCTAAGTTTCGATCTAACGGTTGAAAGATATTAGCTTGGTTGAATCAGGTTTTTCATCTAACAGTGAATATTGAATGCTTTGTTATCAAGGTAACTTGGATTGCGAACCCTGATTTGAAAACTATATAAAGGATACATCTAGCAACTGGAAAAACTAATCCCCACACCTACTGTGTGATACTAGTTAGTTTTGCTAGAGAGTCGATTCTCCTTTAACCTTAGGTTTCTTCTCGAGACCTTGTAGGTTAACGGCTGAAAGACTTCATTGGGACTGTGAAGCCAGACGAAACTACTTCTCTTGTAGTTGAGCGATCTGATCTTGCCATTTTCTATCGTACGAGTTCAGTTGAATAATTGACTTGAGATTATATCTCCGATAGGGCAAGATAAAAAGAAATCACAAACATCTTCGTCTCATCGTTTGTGATTCCACAATATCTAGTTTCGCTACCATACAATTTAGATTATTGTGAGGTGATTGATAATACTAGGTTGTTCTTCGGGAATATAAGTCCGGGTTATCAATTAGTTCATGTTCACCTTGATTTATCAAAAGACGGAACAAAACTCATAGGTTTATCTGTGGGAGACAGATTTATCTATTATCGTAGACTTTTCTATGTGATACATATTTGTTTATTAAAGTCTTCGACTCTGGGTCGTAGCAACTCTTAGTTGTGGGTGAGATCAGCTAAGGGAATCAAGTGCGTAATATCCTGCTGGGATCAGAGACGTAAGTAGCGCAATTGTATCTTGAATCAGTGTGAGATTGATTAGGGTTCAACTACAGTCCAGATCGAAGTTAGTTTGTAGTAGGCTAGTGTCTGTAACGTCTTAATACAGTGTGGTGTTCAATTTGGACTAGGTCCCCGGGTTTTTCTGCATTTGCGGTTTCCTCGTTAACAAAATTTCTGGTGTCTGTGTTATTTCTATTCCGTATTATATTTTGTTATATAATTAAAATATCACAAATTGTACGTTAAGATCAATCAATTAGAATATCCAACCTTTGGTTGTTAATTTAAATTGATTGACACTTGGATATTGGTCTTTGGTACCATCCAAGTTTATCTCTCTAGTATTTGATAAAGACTCGCAGATTTCCATTTGCTTGAGTAAAGATCAAATCGAGAGATTGAGATATTAACTCTTTGATATACTTTTATCTAGATTGAGTATGACTATCTAGTTGATTCTCTAGAAAGTATATTGGAGTTAGTCCATACAGATTGCTAATCGAAATATTGGGCGAGGTTGTTAGACCCCAGCTTTTTCAAGAAGTAAAATACACAAACGTTAATTTCTAATTACTTGATAGCAATCCTATTGTGTTTGGTTAAGTCCGAACCTATTATCAAGTAATCATACTTTGTTGTTGTATTGTCTCGATCTTGTATCCAAAGTCAATCACGCAAGTTATCTTGTTGTCATATTGTCTCGATCTTGTATCCATAGACGATCACACGAAGTGTGAACCGATTAGTTGTATTGTCTCGACTCAGTCCATAGACAATCACTTTCAGAGAAAGGACTTATAGGTGGAAAAGTTTTAGATTGAGGTATATTTGGGTACCCTCGTCTTTTACACCTCTATTTTCCCTTCATCATTAATACCTTCCGCTTCTTCTCTCGCTCTCTCTGCCATATGGGCGGCTATAGCACAATCTCCTTCATCATCTGGTTGAGTGCAAACAATATTACCACCACTACGATCTGTTACAACTATTGAGTTTTCAACACTAAATTGGACATCCCATTACTCTTCAAAAAGAGCCTTAAAATCCCTCATTACAAGTTCCATTAATTCTGTTCTCAAATAACCACCAAGAATACCTAACATGCCAAGAAGAAAATTTAATCCTAATTTTTTGTCTTGTGGATTCAACAATAGAACAATAAACGTAATAATATTCATCTTTTCATAACTTTGTTATATTTACATTGCATTTTAAGACCCATGCTGAAAAGAAATGTATCTCAGTGATTTACCCATGTGTTTAAAGTTCGATGAATAACACTCACATGAAACATGAATTCGTGTGCAGTAACATGAGTAGAAGCGGGGAACTTGACAGTAAAATCAAAAAATACCTTCAGAAACTTCGCGAAGGCTCTAACATACGACCAATCTAAAGGGTATGGCGCGTGCAAAGGAGGTGGTGGTGGGGCCTTATCAGAACTTGTTTGCTTGCGTTTCTTCCCTCTCCTTGCAGTAGCAATAACTTCTTCGTCGAAACTTAAGTCTGCATTTTGGTCTTCATGCATCCCATTTAGGTTGGTTATTAATAGTGGAAGTACTACAAGTAGAAGCAACTGAAGGAATTTGAGTTTCAACAAAACAAAACTTCTTCTTAAATGCCTTGTCCTCATATTCTAACCTCTGAAAAGCTGGCCGATACTTCTCAACCGAGTCTAACATTGTGAATGTTGAATTCCAACGGGTATCTACATCTAAGACCAATCCTTTATTGCATTCGATCTTCTCGAAAGCGGCACACTCCATGAATTTTTTCAATCTTGCAAAAGAACTCATATAATACTTGACCATTGCTCTTATTCTTTTAATTGCCATGTCATACTCCTTTATTCCATGCTTCACAACAATGGCAATGACATGAGTAGCACATCTGACTTGTAAGAAACCTTTCACTTAATCAGAATTCTTTCTGAGCACTTGTTTTTTAAGATATGATATAGCTACATCGTTGGAAAAAATATTATCTAAAGTTATAGTAAACACATTTTCGATCTCCCAATCTAACAAGCATGTTTCTATCATCCTACCAATAGTCTCACCACTATGACCTACAATTTGGATGAAATTAATTATCTTCTTGTGCAACTTCCAATTAGCATCTCTCCAATTTGCAGTAATAACCATATATCCCAACTTTTGAAGTGAGCTCCATGTGTCAGTGGTGAGGCAAACTCTGACTTTATTAACCTTGAAATAATTCTTCAATCTCTCATTCTTAGATGCGAACAGTTCCATAACATCTCGTTGTATAGTGATACGAGATGGTATCTTGAATCTTCTTTCAAGTACCCTGCAAAATTCTCGGAAACCTTCCCCCCCAACTATTCTAAAAGGCAGCTCATCTACTATGATGAATATAACCAATGTTTTATACACGAATCCCGACAAAAATTTACAGCAACTAACTTCTCGTTTTCTCCCAGCCTAGCAGGTTCAAAAGAAAGAGTCGACTGACCAGAAGTAGCAATATTCAGACATCTCTTTTAATGGTTACCCAAGGAGCCGATCCCATTCTTCGAAGAGTCGGCTTTCATTCTCAGTTTATATTTCTTACAAGTTACCATTATCCAATATTCAGGGTCTTGATCAACTTGTTCCCATACCCATGAAGTTTTCTTCCGCTTCTTAGCAGCTGATGCAGTGATGGTACCAGCTACGAAAACATTGGCAGGTGGTGAAGATGGAGATGGTTCACCTGCAGTTGGTACTTGTCCAACTGAACTAACTTTTGTACTGGCGTTAGAAGATCTTAGAGGAGGATGTAGTGGTGGAAACGTTGCATTTAAGTTAACGGAAGCCTGAATATTCATAAGGCAGAAATTCAAATCAGATAACATGTAAAAAAAACATATCAAAGTGCACTCAAAAATCCTAAGTTAACAGTTTTATGTACTCGTATTAACTCTGCAAAAAGCATATTATGTAAGAATTGTACACAAGCTGTAGACTAACAATCAATAACTCATCACATCTAAAAACAAGAGAGGAACAAACTTTTTATAGTTTTAACCAAAACTAAAGAACACAAGCTAATGAAACTGCCTAGGAATTCAATTTTACGTCTCTCTCTCTCTCCTTCTTCATCCTTTTTACTTGTATCAACATAACGACTAGCAAAAAAAATGTAATGCAACAAATTTAATTTAGTACCACCTAACCATCCAGGATTACTTCCATCCTTATAACCTAATGCAGAATGACTTATTATGTGAATCAGACTTATGAGGAAAGAACTCACGCTATTTGCACAAGCTAAACTAAGAAAAAAAAAGAACCAGCCAAAGTTCTCATACTTGGTGGAAATTGTTTCGCCCAGAATTCATAATTCTGACACCCATAAACAGTTCTGTCATACCTTTTCAGACACATTCACCCATTCAAAGAATTCCCCATCTCAGTTTCATATATCAAATATTTTCTAAATACAGAGACAACAAAGCACACAAAATAACAAATAAAAATGTAGGCATAGAATTTCATTGAGAAATGAACATAAGATGCATACTACTTCATTATATTTCTCAATTTTCTTTTTTCTTTTTTGTTTACAATTACTACAAAGTTCGTCCATTTACTTATACCACATATACATACTATAGGCTACATCAATAAAATCAAAGTTCAAGAAAACACCCAAATTTTAGAACCCTAATTTTCGAATTCTTGAGGAAAAATATCTTACTGGTATTGATCCTGATTCCTCCATAGTTGAATCTAAGAAATCAACTGGAAAAAAACAAAACATGTAAAATCATTTTAGTAAACCCTAGGTTAAACATAAATCGTGTAAATCAAGTAACCCAAGTACATAAATATGATAAAATGATACCTTTTAAAAGCAATTAGATGTTCACTTATTTACTTCGTTTGAAAATGATACCTTCTAATTTACCCTAGCTAACACTGACAGGTTACAACTGAGTTATGATTAGACTCTATGAGAAGAAGGAGGAGAAGAAAAAGAAGGATAAAATTAGATTATACTAGATATTATGATTCATGATTTGATTTTTGAACACATCTTGATAACTGAGTTCGATCGTCTTTGGTTTCTGTTCTGTGAACTGAAGAAGGAGGCGAAGAGAAATGAAGTGAGAATTAGGTCGACAATGTATTGATGTTATTACTTAGGTTATTACGAAAGGTGTAGATTAAATTTTAGGTTTTAATCTAACCGGTTTTCCAATGGTTTTCGGTTCGGTTTTTGAGGTCAAACCAAACCAAAACCAAAACCAATACTATCGGTTTTCTACTTTCTACACCATAACCAATCCATTAGTAAATGACCCGGTTTGGTTTCCTCTTAATCGGTCCGGTTCGGCCAGGTTCTAGCGGAAAACCGAAATCATGTTCAGCCCTACCATTGTCCGTTGGTTGTGCTTCGAATCACAAGCACCATGCATAAAGTTTTGGTTGAACAAACATTATTTCATTTTATTTTTTATTGTTATATTCTCTTTTATATTGCAGTCAATTTTATTTTAACGGTTAAAACTATGATTTATATAATTGGTATTATAGGTAGCAGGGTACCGTTTAGGTGATCCAACGTTTATGATCATTTTTTCCTAAATAGTATGGTATCATCCTCAAAATATTGTATCTATTTTTATCAATCGTGTTAAAAACAACCAACTACATCTTTCACAATAAAATGTTATTCGTATTGTAAATACACATAACTAATATTGTCCACGACTATTCACCAACACTCACCACTATAAAATCACCATCTCCACTATTTTTTCCACCAACACAAGTATTATCGCCTCCACCACTCACTTACACCCGTCACCATGTCTACCAACCACTCTTCTTACACTACCACCACTAATCTCTATTGATATACTCTGTTTCTAAAAACAACCTTGTTTGGTTTGCACAAAGACTAAGAAAACTAATTATCGTAGCCACTTTTTCATATTTTTTTCTAATATGTCCCTGGTCCCATTCATTTGATATTAGTGAAAAGGGGAGAGAGAAATGGTCTCATTCCTGTGTTAAAAGTGAAAAATAACAGAGAGAAGTGGTCCCTTTAGGGTAGCTAGTAAACTCCAGCCTATTTCTTTTTTGACATATCCAAATAAGGAAACCAACATATTTTTTATAAACAAAGGAAGTAATTTTTATTAGTGGAAATATATATTCATTAGATTGATTAAGAGGACATTTATAATGAAAATTTAATGAACTATCCTGTATGAGCAATAAATGAGACACTAATTAATAAAACACTCATAATGTTTTTTAAGTTGAATAAATCATGACCATCGATTTATCTTCTCCTAAAAAAATCTGGACCTCTCTTTATCTTGCCTAACTTGTCTAAAATTTGTTTTGTATTATAGACTGTTATGGCACGGGTATAAGTTAGCTTTGTACTTCTTCTTTTTTTCTGATGCATATGAATTAGCTTTTGGGAATGCATCCAAGTGTTGTATGGTTAAAAATAAATGGACTACCTGGTCTAAATTTCCCATCGATCCACCCCCGGCAACCAAAGTACCACTCTAGCGCGCAGAAAGAGTCAACGGTAACCTATTCCAAAGTATCTTTTAACTTGGTGGGAAATACAGGCTTGGAGCCTGTGTTGTCAATTTATAAAGTATTTATCAGAGTCTCTTCAAAAAAAAAGAAGAAGGTTCTTGGCCTAAACAATTTAGAGGAGTGTAAAACCTTTTCCTTAAAGAACACATTTGTGGAATGGTTCGTTCGACCAAGTGATTAAATTTTTTTGTTTCATGTTCTTTTTATTTCTTTGCACAAGTGTTAACATTTTTAACCGTACACGGTGCAAATAACCAATTTGCTATTCAATATCTAGAGTTGAATATGAGTTCTGAGAAAATTTTCGAACACAGTGCAACATTAACCAATTTTTAGGTCTCAACTACCATCATCAACCGCATTTTTGCACCAACTACCATCTCCAAGTGAGCAGTTCCTAATATTGGCGGCATCCCTCTTTCAGATATGGCGATATTTAGTCTTATCAACAATGTCAACGTAACCCTGAAACCATTGACATCTACTGTCACTTATGAATATCCTCCATAGCCGAATTACATAAACGTATAGGGTTTTGGTGCAAACCTGCAAAATCAATAGAAAGCTCATTGTTATCTATGTTGTGATTGATGTCTGATTACATCACTATTTCATCAAAACTCGAAACCACAAACATATAAAAATTAATCATACTAATCAACTTGAATTTCAAACTTAGACGATATAAAGGGGGAATGATTACTTCCATTAAATTGGGATCAAGATGGCGACTGTTAGCATCAGAAATACTTTCTCCTTAAGTCATCATCTCTATTGCATCATATACAAATTATAATCCAATAGAAATAGGATTCATCCGTCCATAAACTTCAATCCATTTAAATTATATTCCGTTTAAAGTCATTACCTAAGATTGATTGAACATAGAAAGAATCCATTTTTTATCCAATTTTTTTTCCTTATTCGAATGTTATTTTTTAGGTACGTACATTGTTTTAGTGGTCGTATAATCAAATTAGTGGATGTATAAACCAAAATATGTCTGCATAATGTGTTATGCATTCTTTTTGGCAGTTACATAATGTATTATGCATCTTTTGTGGTGTATGCATAATGTGTTTTTAGTGGCTCTATAATGGTTCATCAAGTTTTCAAAATTTTAGTCTAAAAGAACAATTATCTCGGACTTTTCGTAAAAAAAAATTAAATTTGGTATTGTTACTCGGTGTGTAAATCTCTTTAAAAACTTTCCAAGGAGATAAAATTTGTAAAATTATAAGACACAACATTTTAGATATGTTTTATCCTAGTTTGCTTGGCAATTATATCCCTGAAGAAAATAGAATGGATAACGGGTTATGCACACATTTTTTAATTCCACGTAATTATGGATGTTACAGAAACCAAAAAAATTTTTTGGGCACAATTAATTTTTTGGGACCTTACACCAAAATTCCATGGGCTTTATCTTTCTACGGCATTAGAACACCCTTAAAATCGAAACCTGTTTTGAGGCATACTGAAATTTTTTGAGGCATACTAAATAATGCCAAAATAGGGTCACCAAATAAAAAACAACATCACCCCTTATCCACCCTTTTTGATAATGGCATAACTACCCTTACATAATTGGTGTTAATGATTATGATTAGATTTGATTAGCTAGGAATTTTAAGGATTGATTAAAAATTATATTATTAGTGGTGAATTAGTAGATAAATCAAATTTATGTGAGAGAGTTGGGATTCTTGAGAGGAAGAAGAAGAAGTGAAAAAAAAACTTGGGTTTTGAATTTTGAGATTTTAATGATTAGAAGTGACCAAAATATGTGATTCAAATCATAGGTAGACTTCTATACGAGGTTTAATTTCTTTTTATAAGTTAAATCTGGCAAAAAATTTAATTTTTAAAACCCAGATCTACTGACCAAATGAACTGTTCGGCTGATAACTTTTCAGCCGAACCTCAGTTTTTTGAAAATATACCTAGGTTCGGCTGATAACTTGTCTGTCGAACCTAGGTATATTTTCAAAAAACTGAGGTTCGGCTGAAAAGTTATCAGCCGAACCTAGGTATATTTTCAAAAAACTGAGGTTCGGCTGAAAAGTTATCAGCCGAACTTCACTCTGTAACTGACGAGTTTTGGTTCGGCTGATTCGAACAAAATCTAGCAAAGTCGCATTAGCCGAACATAGTGTTTCTCTAAATCTACACTAGGTTCGGCTCAAAATTGATACTCCAAGATCAGCCGAACTGATCTTCTGAAAACCCTAATTTCATCTTTGAAATCATATTCTATCGATCAAACAAAATAAAATCAATCAAAAACAAGATGAGTTTGTTAGACATACATTCTAAAATACATATAAGAGCAATTGAGATTTGGATTTCGCACTCCAACATCGCTCACTTCGATTCGTGTTTGCTTTGCTTGATCAATTTCTTGATTGAATTTGAGTCCAAGATGTTTGAGTTTAAAGTTTATTTTGATTTTTGATTTTAGGTTTTTGATGATAAGAACACTCTAATAATTTAAATTGTTTAAGGATATATAAGTAATTGCACTACCTTTAGACATCTCTTATAAATCCACCCTAGATAATATAATGAATGAGTATGCCTCAAAAAAAAATGAGTATGGCTCTAAACATGTTTCTTAAAATCGGGAGAGTCTCGAGGAGATGAAAAGTTACGACTTCATCAAATAAAAGACCAACAACTTCTGTAAGTTTCCTAGAATATAAGAATCCTTGTGTCAGAAGGTATCCTCCTGAGCATGACTCTGACTCCCTTGGAAATCATGCTGCATATCGCACCTCAAAACATAACATAAGAATATATTGACACTGTTTTATAATATAAAAAATATTCCAAGGACTAAAAAGTAAAAATATCTGTTCTAGGCATAGTTAGAGACGGAGACAAACAGGAACAAAAGGGAGATCGAAGTAAAACACCATAATAACACGCATTGTTCAGTTTTGATTTTTAGCTGTTTTTAAGGTATAATTTTATTTGTTTATTTTTATTGCTTTTTAAAAATTGGAATATGTTTACTCTGTTTTTATTAGATTAATAATTAATTGAGAAAATAAGTACTTTGGATTTCATTATCTTGGATCTTAATCAATTATGGTATAAATCTCTTCTTCCTCATATGATGAGTTTGTTTTTATTCTTTTGTTGTGATTTTGTTTATATGTGATGTGTTTTTTTTCTTGTTCATGTTTAACATTGATTGAGTATAGTATGATAGAATCCTTGAATCTGTGGGATTACCCTGTATCTATAGAGTTTCTGTAGAATTCAGATTCTCAAAAGCTTATTAACTGAATTTGTATAGCCAGATTTGATTTAATTTTTGGTGTAAAAATCATTCCTTTTTAGGATTTCAAGGGTAATTTTTTTATATATATGTATGGTAGTTGTTGATTCTTGTATGTTTGGTGATTTCTTGTTAATTGAATTTGGTTTCTGCCTTTCAAAATATGTTTTCTTTAAAAGCAAACGTTTTTTTTTTGTGTTAATTGAAGATCCGTTCTATCCATAAGGTGATTTCTTGATCTTTTGGTCCATGAAACCATTGCATTAAGATTCTCATCAATGTGATTGCGTTTCCGTTCCTCCGTACCTGATGATATAATCTTGTTTATCAAGTTGTATAATATATTATTTGGAGAATTTAGGTAATATCGTTGTATTGTTAGATCAATTATGATATATTTGTTTAGTTGTGATATATTTGTTTAGTTGCAGACAACGGAAAATTTTACAACTTACTTTTTGGGTTAATCTGTTGTTTCTATAATCAAATAATATTGTTCCCTGAAAAAGAAGAATCTGAAACATGGGTCTGTATAGTTTTATTAGCATGATGAACAACTTGATTTGGTATTTCCTCTACTTTTGAGCTTTGTAGAAGGATCAGGGTTTCTTGTTCTTTTGTTGTGTTAATTAACATGATGAATAACTTGATTTGATATTTCTTTTTCATCGCTATACTTGTGACCTTTCTGTAAGGATTAGGTATTTCACGTATTGGCTTCATATTATTATTATCTCATATGTATTTTTGTTTCTCTAGGTTCAGTTGTAAATTATTTTCAGACAAGATTGTCAATTTGCTAAATAGTGGAGCTATTTTTCTTTTTAATCTCAATAATTAGTTTCAGTATTACTGATTAAAATAAATAAACAATAAGTTTCAGTATCTTTAACATTTTCTTTATGCGTGGACTCAGATATTAATGGCCGCAAAATGTGTACAATCAATTCATGAAGAACACACAACATCCTTGACTTATGGAAGCTCTCCGTCAGAAATGCACACTGCCATTAAAAGTGAACTTGCCTCTACTGCACTACTTTCAGGCAGTCATGTCATGGCAGCTATAATTAACCAGCAACCATTAAAAATGGGCACGGATAGTATCAGTGGTGAGAAAAAGAAGGTTAAACGCTCTCGCAAACGTAGAAATAATATATTATGTCCTGGAGAGGAATCTGATGGTGGGAAGTCTGTGGAGGTTGATCTGCTTTTCGTCTTACATGACTTCCTCATTCTTAGTTTATAATGGACAGTTATGTTGTATACACTGGTTTCTATTTGTCATCTTATTCCTACTTCAAACCATGCTTTCGTTATTTCTCTCAATTGTTGTTGGGTGCAAGTATTTTTAAGTGAGGTTGAGGTGATCCCAAATTGTAACCTATTGGAAATCACCTTTTCTTCTCCACTTGTTGACACCATTCATATGCTCACTGCACATATTGCATGCAGCTAATCATTCATGACTGTAATTTCAAATTGTCTTTCCCCTGGAGTTCTATTTTAGTTATGAATTATGTTGTTACCTTTCTGCTGTTCATATAACTTTTTCTTCTTCTAATCATATCTTTCTTACAGGACGGTAATGCAAGATATGATCGGCAAAATGATGGCACCTCTGAATGCTCAGGTAGTCAGGAATCTCAGAAGGTATACATTATGGCTTAACCTTTTGCTAGATGTTAAATTGTATTTATAATTGACTTGGGTACGTAAGGGCAAATTGTGAAGTCCAACAAAGGTTTCAGGGTAAACGGTAAGATCTATGGAGACATTTGGATAGGGTGCGAAGGTTGTTAAATTGCTATCGTACTGCATTTGTAGCTCTACACACAGACGCATGCACACATTTTTGTTGATTTGCTTGCATAAGTGTATTTTGTTTTATAAGCCGCCGGTTTATTTTACCATCCATTATATCCCTTGGGATTATTCTGAACCGTAAATTTCAAACTTTTGAGTGTCTAATCGACTAAAATAAGCCATCATTTGATTTGTTAAAACAGGTTTCTGTTAGGTGGAACCCAAATGGAGCATGCAGACCCATGATTGATGAAGCTCCTGTATTTTATCCTAATGATGAGGTATGTTGCTAAATGTTACACCAGTAGTTCGTTAACATCTATGTAGAGTTGATGGTAATCTGTAGAAAAATAAAATAAAATAATCAAATTGTTGTTCATGTGATGTTACAACCGGTAGGAATTTGAGGACACACTAAGTTACATTGCAAAGATTCGTGAGAAGGCAGAACCATATGGAATATGCCGTATCGTACCTCCTCCTTCCTGGCAGCCACCTTGTCCTTTAAGAGAAAAAGGTATATGGGAGCAAGCTAAGTTTGGTACTCGGATTCAACAAGTCGACAAGCTTCAAAACAGGGAGTCCATGAGCAAAAAATCCCGAAATCGTAGCCACCGAAAAAGGAAGAGAAAGAGGCGCTCAAAGATGGGATCGAGCAGGAGGCGTCCCAAAACAGAAAGTTCTGAGAGCAATGACTGTGCTGCCTCTGACACAGATGAGAAGTTTGGATTTCATTCGGGTTCAGATTTCAGTCTGAGCAGTTTTCAGGAATATGCCAATAATTTTAGAGAAAAGTATTTCGGAACAAAGTATATTAAAGATAGTATAAACTACTAACTCTCGGTGATGAACTTAACAAAATCTTCGGTGCCATCGGTAGAAGAGATAGAAGGTGAATATTGGCGAATAGTTGAGAAGCCAACAGATGAAGTTGAGGTACGAGGAGATATTATATTTTAGTTTTCAATTTCTTGGAATTTGCCTGTTATGCTTAATACATACAATTTCAGGTTCATTACGGAGCTGATCTGGAAATGGGGTTTTTGGAAGTGGATTTCCTAAATTATCGTCCTTGATTACTGAAAACAATACAGACCAGTATGTGTTGTGGGTGGAAACCTAAATAACTTTCCGCGGCTACCAGGTTCAGTACTTTGTTTCGAAGGAGAAGACATATCTGGGGTTCTAGTTCCATGGCTAGATATTGGCATGTGTTTCTCATCATTTTGTTGGGTAAGCTTTGTGGAATTAGTATGATGAATTTTAGTGCTTTTTTAGAACTTAAAATAATGAACATTGTTCTATGGTGGTTAAACAGCATGTCGAGGATCACCACCTTTACTCGCTAAATTATTTGCATATGGGTGAACCTAAGATTTGGTATGGAGTCCCTGGAACTCATGCTTCTGAATTGGAGGATGCTATGAGAAAACATCTACCTGATCTGTTTGCAGAACAACCAGATTTACTTCATGAATGGTATGTGAATGCTGCCTTCTGGTTATTAATTGAAGTATAAAACTTTAGAAAACTAGTGCTATTATTTTTTTTATCAGGAAAAAGGTTATAACCTTAATGATAAAGAAAGAAACTAAAGGAATATTTGCAATCAGTTCTTAGAGTTCTTATAGACTTAAAGGCAGAACATTTTGAAATGTCACACCATAAGGAATATGGCTTCTGTTGTTAAGGCAGTATAATGACCTGTGTGTAATGAAACACTGATTAGGAGGACCCAAAAGGTTCGAATAGGGAATTTATGCTTATGCTTTTCTAAGACAGGACTGCCTCAACTTTAAGTTGTGCACTAGGATACTAAGGTAGGTACAAGGCTGTATATATTGGCAGTTTTAGTTTGAATTTTTAGTTTGAAATATCTCATTTAGGAAAAACATTAGATCAATCAAGGAACTTTATATGAAAATATGGTGCGTTCAATCAGTTCTTTTTTCTCATGGACCAGTCTACATTCTGTAGTTCATTTTTTCACCTTAGTATGGTTTTCTTCCATCCTAGTTTAGGTCAAGCCATTCGTTCACTTTCTTCTGCTACTTCATATTGATTTCATGCATCGACTTTGTTCCTTGCCTCGAACAGGTCACCCAGTTTCTCCATCGGTTCTAAAATCTGAGGGTGTTCCTGTCTACCGAGTTGTTCAGCGTTCTGGAGAGTTTGTTCTGACTTTCCCTAAGGCATACCACTCTGGTTTCAATTGTGGATTTAATTGTGCTGAGGCTGTGAACGTTGCTCCAGTTGACTGGTTACCACATGGACAAAGTGCAGTAGAGCTGTACAGTGATCAGTGTCGAAAGACATCTATATCCCATGATAAGTTGCTTCTTGGGGCAGCTAGGAAGCTGTTTGTGCTCTCCAGGGCTCTTAATCCTTGGAAAGGAAACACCAAGAATTTTAGTTGGAAACGTGTTTGTGGGAAGGATGGGATACTTACGCAGCAATCAAGGTAAAATGTTTTCTTTATCTGTATTATTTTGGGACGTGGGTTTTCTTTTAACTTGAACCTGATTACATGTGACATTTATTTTCAGACCCGTGTACAAATGGAGCAGGAAAAGAAGAGATATCTTCCAATTATTTCACGACGCGGAGGATGGACAGTGACTTTCGATTTAACCAAGGAGAGAGAGTGTTTTTCATGCTTCTATGATTTGCACCTCTCTGCTTGTGGTTGCAAATGTTCATCTGACCGCTTTTCATGCCTAAACATGCAAAAATTTATGTTCATGTGAACCAGGCCGGAGATTTTCATTTTCGCTATGGTATGATGAACTAAACACCCTAGTTGAAGCTTGGAAGGAAAACTTAGAATCCTTGCGGCGTTGGGTGTCGGAGGACACAGCAGCTGATGTCCAAAAGCTGGATCCAGGGAATGAGATATCCAAGTTCGAGTATACTAACAGAACGGAAAAGGAATCTTGTTCCAAACCGAGAGAAGAAATCCCAAACATGAATGAGCTTTGCAAGTCTGACAGTTGTTCCAAGGATGTAATTCACTCAGAAAATAAAGTTGATGTTAAAGGTATGGGATCAGACCGATGCTTTGATTTGAATTTCCAGAGTGTGTCTGATGATTGTGAATCAAAGGGACCAGAAGTACACGATATTTGCATTAGAAAAGCCTCTACCATTTCTGTGGTCGACAGTTACACATCAAGCATTAAAAAAGAAAAAGTTCATCGATGTTCTGATGAAGCTGTAGAGCCTGAAACTATGAGCCTTGGCAATAAAGAACAAACTAAGGGTCAACTTATCCGAGAGAATTTAAGTTCTTATTGTGAATCTGCGGTTTCTCACTTCGATCAGTCAACTCAATGTGCAATGGATGAAATGCACCCTTGTACATCTAATGGTCCTAAGCTGTTCGGGATTGACCTTGTAAGAGTTTCACATCCATGTTCTCCTGTTGCATCAACTAGCTCTGGAAGAGCCGAGAACAAAAGATCCAATTCAAACATAGAAGTTTGTCCGACTGATCAAATATGCGAGGCACAGAAGTTGCATGTTGAGCCTCTAAATCATGGAACTGTGGTATCTGGAAAGCAATGGTCCAGTAACCTGATCAAATTTCCCAAAGGTGTGTTGCACAATTACCTCCATCAGACCGTCGGTCATATTTATGTATTTATATGTATATATATTGTGTGTGTGTTTTCCTTTTTCCTTTCTTATATTTGTATAAACTTGCTGTAACATGTTTAATATTTTTGTTTCAACATGGCAGGATTTAAAAGCCGAGTAGGTTACTTTAGTGTAGTTGATCCAACAAAAATGTGTAGCTATATTTCTGAAGTTGTGGACGCTGGCCTCCTTGGTCCACTATTTAAGGTTAAGTTTCTATTGTCATTCCATTTAATATTATAAAGTTTGTGCTGTGCCAAGAATAAGGATAAGAACACATAAAACCTGCGTGTGAACTACCACAATAGAAACAACGTACCAGCAATGCTTCAAAAAAAAAAAAAAAAAAGAACAACGTACCAGCAATATACTTGAGATCTATGGTTATAATTTTCTTTTCTTAGTCCCCGTGTTTATTATTCTAGTATTACTTATATTTGGTAGTTTTACACATTTTTTCAGGTGACAGTAGAGCACCACCCAGATATGGTTTTCACTAATGTCTCAGCGCAGAAGTGCTGGGAAATGGTAGTAGAAAGACTAAATAAAGAAATTCAAAATTATCATTCTTCAGGTAGACAAGGTGCATCATCCTCATTGCAAGATCCCCGGAGCATCAATGGTCTTGAAATGTTTGGATTGTTGTCTCCAGAAATTGTGAAGGTAAATTGAACATCCTTCTCTCTAAAAGACTATGGTGGCATTCATTCTTTGCTGTCACAGCTTCTGAAACCTGACTTGGGTCAATTGGATTCCAGACTGTTGGAGTCGTCGATTCCAATTCGAGTCTGATATTTAGCATCTGACTTGAGGATCGCCATTGTTGGGCATCCGAAGTAGTCATTAAAGGACATACATATTCCATGACCTTAGTTAACACAAATGACTCCATGACCTTAACACAAATGACAGACATGTTCCATACCCTCATATAGTTAGAACCGGACTCTTGAAAATACATTTTTAAACAAAACAAAATCCAGATTAACTAAGTTAGAAATTGTTGTCAGGTCACAGAAGGTGTTGATGCTTATTGTGGCTTGGAGAGTCAGCTGCTTCGTTCAAGCGAAAAAAGTCTTTATGCCTTGGATATCGTTAAGCAGAATGCAGGATCAACTTACTCTCACGGGAAATCAATAAATAATAATCTCGATGAGGATTTGACTAGACAACCCCATAATAAAAAGTTAAAAATGGAAGTTGATCCATCTGTTGCTGATTTGCATTCTGTATTAAAAGAATTGCTTCTCAAGGCAAATGCCGACCAACTGACGAAGATTCGTAGGGGATTCTCTAATGAGTTGTCTAGTACTGATTGGAAATCGGCGTTCAAGTTTGCGATTGATGAGATTGAGAATAAACTGTAAACAGCCATGGCATAGAAAATCAGAATAAAACGCCATCATTCTTTTCATTTATCATTTATTTATTTGTTTTGATAATTTTTCCTCCTTTAGCATCACATAGGTATGTAGTGGTAGGTCCTAATTCTTTATTTATGTCCACAGTGATCATGGGGAGATGTAAAATTTGTCTTCTCGTGAACATTCGAGGTCTTTTTGTTCTAATTGTTATCCCATTTTTACTTCTCACCATTACCGAGTCTTGTACATAATCTATTTCACTAATCAAAAAGGTAGTAATTTTTCTTCTGACTGTTGCGCTGTGCTTGTTGTACTGCCTTCTTCTCAGTTCCTTGCTTTTATTGTCTGTGTTCTGATTGAAGGATGGATTGATTGAATAGAGAGGAAGTGTAAGAGGTACTTAGTTTGTTGAGATGGAATCCAGTCACACCGGAAAGAGATTGAACGAAAGATCCGCATCAGATGATTCACAGTGATGAACAGAGTTTGTTCGTCAGTTGGTGGGGTTTTGCGTTCTTTTTTTTTTTTTTTTTTTTGGAGGTCAAGTCTGTGTCACCCTCCATTGTTTTCTAGCAAAATTTTCTATTCAGAAAAAGGTCCATGCCCTATACCCGTCCATAGTGATAGAATCAACTCAAGCCTCTGGGAATTGGTTTCTTCCCGGAGCATAAAAACGCACTTGCTAAAGAATGTCATCTTAAAGGAAATTCGAAGTTGGCTTCCCCATGGAAGTCAAATCATGCTACTGTATTTAAGAATGTGGAGGTCATGGCATCTAAAGTTTGCCTAGTCTTTATCTTCTTTGAAACCCTCGGAAATTATTCTTACGTGGATAGCAATATGCAACTAAAAAACGTAACATGTAAAAAAAGAGTTTATTTTTATTTTTCTTATTTTTTCTTTTAAAAAAAAAGAAAAGAAAACATGCAGGAAAGTGTTTATCTTCTTTAAAACCCTCGGAAATTATTTTTACTTAGGTAGTCATGTGCAACTAAAAAACCTTGAAAGTAACATGTAAGAGAAGAGCTTTTTTTCTTCTTATTTTTTTCACTTTTGTTATAGGGAGGAGGACAAGGGAGTGGAAAACTCGCAGTCAACTTACTGATCCACTAATAAGTTAAATTCCAATATTTTCAGGACCAAAATATCCTTTAAAGTCTATTCACTTGTTACTCGTACTAACCCACTGATTCATGATGATGCTCAATAAGTTATCACTATCAACGACCATCCATACTCGTAAATTCAGTCCTAAAACTCAGTATCATCTATGGTTCATCTAATGGAAAATCATCAAGATTTGGACACTTTATCACCGAAGCTATATCTTCATGACTGGTAAATTTATTAGAGATTTTGAATGTTGGGAAAGATGACGCTGAACTCTCAACATTTAACCATTCAAAGCAAAGAGAATCGAACCAAACATTTTGTCAATCTATGTACCTGACTTTGCTGGAAATATAGACTCCCAGGAACCCAATCGATCATAGCATGATTCTCTCTTATTTTTATGAAAGTATAATAAGAAAAAATCTGTCTGTAAACCTCGGTTCTTTGGTACCAGTAGAAGAGAAATGAAGCATTCACGTTTACAATTTGGAACGTGAAATCCACATTTCTCTACAAGACAAGAGGCAGTGAAACTCAACATTTCACTATAGCCGTAGAGAAGGTGAAAATGCAATATTCACTGCCATTTTATTGATGGTGCTGCAGGTGAATCATAATGTTTCAATTTCCATTTTCCTTCTTCCAGTTTTGATCATTTAGTCTTATACTCTTAGTAAAATCACACTTAATTTGAATGTTAAGAAGGCAGAGACGCCACATTTTTCCTTGTGAGTGAGCGGTATATTTGTCTCTGTTTGCAGAATACACACTTGGCTAATGGAATACACAAGGCCACCCACCCTATACGTACGTGAGTACAATCAAGTTCAGCTAAAATGCAAGATGACGAGAAGAATTCACAGTACACAGGAAGCATTATAAATAAACTGAATAAAACAGTGAGCAAGTAGATAGAGATGTTGAGTAATAATATCGATTTTGTTAGGTTTTTCAATCAAGAAACTGCATGGTTTCCAGTACTTCCTCAGTAAACTCAGTTCGGAAGTTTGCGATATCAACTTCTTGCTTGGATGTAACATTGTTGGTCAGTCTACAAAATTTCTATTGTTCTTTCTCTTGAATAAAACGTGGACCGACAAAAGGAAATATTTACATCTATTTTCAATAAGAAATTTTGATTCTTGCTGGCAGTTCCATAAAAAGTTCCTAACATCCAGTTAGGAGGAGATAGGTCTCTTGGAATAAGCTTGCAAAGTGGCCACAAGCTAGCTGCAATAATAATAATATTGAAAATATAAATGAAGCCAATGTACCAAGTTGTGTGCTTTAAACTTAGTCTTCAATCTTCAAGAGTACGCAATTTTCCTTTTGATTAATGGTTGAAATTCTTGTAAGTCGCCTCCACTTCTAAGAAACTAAGATGACTATCAAAACTGCCATCATACTAAAACAGTGTTCCATCTTCCCAAAAAACTATTTTCCCAATTCTCGTTTACCTTGGAGATCGAGCATCCAATATTTCACGCTATCTAAAGAAAACGAGAACTCCTGAAAATTCAGGATGCCAGCTTAACAATCTCGTTCATTCTAGACAACGGGAAACTAATATTTCAGTAAACGAGGAAAAAAAAAGAATCCTAACAAGTTTCAGACTTAATTTGGTTTACTGATTGTAGATGAGGTTTTGTTTTTGTTACTATGGCAAGTTCATATTGTAGCGCATTTTCTTCATCACTCAATCTATGATATAGTACAACACAGTTAGCTTGTCATCACGTTGTTGATAAAAGTAACCAAAGGTATTAAAGAAATTAATAAAATGAAATCAATTAGAACTGGGGTGAAAGACCTAGATGGAAAAACTATGTTCGATCATACCGGCAAAGTTTTCAGATGATTTGAGAAAGAATTTCTAGGGTTTCTTCTTCAAGGTTTTAGAAGAAATACTCGAGGGTAAATTTTTCCGGCTCAGTGGAAATGTTAGACTCGGATGTATACGATGAGTTGACTCCGATTTTTCCACTTCCTTGATCCAACAGCCCCCTCCCTGTAACAAAAGTGATTTTTTTTATTCTTATTTTGTGGTTTTAAGCTTTGCAGGTTTTTTTTTTTATTTTTTTTTTTGAATTTGTTTGTGTTTTGAAGCAGAGCGCTCCCTCCTGAATCCCGAATAAACCGGGTTCTGTCCTATTGGTTGAAAAGGCGTCATAACCTAGCTATTCTCCATGCATAGGAAGTAATTTAAGAGGGAAAAAAATGGATGGCAGAGGAAACACAATCAAGGATAGCCATCGGCTACTTGAAAATCAGAATACAAAATCGACACCCAGTAGTATGTAAATGGAGTCACAGACCTTCTTTTGTTAATGCGACGGTTGCACGGACGCGTAGACGCAGACACGAAACGACGCGGACGCGGACACTACAAGATTTTCAAAAAACTAAGACGCGAACACTATATACATATTTTATTTATATATACAATTATGTATTTATACCACAAAGTTAAGTGTTTCGATCCTAAAAATTAAAAAATGACGCTACGCATGTATAAATTTCAAAAGAAAAGAAAGAGATCGTTTGTTTATACACATCGAAGGTCAAACAATCAATCACTATTAAACACATGGCACAATTAAATCTTAATAAATAATTGATCTAAGTGTTCTCATTTCTTCATTTAGTTAATAATAATAATAAAAATAATGGAAGAAATTTAAATGAAAATGAGAAAAAAACACACTACAAACCCGAATCATCGGTGCGTCCAAACCGGACATGTGCAGGAGGCGCACATTCGTGTGTCAGACAGGCGTCGTCTCAGCGTCCAACGTGCATCCCATATCCGACGTGCGTCGGACGCTGACACGGCTTAAAAAATGCAGCGTGGGTCCAACCCATAATGCGTCGTAAGAAGAAGAAAACTTAGAAATTTTGGGTGGTAGGGAAGATCTAATTTAGGATGACCATCAACTGGGGTGGTTTACTAGCTATATATATATATATATTCCTTTTAAAGTGCAAATATTTTTTGTTTGACTAGGTTTGATGGTGATTGAGAATTTGAGATAGTATTCCGTATACTCATGCATGTCCTTTTCTTGAGTCTCCCCAAAATCCCTTTATCTTTAGTTATGAAATGATTTTATTCTCAACGGCAGTGCTCATTCTACAACCCCTAACATTAGTCCAGATCTGGGTCCCGCTTTAATCTCAAGAGCATAGCATAAAGAACATTAACAGAGCAAACAACGGGTGGGCGTGCGTCCTACGCACAACGCCAATCATCCAAGAATAAACTTAAAAGTTCAGGTCATATGAAGAAGGCTATTATTGGGGGAGAAAGTTTTGCTCTAGCACTGCTAGATCAATTTTGATCTAGCAGCACCAATGTCTACCATTTGGCATCCTAGGATGTCAGCAAACCACTCTTTGAACCTTGGTTAGGTATGTCTGTGTAGTATAATCATAGCCGTGCTTTAACTCCCATTGTCATCACCACTGTTAGGTTTCAGAATCACGAAAGCTATTCTTTCAATATCCCCATTGTCATCACCACTATTAATGGAACAAACTAGAAGTTTATGCTGGATCGAGCTAGTCAGCTATCACTGCCCGATGGCGGGATCCTGGTTAGTGGATGCCAGACTGATTATACTTCAGGGGATGCAAACCCTTCTGGAAATGCTGATGATGCTTATATAGCTCTTGGTAATGTTTTCAAACCATTATCGCATAGAGTGATGGTACAATTATACTGATCAAAAATTAGTGTCAAAAGCAAGAGTGATTCTTAAACGTAAGGGTTTCCCAACAACCACACATTTCACGAATTTCACTAAATATCTTTAGACTTTAGTGCCGTTGGTGCAAAAATACAAAACACATACTACTCACTTAGACGAAACAATGACTGATCTGTCTATCATTTTTGTTAGTATATCTTGATACTGTCATTATATGCGCAGATTATGGAAGGACAAAAATTCTCAATGTATTCTGCTTTTTTTCATACGAAATGCTAAGCATCAACCGAAAGCACTACAAATTTTCATTTAACAGTTGAAATCAAAGTTTTGTTATCCATTAAAATGAAAGCCTTGTTCCTTTGCACACGACACTAAATAACTAAGAATGCCAATCATAAGCAAATTAACACACGCAAACGGAAACGCTCAAGCTTATATATATCTGATATGATGATTTCAATAAATGAATGAAGCATCGGCATGCTCATCAGAGAGTAGAGTCGGGGGCGCTGAGTAAACTGCCTCTCATAATCTTACCATCCACTTTGTGTAGACTAAATTTTTTTAAAGCTAAGTGGAATAAAAATGTTGTTTGCCTGATTAGAGAAAGAAAAAGCATACTCACGTATGGTTAACAAAATGGTTTGCTGACATCATAATATGCCAAATGGTAGGCACCCGTGCTGCAGCGCTAGAGCAAATTTTTTTCCATTATTGGAGCATCACATTCTATTAGAGGGGCATCACTTAATAGGATAAAAATGGGTCATCCATAAGTAATATCAAAAACCCCTTATCTAAAATAATTTTGTAGTGACTAAACAACCCTTATTTAGTTAATTTTAATTTAATTTAATTAGATAAAAATTAAATTAATGAATTTTGTTGTATACTTGGTGAATTCTGGAACAAAGTTTTTGTGGGAAGAAAAACTGACCGTAAAATAAACTTCCACGGTTGGAAATAATCCAAACCTGGACGTAAAATCACTTCTACGGTTGGATTAAAAGAAAACTAGACATAAAATCAGATTCTATGGTTGGAATTAAAAGGAACCTGGACGTAAAATGAGCTTCTACGGTTGGAACTAATTCAAACCTGGACGTAAAACTACATGCAAATAAAATTCTACGGTTGGAATTAATCCAAAGCGGGACGTAAAATCACTTCTACAGTTGGAATTATTTAAACCTGGACGTAAAATCACTTTTACGGTTGGAATTAAAAGAAAACTGGACGTAAAATCGGATTCTACGGTTGGAATTAAAAGAAACCTGGACGTAAAATGAGCTTCTATGGTTGGAACTAATCCAAACCTGGACGTAAAACTACATGAAAATAAAATTCTACGGTTGGAATTAATCCAAACCTGGACGTGAAATCACCTACGATTTTTAAGTTTTTATTTTAGTTAAAGGGTAATCTAGACATTTTTTATATGTGTTAGGATATCCCATAATCACTTTTTGGACATTAAGAATCCAAATGAAACCCCTCTATTGGAGTGTGACGCCCCAATAATGACCTTCTATCAGAACGTGACAGTAGCAATTTGAGACAGTAACATGATCTTACTTGGAAAACGGCTAGGAACCCACTACTCCAACGTTGCTAATAGGGTACCAAATTATCTGGGGTGCACTATAATACATATATGACAAAATAGCTATTGCTTTTGGATTGGTACACCTCCAGTAAATTGGTACCCCTATTATCAGCCTTGCACTACTCCTCGCCCAAATTGGTGGCTCGAATTTTTAGGGTTCACCGAAATATCGATTTAATCCAATTTTGACAGGTGAATTCTCGATTCGTCTTTCGGCGGATTGAATGCAGGTGGATTTTTAGAACCTACAATTCTTACAAATTGGATGCGGATAGAACATCACTCATCCGTTTGACACCTAACCTTAACGACAATATATATACTAGATTAGTGCCTGTGCTATGCACCGGGAATTTTCTTTCTTTTAATTTGGTGTCCGCGGGGCTTCGCCCCTCCCCGTGGCGATGTATTTTTGATTTGGTGTGCGTCGGGCTTCGCCCCATCCCGTGGAGATATATTTTTGATTTGGTGTGCTAATATATTAAATAGGTGGAGAACATATGCAGATTTGGTTTATTTTTTTCTTTTATTTTCTCAGAAAGTATTTGTGAAATATGTTGATTTTTTCCCCTTTATATATTAATTTGGAAAAAAGAGTCCTAATATATTTGTGAAATTTCAAACATGATAAATTAGGTTTTCCTTTTGAGTTTGTAATTTTTAAACCAATCATACGTTGCCAAATGTCCTCACCTAAATATTGTCACGTCATGAACTCCAAGTTGAATTTGGTTTCCTTTTGTTTTTATCTTTTTCCTATTATTTTTAAACAAATCATACGATGCCAAGTGTCCTCACCAAAATGCTCGTTTCACAAAACTCAAAAACAGTATATTTCATCGAATAAAAACGAGGATTTCCTCAACATTTAACGTGGGACTTTTATTTGTCTAGGCCTTTAAGTCTTCGGATATAAAGATTATTATAGAAAATTAGTAAGTAATATATACAGCTTTCTATTGATTGGGGTTTAATTTTTTCTCTTTGGAGACTTTTATTCTTCATTCGCCCGTTCAGCGATGCCATCCCTTGATCTTCTTAGTAGGTAATATATATAGTTTTTTATTGATTAGGGTTTAGACTTCGTATGGATATATGTTTTACTTTTGGTTGTTGGAAACCCTTAAATAATTTAAGTTACTCTTGTTATATTGCAATTACTCAAATTTCAGTATATGATTTTTTAAAACGAAATTATATTATTCTTGTTAAATATTTACCTATTTTTATTTTATTTTTTGTCAAAATCGTCAATCCACCCGCATTCATTCGCTCAATAATTCATCTGTGGGAATCAAACTCGACTGTTAATTGACTGGAAGTGGATGGAAATCTCAAATCCTCCTTCTATATGGATTTGATGAGAAGTGGTAGGCTACTATGATCCAAATATGATATGACCAACTAAATATGTGGAAATATCAAATCCGCCTTCTATATGGAAATATCAGTATCTTCCCATCCACGTCCATTCAATCTCAAATATGATACGACCAACTAAATATGTGGGCACTATATTTGCCTTTAAATTTTCTCCATGGCCGTCTGGCTACTATGATCCAACTAATTAAACAAGCTATTGTGACCCGACTAACTAACACACTATAATATGACACGACCAACTAAATACTGGGACCGTTCTGCTACGACCCGACTAACTAAATATGCTCCCGACTATTATAGACAGGACCAACTAACACACTAATTATAATGTGGGCACTATATCTGCCTTTAAATTTTCTCCACCGCCGGGGCTGTAGGCCCGACCCTATCTGGTTACTATGATCCAACTAATTAAATACACTAATGTGACCCGACTAACTAGCACACTATAATATGACGCGACGAACTAAATATTGGGACCGTTCTGTTATGAGCACAGATTAAAATTGCATGGAAAGATACCGATCGACCGACCAAACAAATGAACAATAAACAAAACTCTAAAAAGGTTTAAATTTTCTAAAAAGTTTTAGGTTTAGACTTGTTCGTTTAAAACATCCCTGAACCTTTAACTTTTCTTTGTAAACTTTTCAGGAGAACTCAAGACGGAGGGTTGGGTTTTCCATAAACCCATCATTAAGATGATTTATATGATATTAGAACTTCATCCGTGCTGTAACGCCACGGTCTTCATAATAAGTAAAAATGTCAGTTTTAACCGTTGTAATTTTTTTGTTGGACATATATAATGACAATATTTTTTGATGTTTTTTTTGTTTGAAAATTGCTAGGTTGACTGTAATAGCTGTCTCGAATAAACCACCGAGTAAAACATGTAATGGGACCAACTGAAAACATTCACTATCCAAATAGTAGATCATTACCCATCATCCTTGAATTCTTCTAAGGTTGTATTTAGGGAAAAATGCGGTCAGCCTGTACAATTGTTTCTTCTGTATTATAACCAGCTTATTTTCACATTAAAAAACCAACCACAACTTCCATTTTCACATTAAAATAATCATCCACAACTTCTATAATAGTTTACTTGTGTCCTAAGGACATAGAATAAGAATTGTCCACTACCTGATTACCACACTGACCACCTGCACTTCTACCACCACTACCTCATCACGATCGTCACCAGCTTCCATGGACCACCACCCGCAAATATCACCCGACTGATATGATTATTAATGAATTTATTATTTATTTAATAAAAGTATCTATTAAGATAATCATAAAACATTTAAAACATTAACAAAAAATTTAATATTTAAACTATATTTATTTAATGATGAATATTTAATGTTGCGAATGTTAAAGTGGGAGATTTTCTTTTCCCTAGGTTAGGAACTTAGGTTGTCATTCAGAAATAGGTTGGAGCCCATCTTGTTGCAAGACTCCCATCCAATTTCTTGTAATATGTTCCACTCTCCATCATACTCTTTCCCACTAAAGGAAAACTTGTTTAAAAATTATAAGACATTTATAATGAAAAATTAATAAAATATTAAGTGAAAGTTAATTTATAAAGATAATTATAAGATATTTATGATGTAAAAAGATATTTGTAATGTAAGATTAATGAAAGTTTATTTATGAAGATAATCATAAGATATTTATACTGTAGGATTAATAAAATATTTATTATGAGAAATTATTGATATACAATTATGATGTAAACCACCACAACTGTTGATTTAGCTTTTTCCTAAACAAATTTTGGCCACTCTTTATCTTTCCATAATGGCAAGGGTGTTATATAAATTACGTATAATCATGTTAGATTATTTATTGAAAATAACTTCTAGTCAAATTATTATGTACTTTGAAACATAAGCCCGGAGAACAGAGGCTTTTGTATACATGTAAGATTATTTTGTAAATACGAATCTATTGTCAAATTATAATGTGTAATCTGAATAACCTTACAAGTTTCTCTCTAAGTGTATCTATCAAGATGAAATCAAAATTCTATTTCCTCTAGTGTCTAAACCTAGAAAAAAAGGTTGTGAATAAATGAAACCCCGACGACATGAGATAGCCAAATTTTCATAACCTGACAAATCACAAAATACAGGCACCCCTAAATTTCAACCATGAGGTTATTGTAATCAATAAGGTTATCTTTGAAAATGTATGCTTCAGCTAAATATACAATACAACAAATGGTATTCAAGAAAATGATAGAAATTCCAAAAAATCATACATGAAACAATATATATATATATATATATATATATATAAAGGATTTCTCATATGTTGTTAGCTCAGAGTAGTTTAAGGTCACAAATGTACGTTTTGGTGGATGATGATTGAGAGAAAATTGAAAAAATATTGAGCGGAACTATACTCTTACATTTGAGTTTTTTCCTCTCCGCAATCTATCATCCTTTCCAACTTTATTTCTAATTTTCGTTTGCTCTGAATTAAGGAATTAGAGTTTTCAGACCCACTCATCCTACTGAATGTGAGCGACAAATCAATTGGTCAATTTTATGGGAAGGCAGGTTTGTTATTTTCGGTTGATCAAATTTTTCCATTTTGATTTTGACTTTTGAGATGGGAATAAAAGAATATGTAATGAATTCTTCTCAAATAAACGTGTACTCACACGGGATTGACAGTATCCGTGAATGTACCAATTGGAAGGAAAAATCAGGACCGGTCTTTATCTTCCTAACTTGGCGAAGCTTCATTGTATAATACAATACAAAGAAATAGGCATAAAAATATGCATACCTTGGGTACATCCTTACCATAACGACACCTCCCGATAATAAGTAATTTTTTGTGTATTGATTTACCTTGTGCCCGATTGTTTGTAGTAATTATATGACATGACATTTTTTGGTTTATTTTATTTTTTTGATCTTCCACGTATTTTAACCGAGATTAATTTATTAATAAGACCATCAACCACAACTTCTAATTTATAATGTTAATCATTTTGTAGCGACACAAAATTAACGTAGCCTATTGCTACTCACCAACCGCTGTTACCACTACAAAACCATCTAATACCATTTATTTCTCCAACACAACCGCCGCGTCCTCCCGTTGGCCGTTTGTCGTACCTCTAATTTTAAATCACCCACATCATGAGTAAAGTTTGATTGAACAAACTTAGGTTGTTAATTAATTTATTCAATTATATATTTTTATTGTTATATACTCTGTTGTATTGCAATCAATTTTATTTTAACCCGTTTTTGAATCAAGATGAAATCAAAATTCTATTTCTACTAAGTCTAAACAAATATGAACGAAAAATTGGTTCTTGAGAAAGTCTCACATTTCTAGACCAAAAAGTTTTGAATAGATTGAAACCCCGACGACCTGTGATAGCCAAATTTTCATAATCTGGCTAATCACAAATTTTTGTAGCCAAATTTTCATATTTTCACAAAATATGATATCTGTTTTTATCAATCGTTATGACCAACTACATCTTTCACGATACAATGTTGATTGTGTTGTAAATATACAGAACTAATAATGTTCACGACTATTCACCAACATCACCACCATAAAACCACCCTTCGACATTATTTTTTCCACCACCACCACTTCCACCAGCCACTATTTCTTCCACTACTAACCACTAATTTCTATTAATATAATTTTTATTAAAATTATTTATTAATGTAAAAATAAATATTTATTAGATTAATTAAGAGGACATTAAATGATGAAAATTTAATAAATTATTCATTATGATAGATTAATGAGACATTAATTAATAATACACTCATAATGATAATTTTAATTAAACTGATCATTTTACGGCCGTAGATTTAGCTTTCCCAATAATGAATCCTGGCCGCTCTTTATCTTACCTAAGTTGTCCAAACTATGTTTTATAAGGGAGAAACGCATAATATAAAATCTCATAATACAAAACAACATGTAGTTTTGAGTCTTGGACAGATGGATAATATTTTGAGATATAAACGTTATATCCGACCACCTCAGTGTCATCCCAGCAAAAGACATCTGCCAGACATTAGAGTTGTAACCTCTTTTCATTACAAATGTACTTTTAAGGAGTGCAAATTCATTTACAGGCCCTATTTTGACAATGTCTAACAAGGTATTGTGGCGGTTAGATCTCACCAAATAGATGTCTCCGATTTATAAGGCAAAATTAAATTTTAAATGGAAATTTTGGGTGATCATTAACACGAATTGCTTTTGTAATTGTGTTTTCTTTCTATGGTTACAAAAACTTTCTTCGAGAACCTTCGTTTTACTCAGATCTTGATGAAATTTTTTTCTTCTGCATGATTGGTTATTGAGTTGTCTCATCAATTTATTTGAATCACCTCAACTAATTTATTTTACATCAAAAAAATTGTCTAATCCTCACATCACAAATTTGGAGAATCAGATTATGTATCTTTTCAAAGATTAAATCAAGAAGGAATCTAAAATCTATTTGATAAATATCCCAATTCCCATCTACGTTTAAATCAGGCATCCTTTCATTCTTTTTGGAAAACCTAAATTCCCATATTTAGTTCCCTCAAGCTCATCAACTAGTTCCTCTTAAAATTGATCCGACATCATATTTAAGCAAAAGACAAATTTTAACACCAATGATTCATATTACATTATGAATCTCTAAACCTAGATCAAAGAAGTGGACATTGATGATATATAATCTCAACACATTGGGAACAAACCAAAGAAAGATTAGTTATAATCCATCTATATTTTTGTTGATCAAGAAGTCATGATTTAGAAAATAAAAATGATTTTAGTTAGATTAATTCTCCATTTCTCGTTCATATAAATCTCAACCAGAAAGAAAGATGAAATTACATATGGATGAGACTTGAGAGAGGTATAAAATCGTCATAATCAAATGAAAAAAGAGATTTGAATTCTAATAGGGTAACAGGTGACCCAGGATATTCATCTAATAGTTATGCTTATCTAAAAAATCAAGGACATCTATTTATCAAGATCTAACAACCACAATACCTTGTTATATATCGTTAAAATATGGTCTGTCAATGGATCTACCTTCTTTTTTTAAACCTTAACTTTAATTTTTCTCATTATTTAATTCTTTATTCTTCACCTACAAATATTTAAATCAAGAGTATAAAACACAGTTTGGATAATTTTTCCTATGTAAGTGGCGGTTCAGATTTGTCCTCACAAGAGATAAATCTAGGGATGTAATCGTTAGTTATAAGTGATGGTTGTGATTGGGATTAGAAATGCATCTAATGGAAAAAATTTATCATGTCATCAAGGTTCCATAATTCTTCATAATAAATACTCTAATAATTTTCCATGACAATACTTTATTGAATGTCAAATTAAAAATGATAATATATTAATTATTCTTCTCTCGTTTTTTCTCACCATATTTGCAGGCGTTTCCAAACTCTATTTTACTCTTCGTACCACCAGTCCATTAGCTTTACAGGATGCAACTTCTAAGTTTGATACTCACCTGTTACAGTACTTATTACGACGTATTGTGGTTGGTGATGGCGCAGGTTTTGGTTCGGTTCAACAACGTCTTGTCACTTTACCGATCAGGGATGGAGGCCTGGGTGTTTACACTATGTCAGATACGGGTAAGTACTGTTACTTAGCCTCATGTGCTCAGACGCAACACCTTCAATCCAAAATCTTGAACCTTTCCTCTCCTTCGGAATCGTGTCCCCGGTATGAGCATGCCTTGCAGCCATTTACACAAGCTTGTGGACGTCTTTCGTCTAACTTCAACATCAACGATGCTGCCCCTCATTAAATGAAGTCATTGGCGGCCCTATACTTTAGTGTTGTAAAGGAAAACATCCCCTCCAGCTTCGCTTTGACTATCTGTGACTCCAACCAATGGCAGTGTAATAGAATGTTGCATGCAATGGATTTCTTGAAATCAATCCCTATCATTGGACTGAATCAGTCAGTTTGGCCTAGACAGTTCAGATTAGTTTTGCAATACCGATTCTGCATACCCTTATTTGCTGAAAACAACGTGTGTTCTACCTGTGGTCGTCCAATGGATATTTATGGGGATCATGTCGTCCATTGTGCGAGTGATGTTAGCATCAAATTCCGGCACGACTCAGTCCGTGATGTGTTCTCCGACATGTGTTATAAGGCAGGGGTTTCTGCAAGGAAAGAAGTGGATTTAGGCTTTTTATCTGATATTGCAAATGCTTTGAAACCCGCTGATATCCTTGTATACAACTGGGAGGATGGGAAAGATGTATGTTTTGATGTCACCGGTGTATCTCCTTTTACAAGTGCTAGAACGCGCAACTTCACACCAGGCCAAGCTATTACTTCTGCTGTCACTCGCAAGTGTGCCAAGTTTTTGGACAAGTGTTCAGCCCATGGATATGGTTTCAATGTTTTATCCTTCTCAACTTTCGGTGAACTTGGTGAAGACACAATTTTATTTTTGAAAAGGCTGAAGAATTGCATGGCTAATCATGATGCAAATCATAAAATTGGTGGTTTTATCTTTCATAGACTAGCTATTAGTATTCAAAAAGGTGTTGGTGCCCAGTTTGTTGCTCGGCTACCAACTAACTCATTGTAAATACGTTTTCTTTGTTGTTTGTTTTCGAAAGTTATCTATAATAATAATAATAAAAAGGGAAGATTGCTCAAAAAAAAATTATTCTACTAATTGAAAATATTACACTGGGTTGGTTGGGAGCCTAGCAACAAATTTCGTGCCAACTCCTTTTTGGATAGCTACACCTACCCGATGGAAAAGAAAACTGCGTATCTTAGAATTAACATCATAATTAGCTAAGCAGTTTCTTAATCGGTTCAGAAAAAAAAAATATCTCCTAGTTCGCCTAATGTAGAAAAAACTAAAACACCAAAATTGTATCCATGAGATGTGCACGTGTCCAAGTACTTGGTACACTTACGATTGATAGCCGCAAAAATATCACGTCCCGAAGCGAAGCTATGAAGTCCTCCACCTGTGAAGGGCGAAATCCCTGTGACGTCAAAACAAGTGTCTTGACCGTTCTCTCAGTTTCTACTAATGATGATAATAAATATATTTTTATACTTATGATTAGTTTGGTATTGCTGCGAGATTTACAAAACTGCTTTCCCGATATACGTTACTGTGCCGAGCTATGTAAAAAAAAAAGAAGCAATTGAATGGTTGCCGATGTACGTTACTGTGCCGAGCTCTGTCAAAAAAGGCAGCTGAATGGTTGCAAATTATAAACTAAAGCTAAAATTTATTTTAGTGGGAAAATATCAGGTTCAGCTATAGTTAGTGAGAAAATGACGAAAGCAGACATATCTCTTAAAATTGTTTATTCTATTTTATTGTGCTTAAAGTAAGTAATTTTTTCTACTATTAGAATACATATATGTAATATTAAATTTACTAATTAGTATTATTACTAAATAATATTTTTTTTCTTAACCATTTTTTAAAAATCAATAATTCCTTAATATTTATTGTTGATAAAGTAAAGTATACATCAGTGACAGTTTGTAAATAAAAAATAATAATCTTTAAAGTTGAAAGAGTAAAATATAACGAATAAAAATTTGTGATATATAAATTCAAGAATAATTTTTGTCAGTTATAAAAAAAGATGGGATACAATTGGAAAATAAAATATGAAATTAGGGTGAACTATAACATTTGCATTTGAAGCTTTTAAAAGCCCATTCTCCCCCACTTTTAAAATTGATAGATTTTGGACGTGTTTTGCATAAAAAGACATTTTATGAAATCTTTACCAAACACTAGGATGAAAAAATATTGCTATAAATATGTTTTCAAAGTACCTTTTTTTTTTGAAAGAAAAAAAGCAGTACCAAACTTAGTTAGATTGGCTAACAATTATATAAGTGGACCATAGTGACGGTGGCAAGTATTTGTGGCCATTGAGTAATTTCGCATCGTCTCACGTATTTCTTGATAAATGGTTATTTTTATTCAATGATGATAGATAACAAAGTTTATTGTTAGTAGAGCGTATTATTATTAGGTTAAGTACTTAACGATTTGACTTACTAATAAATCATGGTTTTATTATTTTTATGCAACGAATAACCTCACATTTGGAAACGCAATGTCGTAGAATGTAATGGCCTGACCCTCTACCGATAATGACCTCACTTAGCCACCGTGGTCATCTGATGGTATGGGGTTTTCAATGGTCACCTTTACGGTCATCCAGCAGTAGCTTCTAAGGGGGTCACCCATCCTAGGATTACTCAATACCGAGCATGCTTAACTATAAAGATTTTTCACCAACCATGAAGCCAATTATGTTGAAAAGGTCTCAGTGTTAGGAAATGACAAACCATTACCTATATTCCATTTGACGAATCCTAACTGCCGAGTCGGAGTACTATAATACCACCAACTTAATTTGGAGCCGTCTTCGGCTCCGGAATATGTTCAATCCTTGATTCTGGCATTTTTTCTCACTCATGAAACCTTTTCCCGATACAGTCCATCAAGCATACTCTTTCACCCTTGACAGGTAACCCGTGGTCGACTCTAATACCATTTGTAAGGACATGATCCTCCGCCAATAATGTCCCCACTTGGTCACTGCGGTTATCCAACAGTGTGGGATTTTCAACTAACACTGATGCGGTCATCCATCAACAATTTTCTGGGAGGTAGCCATCCCTATATTACTCTTGCCCAAGAACGCATAAATACAATGTTTCTTTTACCAAATCTAGATCTAACTATGTTGAAAAGTCCACAATGTTACAAAAGGACAAGCCATTACCTATATTTCATTCGGTGAACTCTTCCTGCCGAAATGAATTACGTACATAATATATCTGGGAATTTTGAAAAACTAGAACTATATCGTATGTGAGTAAAAATGGTTGCCATCGGAAATGACTTAATATTTTAAAATATAATAGGTTAAGTGAATGAATTAGCTTTTCATTATGTCATTGAAATAGTAAGAACATACAATACGTTATGTATTGTTGAGTCAATTCTGAGTTTTACTCTTTTCAGACTATTCTTAAAGGGGGGAAATGCAATAAGGATCCGAACATTGTTAATATCTACACAATTATTATTGAGACAAATGAGTTCAAGTGTTGTAATTTTGTTACAACTTACATAGTTTAATGTTTTGGTTTCGCTCGATTCTTGGAGTATGTGGCGCGATAAACCACATATGTATAACTATGGATAGTCCCTCATGGAATAAATAAGAATACATGTGGAGCTTTTTAATAAGCTTGGAATCTCCATACATAGCATCAAAACCTTTTAGTTAAAAACCCCACACCTCATATCCCAAGCTGGTCAAGTGGGGTTCGGGGTTATGTGGTCGGGCCCTGAGTAGTGTCCAATGGTCCGTGAAGTTCGTAACAATTGGTATCATAACCCATGGTTGGATCTACTGTTCGAACGTGTAAGTGGTTGTGGATGTCACCCGGTTAAGGGCACAAATGGAGTCAGATTCAAGGTGGAGCAGGTAAGGACCAAAGTTGAACCGGCGCTCAAGATGGAGTTAGTGTCTCACCCATTAACTCAGGTGGAGCAGGGTTCTAGATCGGCAAGGCAATGCTCAAGTTTGAACTGGCGCTCAAGGTGGAGTTAATGTCTCACACATTAACTCTCAATTGAAGTTAATGTCTCACACATTAACTCTCAATTGGAGCAGGGTTCTAGGTGGGAAAGGAAATGCTCAAGGTGGAGTTAGTAGTTTCCTTCTCATTAACTCAAGGTAGAGTAGGATTCTAGGGCGCATAGTGACAATAATCATGACCGATAAGTAGCATATATAAATGGTAATCATATGACAGAGTCTGATTGGACTGGTGAAGTGATTTAATCTCGCCAAGGTGGAGATTGTTGGAGTATGTGGAGCGACAAACCACATATGTATATCTAGGGGTAGTCCCACATGGAAGAAATAGGAGTACATGTGGAGCTTAATAAGCTTGGGAATCTCCTTACGTAGCACCGAAGCCTTTTAAATTAAAACCACACACCTCTTATCCCAAGGTGCTCAAGTAGGGACAGCAGCAGTGCTATATGGTTGGATCCATAGTAGGTTCCTATGGTTCATGAAGATCCTAACATCGTTCACTATTATAAGGAAGATGCAGAAAAGTAATACCATTTCGACGGATCGATAAAATATCTTTGTAAACCAAAAAAACATATGAAATAATGTTTTTTTGGGGGAAATATGTAAAAATTAATTCCGATATAATTTCATGGTTGGCTTGAGGATGCAACTCGAGAAAGGAGAGGCATAGTATGGAGAATGTCAAGGCAGAAAATGCTAGAAAGGATCTATGGAGTGAAGAATAAAAATATCTATCGGGTTTTCTTTTACTTTTGTAATGATAAGAAGGGTAAATTTAATATTAATAAATATTATATTTAATATTCATATGTCGGAAAATGCATAACTAATTTAAAATTATGCCCGCGCCGTTATGTCACGAGTTAAGCCCTAGTAAATGAATAAAACACCCTAAAATCCTCAAAATCAAGAATTACAAAATTTCATTTAAATCAATAAAATTAAATGAAAACTAAGCTATTCTTCAGCCATTGAAGAAACGTGCATAAAAACACCAACTGTAGAGAAAATCCATGATAACTATCTATATTTTTATTTAAATCATGCATCAAGGAGCAAATTAAATTAGAAAAAATAGTAAAAAATACATCTAGAATATAAACAAAACTTGACTAACTTTGCCTAGATAAAGAGTGGTCAAGATTTTTCTAGTAAAAAGATAAATCTACTGTCGTGGTTTGTTCAACTTTAATACTATTATAATAGTATATATTTTAATTGGTGTCTCATTAATTACTCATGATGACTGATTTATTAAATTTTTATTTCCCTTAATTGATCTAATAAAATACATAATTTCATTAATAAATAATTTTTCTAAAAATTACATCCATAGAAACTGCTAACTGTTGTTTCTCATAAGTGATGGTTGTGATTGAGATTATAAATGCATCTAACAGCCAAAATTTACTTACCATATCACTAATGTCTTATTAATTTTTAACAATAAATATTTTATTATGTTATAATAAATGTCATATTAAAAATGATAGTAAATTAATTATTCTATTAATTATTCTATTTTTTATTAACTAACACTTAGATTTTCTAACATTTATATAAGTGGCCATAGTGGTGGAGTTGGTGAGCAGTGGAGATGTAAAAAAAGATTATGGTGTTACGGACAGCGGTGGCGGAAGCTGTTTCGGTAGCAAGAGTAGTGGTGGATGGTGTTGTGGTGGTGGTAACTATTTGTGGACAACGGTGGCCGGTGAAAAATAAAATGCACTCATGTCCTTCAATCATAATAGCAGGTATTTGATTAATCTATTTTTGTTTCTCCAAATCGAGTTAGTTGCATAGTCTAAAATCACTTTCACTTTTTTGTTTGCTCCTAGGTCATGTTTTACTTACTTTTCTTATTTTTATATAACTTTCAATCTCAATCAGAACAAATGACTAAAAAAGAAAATTATTATTACTTCATCGAACATGGTATGATTTTATTTTGGATGTCCCACCTGGCATTCGACGGACAAAATTGGGAGGCGATGAGCTTTTTCTCAATCTTTCAATGTATTATGTTATTTTTGTGAAGTTTACATCCCCGAACATGTATTTTCCATGGTTATCTATCTTTTTTTTTTGTTCAACTTTGAATCTTTTTTAGACCCATTAAAAAAAAGATTGTTGAGTCTGATTGTTTTTCTTATTCGTTTTTACTCATACTCTCTTGCGTTTGTGATCCTGATCATTTTCTCCTTATTGTTTTTCCATCTTCTTTTTCATATTGCTCCAAACAAAGTTCCTTAATGATGATGGAAATGGATATTGAGAATCATAAATCATATATTCTATACCAAATGAACAACTCATCTTACGGTTAATCACCTACGTACTTTGTTTTTTATATGAATTATAATGTGTTGTATGTTTTGAAAATCATCCATTTCATTCGTGCTTTGTCAATGTTCCCGCGTTCCTAAAAGCGTTCCCGTCATCTCATTTTTGGTTTCATCAAATTGATATTGCCATGTGGGAAAAACAACATCGAGCAGAATAGCACTATCAAATGCTTTATTCTTTTATCATACTAATTGGATATGGGAGTCATCATCTTCGGATAGCTAATTTGTTAGTGCGACCCTTCCCATTTCATCCTCGGTATCAAAGATATGATGCTATTTAAGTCGTTGCATCCAAAACATAGATTCTTAAAAAAAAAAAAAACTCTCAATATTCATGTGCTTAGAAATATCCCTTTCTTCATTCAACTCTATATACTTTAGATGCTTAAATAGTTCAGTTTTATACTCACTTGCTGAGTTACATGGCTTGGTCAAACAACCACCCTGATACAATCTATGGCTCATAGTTTTTCTTTCTATTTAAATTCATTTCATCACACAAATCACAAGCTAACCTTCTCATTCGTAGTCTCTGTCCACTTACTAATTGTTATCCTTGAATGAGTTATGATTTTTTCGTTATATTCTAAAACTTTGATCGCATTGCTAAATATTTTATCTCAACTTTGTTGTCGTGGTTTTTTTGAATTTTAGTCTTTTGTGATCAGTAAGAACGATACAGTGGTTTAAAAAATAGTACTATCATAAATGACAGAAGATATGTTTTTTTTTTTTCGCACATGTTTACTAAGTGCAAATAAGATACTGATCATGAACACATGTTTACCGCTATAATTTTGTAATCAAGACTCTTTTCCTACCTTACTAAGAGGTTTTCTTGGGAACTCTTATATGATTTTAAATTTTCCAGTAACAAACGCAAAAATAATGTCAATTGATGAGTCACAATATTATAGTCAAAAGAAATTAAAAGCTAACAAAATTTGTAAGAATTATTGTATCCAAGAGATTCTATAATGCATTTCACACAAAAATATTCCTTACTAAATGTTTTAGCGTCATTTTTATTCAATGATGGATAACAGAGTCTATTGTTATCAGGTTAAGTGGTTAAACATTTGACGAACTAGCTTACCATGATTTCATCATTTTTATGCAGCAAATAACCTCACATTTGGAAGGCCAAGATCGTAGAATATCTAGGAGTTTTGAAATATGGAGATACATCTTATGTGAGTATTATAGATTGCCATGTGAATTGGTTTAACTTTATATAATATGACGACTTAACTAAGTAAATTAGAAACCTTAAATTAGCATTTCTTGTGTTATTGAATTCGTAAGAACATAGAATGTAATATTTATTGTTGAGTTTATACTGGGTTTTAATATTTTTGGACTATTCTTAAAGGGAAAAAAGTCAACAAGGATATGGAAAATTTTAAGGCCTACCCAACTATCCAAGACGAATGAACTCAGACAACGTAATTTTTTTAATAACTAACATAGTTCAATTTTTTTTTGTTTTGCATGGATATTCAGAAGGGCATTATTATTTCAAATGATCCATAAGATACATTTGTAAACTATAAAATACATAACGGTTTTTTTTCTTTTTGGAAAGAGAGTGTGAAAATTAATTATGATAAATTCGCGGCTTAAAGATATAACTTCAACAGATTTGGAAAGATGTGAAAGTGTCAAACATACTACAAATAAATCATATATGGGTACACGAGAAAGGATTTGTAGACTGGAGACTGGATATATCAATCGATTTTTTCTTCACTTTTGATAAGGAGGGTAACATGACGAATAATAAGTATTAAATCTAATATCCAAACGTCAGAAAATGCGTATTCAAATAAAAATTTATGCCCATGTCGGTACGACACGGGTTAAGTCCTAGTATCACTTATAAAAAACAAATGCCTAGAGGATAAATAAATCAAAGCACAAAACTATTTAGGAATTACCTTGGTGGTATGAAGACTGTTAGAGCATTGCTCGGTTGAACCCGCCAAACGTTGGTATGTCAAGGTTGGTTGTCATATTTTAGTATCAAAACTCAAAAGTCGCTTGATTAGATTACTAGAGTCAACTTTGTTAGTTTGGACTAGGAAGTCTAGAAACGTTTGGACATACAAATATTACTATGAAGATCTGGATATTCTGAAGACATATCGACATCAGCGAGGACGTCATCCTTCTACTTGAGGCTATTAATACAAGACTTGACTTGTTTCCATTTCTTTATCGTTACTTTCAAGTCGTTTTTATTGAAAGCATAACATGCAAAGTTATATACATGAAACTCTAGTATTAGAGACTTAATCATCTTATTATGATCACAGTGTCAAAAAAGATATACAAGTTGTTTACAACCTTGGCACATTGAATTATGAAGAATAAGGTTTATCTTTTGAACTTCGTAACTACGAGATAAACATAATCTTTGTAACTTGTTACTAAATTGTATAATGAACTTAGGATTGATTTCATGCCTAGAAAACTATGTTTGATTACATGAGTTTAAAGAAGTTAACTAACAAACTTGTTTCATAGTTGAAATAAATCAAATGGATTGGTGGTCCGGTTTGCATTGAAGATCTAAGACAGGACCGATCCCTACTTGTATTGGGAATCATGGTAGAACCGATCCCTAATTATGTTTGGAACCATGGTAAAACTGATTATTACCTATATGGGGAACTAAGATAGAACCTATCTCTACCTACATTGGGAACTAAGGTAGTTACGATCCCCATAAGCAAAAAGCGACTTCAATTGTCACGTACACTTTAGGGTTTGTGTGAAGTTGGAAAATTGGGTTTGCAAAAATAAGAAAGTTCAAGATTTCGACACAGTGAGTAATTTGAACATGTGCATAAATATTATATTTTATTGTTCAAGGATATTCCTCGGTACTCAAGGTGAGATCTCAAACCAAAATGTTTGAAAATCCTTTTATTAAGATTTTTGAATATATATGTTTTTTTCAGCAAGCAAAACATATCTCTGAAAGATATATTAGTTAAGTAGCTTGTATGTTAGATAATATCGAGTTGTAATCCAAGAGAATTTCGGTATGACAGTTGGATACTGTTTGGAATTAGAAGACACCAAATTTAGGTGCTTATTACATATCTTGAGAATATTTCCAGTTATGGAAATTCCTTGGTGTCCAAACTACCTTGGTATATAAATAGTGAAGTTTTTTCTTCTTACAAACTTATCCTGAGCCAGGAAAACTTCATCTTTGTTATTTCTGGTGTAGCCTAATTAGGCGAAATCTCTTGCATCCACTAGTTAAAAGACTTCTTTGGGATCAAGAAGCGTCTGCTAGTACCGTTGATGGGAAACTAGAATTGCATTGTTATTTTAGTTTTCAATTATTGATTTTATTGACTAACGGTTGTTAACTCTTGATTGCACCTAGTTTGATTATTCTTAAGAGCCTTCTCTTCTGACATAAGGTCACTCAAACTAGATCAGGAGATTAAAGTTGACTTGTGATCATCCATTGTTAACAGACTTCGTTTTGTCCATGAAGATTTCAGTTATACATTTACATATTGGTTGGAATTAGACAAAACCGAATTTAGGTGCTTTATTGCATATCTTAAGAATATTTTCAGTTATAGAAGTTCCTTGGTTTGCAAACTAGCTAACTTGGTATATAAATAGTGAAGTTTGTTCTTGTTACAAAGTTATCCTGATGCAGGTACTTCATTATGTAGTTACTACTGTAGCCGACTAATAGTATTACTTTTAATACTGTCTTGGAGAGGAGGGTAACCTAATTAAGCGCAATCTCTTACATTCGCTAGTTTAAGGACTTTTTTGGGATCAAGAAGCGTCTAGATAGTACCGTTGGTGGGAGACTAAAATTACATTGTTATTTTAATTGACTAACGATTGCTAAACCTTGATTGTACCTAGTTTGATTATTCTTGAGAGCCTTCTCCTCTGACATAAGGTCACTCAAACTATATCAAGGGATTACTGGTAGTTCAGATTTGTTTTTAGATTTTGACATTGACTTGTGATTACCCATTGTTAATAGACTTTGTTTGGTGTATGATCTATCATAAGTTGGAATCAAGTTTGGTTGTGCAACAAAGAAGAAAACATTAAAGATTTGAAGACAAGACGATTTCTTACTGGTTTCATATCTTTGTGATTTAGCTTCATAAACAAACTTGATCAGATGGGATTCGACTATATATCTTTTATCTTTGATAGTCTAAGAAGTCCCGACAACTCTTTTTCTGCAATTAATTAAATAGTCGTATTAGATCGACAAACTATCATTTGGTAGTATTCTTCAGTATCCGAATCTGATAGTTTGTAAATCTGGATCTGATTATTTAGGTAATCTAGATCTTGATTGATTTTACCCGATAAAATATTTTATTAGATTAAACGGAAAATCATTTGTTGAACTCAAACACAAATCTCTGATTTAATTCTTGATATTGGAAGAGTTGTTACCGAACGATTAGTTCTTTATTGTTTCGAAAGACGAGTTCTGAGCTCGAAGTCTTCACAGTGGCTGAAGAAATTTAAAATAGTGAACTCTATCTTGGATGCATATGCGTTGGCCAGATTGGTTTTAGGCGCAGGGATACTGAGGAAACTAGGTAACAAGGGGTAGTTTATTTGGTCTCAATTATACGAAGTTGGTAGTAGTCTTTGTACAACAGATTAATTCTATGATTATTCAAAACTGGACTAGGTTCCAGGATTTTTCTGCATATGCAGTTTCCTCATTGACAAAACTTTGTTGTATGCTTTTACTTGACTTTTCGCATTATAATTATTGTTTTAGTTACAATAAAGTAATTTCATTTGTACAATAATCCAAACACTTGGGTTGATCCTTATAGTTGAAGGTTCGGTTTCAAACTTGTACTATATACCAAGTGTATACCTTGTTGTTGTCATCTTCTTGACAGTCACTGTCTATATTAGATCGCAAAAGGTACCATACTTATAAGTTGAAATCTGAAAGATTGTGGTATACTTGGTACCCTCATCATTTCAATTGGTATCAGAGTAGGCAAACACGAAAAGATATTGTTGATGGTGGTTTTAGTTCAGGGTCAAAATTGTAAAACCTTGCATTCGATGTTCTTTCATCCTACAAAGGAATGATGGCCACTTGAAAATAACGAGTGCACAAACCTCTTTCTTTACACATGTATTGAACAACTCAGTATATAGATAAAGTTCATTCAGAATGGTGCTAGCAATCCCGAATATTCTGTGAGTTCTATCTTATGCCAGCATATTAACTAATGCATGATTTGCCTTGTATTTTTCCGTGCTATGTTCCCAGCCGAACTCTCAATACTGGCATGACATGACGATCAATGCTCACTCTCAACAGAGTATCATGAATCTCCCGAAGTGCTAGTATTGGGATCTGCACAAAAAAATACTGACTACATCTCTCTGACAAAGAGATCAACGTGTTCACACACTTTTAATTAAAGTTAGCGTGATCAAACACACATTTATTTCTTAAAGAAAATCTAGACTGTTAATATTAGTCTCAGAAACGATCACGGCCACACAATTTGGCCGCACGATTTAACAAGCATAGCTTACTCCTAGCAGGACTAGGAAATCACCGTAGCAACCACCGGCGGGCCCACCAGTCCTCTACTTGATCGGCCCCCATGTTTCTCATTCACGAGCGCTTCAAACGCCGACCCAAATATGAGTGCTTGCACTGCATAAAAACGAAGCTCGAACGAGCTAAAGCCGTAAGAAACGGTCTCAAAAGTCATCATATCCGTCCAACTTTTCAATCCTAGTTGGACGACATAGATCATGTTCCAAACGATCGGGGAAGTGCTAACACGTTCACCACTGGTCCAATATTGTCCCTTGCCAATCGATTTGCTCATGGGAAGTTAATAACACGCTAAATCGTTCTATTGAACTAGGATGATCACGAAGCTTTGAAAACCCTAAATTGAATAAGCGACGTTATACACCTGCCGCTAATTGATCGCATCCGTCCGTCTTCACCGGCCTAATTGGAAGGCTTAGATCGTGTTTCGAATGATCAAGGAGATGCCAACACGTTCAACATCGAACCAACTCCACACCTGGTCGATCGACTTGATCATGGCAAGGCTAAAGTGCATCAAAACGCCAGCTCAAAGAAGCGTGAACACGCTGTTTCAAAAACCTAAAATTACTTTACGGCAACACATTACTGCCGCAAATCGATCTCGACCACTCATCTTCGCAAGCGGATTTGAGTGGCTTAGATTTAATTTTAAACGACCCCGCAGGTTTTAGCATGATAACTGTCGGCCCACCTTCACACGTGACCGACCGACTTGCTCAAACCCAAACTCAACGCCTCAAATCACTCGCTCAAAAGGGGTAGGTCGATCGACCTCCAAACCCTAAAAATTGCGTCAACGACATTACACAACTGTCGCAAATCAATCACGACCATCAGTCTTCGCCGGCCTAGTTGACCGGCTTAGATCCAACTTCAAGCAACCCCGAAGATGTCAACGTGATCACAGTGGACCCACCTTTACACGTGATTGATAGGCCGACATAAACTAGGGCTCAATGCCTCGAAATCGCTCGCCCAAAGAGGGTTGGCCGCGCGGCCCCCTAAACCCTAAAGTCGCGTCAATGGCAGTTTCAAACGATCACGAGCATCCAACTTCGCCAGCCTAGTAGGATGGTATAGATTTATTTTTAGAAAACAAGCAAAACAACATCGTGAAGACCGGCCATCCTTCTTCCACACAAGGCGATCCACCAAGTGATGACTCGACCGAAGGGTCCACAAACGGTCACCCAAAGGTGGTCAATCATGCCTCCTTTAAGACGCCAATCCGCGACTTATGCAATCAGGCTCTAAAACAATGATGCTTCATACACATCGATTAGTTTGAGATGCTTAAACGCGATGCTTCACATGCATCGAATACATACAATATTTTATATTGGCCTCATAAGCAACTTAGTTGTTTCACCTAATGGAACCATGCAATACTCCGCGGCGGGTCCCACGACTTGACCCACTCATTCGAGACATCAAACATGTCACAAACTGGGGGATGCTTACTGGGGTATTGGTCTGGCGGTTTACAGCGTGCGGCGTGCAACACGCCCATTATGAGAACGTGTTAGGAAAGGACGGGCGGTTAGTAATGATGGAGTAGTGGGTGAAGGTGTGATCACGCAATGATCACCACCTCTTACACAACTCCATTACTCCACTATTTAACTTCCTCCACTTCCCACGAGATCAAGGTTGCGCTCAAATGACTTGTATAAATAGATTTTCAATCTATTTCGAAAAGACAAAACACAAGTGTTATCAACACAAGTAGCCAGAAACCATTTTCTGATACACAAGTCATAAACAACCATACCTTCATTCAACACTCTGATATCAAACACCTTCTTCGCTTCCCTCCCTAAGATCAACCCTTCTCCTTCACCTTGTGACCGAATTAAATCTGGAACGACCATTTCTTGGTTTAGGCCAGAGTCTTACAGATTGATTTCTCGAACCTAAAAGCATTCCCATGCAGTGCATTTGTTTAGGGTTTAGATTCGTTTCTCATCAATACACCCCAAATTACCAAAAACAACAGAATCAGTTTTTACCCATAAACAATTGGCGACCACAGTGGGAGATTAATCTCTCGGTTTCAAAATCAATTTTCAGTTTCATTTCAATTTTATCAAAATTCAAAATGGTGGATCTTATGTCTAGATCGGCGACCAATTCCTATGGAACTAGCACTGACAACACTCCCGGTGTTGATGTCCCTGTCAGTGACGCTACCGTACAACCTGTCAATACGATCAATGCATCTCGTGGAACTACGTCCTCTACCACCAACACCAGCGGATCAGGAGATATTTCCTCAGTAACGCCTCCCATCACCAGAGCCAGAGCATCCGCAAGCCCCAACGTTTCTTCAAGTGTAACGCCTCCAGTCGTCACCATAGCAACGACTACTCCCTCGTCAGGACGAGGAGCTGGAGGAATCAGGGGAGGCCAACCTCCTATTACTATTGTTGATTTGATGGAGAGGCAGGAATTTCTTTCTAAGGCTCAGTCATACATGGCTTCGACCCAGAAAGAGGTACTCACTTTCCTCAAAACGTTAACAGATCGACTACCGCAAGAGTCACGATAGCCCGTGGGACCAACCAGGAGTACCTTCAATGCGCCTGGTGCAAGTGTTTCAACAGGACACGCCTATCTAGATGAAGAAGCCCGTATTGCTCTTGAACATCCATGGGAAAGGAACCAGCCATCCAACTTCATCACTCGTGAGGATCTGGAAAGACTCCTCCAAAATCGAGGCAAGGAAAACCCGGTGGACCTGCACCAGTACCAACCTCCGTATCCTCCTGATGTGCAGAGAGTTCCTATACCGAAAGGATATTCCCCTCCTCAGTTTTCCCTTTATGATGGTACTGGTAACGCTCGCGAACACAACTCTCGCTTTCTGGAATCTTTGGGAGAACACGAATATAATCACGTCCTCCGCCTGAAAGAGTTCTCAAAGTCGCTTACTGGAAGAGCATACACCCGGTAAAACAACATCGCACCAAACATCATATCAAACTGGTGTGAGATGGTTACCGCTTTTTACAAAAAGTATTTCTTTGTGTCCGAGCAAATCACTTTCTCGGACTTGGGAAGAATGTTTCAGCGAAACAATGAGCATCCAAACGACTACGTTAAGAGATTCAGAATTCAAGATTTTGATTGTCACGATCCAAATGTGACCGAACAACAACTAGTGGAGTCGTGCATTAATGGTATGGTCCCCATCTATCGTGCTTTACTGGAAATCCTGTGCTTCCAGACATTCTCTGAACTCCATGAAGCTGCTAAGCGACCGGCTACGACCGCACCAGCACTTTTAGAAAGAACCAGACCGGCTAGAGGTGAGGATGCATGCGAAACTCAAGGGAATAGGCGTCTTATCAACAAGAAATACAACACTGGTCCTTCAGTAAGCGTGGTAGGCGAAGCAGGGAAAAGGAAAGCTCCAGCAGCGGAGCAACAACCCAAACGCACAACACCAGCGCAGACAACCACATCCCGGAAAGCCACGACTAAAGCTCCTGAAGATGGAGATACTCCAGACTTCCCATTTCCAATAGATGAAGTCATTGAACTCCTAGAAGCATGGATTCAAGATGATGCAATCAAGCTGCCTCCTCTTAGACGTCCGCCAACTGAAGAAGAGACGGCGAATCCCAAATACTGTCGTTATCACAGGTTCGTCAATCACCCAACCAGTGACTGCAACAAATTGAAACACATTTTCAAAGAGAAAGTGGATGCGGTAGAACTTCAACTAGGAAACAAAGGAGTCAACATGGATCCCCTTCCTGTCAGGAGTTGCATGATTTATGTGGACTTTGTTCACAAGACTGTACAATATATGATGGAACGATTGTGTGAAATTTTGTACTTCTCAAAGACGCAACGTCAAGACATGTTTGGGTCTCTTAACCGTGTCATGTCAGGCAAGCGTTTGTTTCCAATTAAGGAAGTTGCTCCTGAACCTCAATCCTTCTTAGGAAACGCGAGATGTAACTGGGGACTCCTAACCGTCGCTCGCTTGAAGGATGTCGAGTTCGACAACGTGCTAATTGATGAAGTATCCGATTTCAACATCGTCACCGTCAAGGCCTTGAAAGCTGCAAAGATCTCGAAGCAGGACGTTGTTCATTGCCCGACCACAATTAAAAATTCTGAAGGAGAGTCCAGAGACATTTATGGGCACACCGACCTCGAGATCAAGATAGGAGATGCTCTAACACGCGGTAAGTTTCATATCGTGAAAGATTACCCGAACTATGATATGATTCTGGGGCGCTCATGGGTGCACGACAACAAAGTAAATTTGGTGGTGTTTCCTTTGCCGGTGTCTATACCTGAGAGGATCTCCAACAAGCCATTCAATCCCGAAGACTATTTGCTGCCCTATCAATCACTCACAAATGCGACGCAATTACCTGGAGAGAGCTCGTCTGCATACATTAAAAGATTTCGAACCCAAGTAAGTCTCATCGAACAACCCTTTTTGCAACTAGTCACTCCTTCTTCTGATAAAGCTCGAGGACTCGCTCCAATCAACAACCCATCCGTCACTAGGAGATGTGAATGGCGCTGGACCTTTTAAACGCTTTGTTAAAAGTTTAGAAGCTGTCTCGGTCAAAGTCGGCAAGACAAAGGATAAAGTAGCCGTACAACGCCCAAACCCATTTAAAATTGGAGATTTGGTAACGAAGGCGACTGCGTTTCAAGTTGGGAATATGACAGTGAAAGTGACCGCTCAGCCTGATTCACCTACACAAAAGGAAGATAAGCCATACCTGGTGGCAGATGTTATCTTAGGCGGTTACTGCAAGCTCATCAATGCTGACAAACTGGAAGGCGTGACGATTCACTCACAATGGCTTGAACCCTACAATACCTAAAACGCCGTGTTACCATTTCCTCCGGCGTTCTCCATACCTAAAACGCTATGCTATCTTTTCCTCCAGCGTTCTCTTTAGTATTTCCTTCAACAATTTCCCTTTTTCATGCAATATTTGTAATTCCTCCAAAATGATTGCACTGCTTGCATTCATAATTAGGGTTTCATTACTAATCGAAATATTATTTCCTTTTAGAAACCTCTTATCCACGAACCATGACACAAAGTCGTGAGAAAACCTAAAATCCTCATTACCCATCAGTTCAAACCAGAAAGACAAAACCCTAAAAGAAACATCTTATATCTTTCGAGAAACATAGAAGGAATACGTATAGGGAGAAAGGGCAAAGAGGAGTCGTGTGGGTAATCAGAGGGAACGATCTACTCCAACAGTTAAGCAGCATCACTGCAATAAGATTTGCGAAACTCTGCCTACCGGAAAACAGGTTAGTGGTTAATCTCTGGTTTCCATTATCGCATAGTCCTTTGTTGTTTGAAATCATGGACAATCATCACGAAAATAGTACACATAAAATGCATCACGAGTTATATATGTGAATTGATGAAATAAGAAATTCTATTATGATCCTGGAGAGCATCACAATTGGATCTCAAGATAATATGAATAGAAGGACCACTGTTTAGTTAAACCTAAACTCAGTCACCGCTGAGCATAAAAAGGAATGTTTACAAACTGTGAAAGCATTCAACAAAAATAAAAGCAACAAAGGGAAATCTAGTCGTCGGAAGGATCAATAGTAGCTTCACAGGAATTGTAGGAAACTGCTACAATGCCGTCATCGCAAGCCAGTACTGCATTCTCCGGAGAAGCCACGTCGACCTCCCCTCTTGACGCAACTTCGACGCCTTCCTCAACGGCCGCTTCAATATTCATTCCGTAAGACGCGTCCTCGGAAGCCACTTCAACATCTTCATCCTTGGAAGATGCTCCAACATCTTCTCCAGATGCATCTATCATGATCTTCTCAGCAGCCGCGTCAGCTTTCCCTCCGACGGTCGCTTCAATACCTTTCACGGAAATTACTTTGATCTCTCCCTCAGGAACGACCCCAACAACCTTCTGAGGATGCTCTGGTTCGTCCATGTCAGAATCGAGGATGACAATTTCGTCGCGGACAAGATAATCATATTTTTTTTCACTGGAAGGACGCTCATGCTCGATTCTTCGCCGCTTTAGCTGAGATGCAAACCTTTCAGCTCTCGTGCTCTGCAGTTGAGACGCTTCATCGCGCCTCCATCCCTCCTCCATTTCGATTCAAGTTAAGAAAGTCTGGACGCGCTCCAGAACGAGGCGTAGGTGCATAAGAGACATACATTGTATGACACGATTAGCTTCGCGAAATAAAGGACCTATTTTGGCCATCACCTCATCAAACGCATCAACCTCGGGTTTGTCAACTTCAAAGCTCTTCTCTGGAGAAGTGAAAGAGTAATCATCACCAGTAGATCCCATCATATATACTGCAAAAGGGTATCATGATTAATGACAGAAGAAAATATCATCATCGATTGTAAAATCAAAATACATGATGAGCGTGAAATAATACCTGGAACGAGGAAGAGAGGCAATCTTGTGATGATAGAAAGGGTCCAGCGTCTTCTTTATATTCCATAAATTAGCAGGACCCAGGAAGAAAAGGAGACTTTACTTGTCGTGTATAAAGGCTCCAGATACGGATAACAATCAAGTAGATACTTATCTATCTGAAGATAAGCGTGCTGAAAAGAAACGTGCCCTACGCAAAAACCAAGCCAATCTTTATCCTGGTAATGTGCATCGAACTCCTCTTGAGAATTTATTTATCTGTCACCATCTAGTGCTTACCCTACAACAATGTCACTGTTACGTGCTAAGAAGGGGACTTAATGTTGATGGTGGTTTTTAGTTCGGGGTCAAAATTGTAAAACCCTGCATTTAATGTGCTTTCATCTTACAAAGGAATGATGGCCACTTGAAAATAACGAGTGCTCAAACCTCTTTCTTTACACACGTATTGAACAACTCAGTATATAGATAAAGTTCATTCAAAATGGTGCTAGCAATATCGAATGTTCTGTGAATTCTATCTTATGCCAGCATTATTAACTAATGCATGATTTGCCTTGTATTTTTTCCGTGCTATGTTCCCAGACGAACTATCAATACTGGCATGACATGACGATCAATGCTAACTCTCAGCAGAGTAGCATGAATCTCCCGAAGTGCTAGTATTGGGATCTGCACAAAAAAAATACTAATTACATCTCGCTGACAAAGAGATAAACGTGTTCACACACTTTTAATTAAAGTTAGCGTGATCAAACACACATTTATTTCTTAAAGAAAATCTGGACTGTTAATATTAGTCTCAGAAACGATCACGACCACACAATTTGGCCGCACGATTTAACAAGCATAACTTACTCCTAGCGGGACTAGGAAATCACCGTAGCAACCATCGGTGGGCCCACCGGTCCTCTAGTTGATCGGCCCCCATGTTGCTCATTCACGAGCGCTTCAAACGCCGACCCAAACATGAGCGCTTGTACTGCATAAAAACGAAGCTCGAACGAGCTGAAGCCGTAAGAAACAGTCTCAAAAGTCATCATATCCGTCCAACTTTTCCATCCTAGTTGGACGGCATAGATCGTGTTCCAAACGATCGGGGAAGTGCTAACACGTTCACCACCGGCCCAATATTGTTCCTTCCCAATCGATTTGCTCATGGGAAGTTAATAACACGCTAAATCGTTCAATTGAACTAGGATGATCATGCAGCTTTGAAAACCCTAAACTGAATAAGCGGCGTTATACAACTGCCGCTAATCGATCGTATCCGTCCGTCTTCGCCGTCCTAATTGGATGGCTTAGATCGTGTTTCGAATGATCAAGGAGATGCCAACGCATTCAACATCGAACCAACTCCACAGGTGGTGGATCGACTTGATCATAGCAAGGCTAAAGTGCATCAAAACTCCAGCTCAAAGAAGCGTGAACACGCTGTTTCAAAAACCTAAAATTACTTTGCGGCAACATATTACTGTCGCAAATCGATCTCGACCACTCATCTTCACCAACGGATTTGAGTGGCTTAGATTTAATTTTAAACGGCCCCGCAGGTGTTAACATGATCATTGTCGGCCCACCTTCACACGTGACCGACCGACTTGCTCAAACCCAAACGCAGCGTCTCGAATCGCTCGCTCAAAAGGGGTAGGTCGATCGACCTCCAAACCCTTAAAACTGCGTGAACGACATTACACAACTGCCGCAAATCAATCACGACCATCAGTCTTCGCCGGCCTAGTTGAACGACTTAGATCCAACTTCAAGCAACCCCGAAGATATCGACGTGATCACGGTGGACCCACCTGTACACGTGATTGATCGGCCTACACAAACTAGGGATAATGCCTCGAAATCGCTCACCCAAATGGATGGTATAATTTTATATTTAGAAAACAAGCAAAGCAACATCGTGAAGACCGGCCATCCTTCTTCCACACAAGGTGATCGACCAAGTGATGACTCAAACGAAGTGTCCACAAACGATCACCCAAAGGTGGTCGATCATGCCTCCTTTAAGACGTCAATCCGCGACTTATGCAATCAGGATCTAAAACAATGATGCTTCATACACATCGATTAATTTGAGATTCTTAAATGCGATGCTTCACATGCATCGAATACATATAATATTTTATATTGGCCTCATAAACAACTTAGTTGTTTCACATAATGACACCATGCTATACTCCGCGGCGGGTCCCACGACTTGACCCACTTATTCGAGACATCAAACATGTCACAAACTGGGGGATGCTTACTGGGGTATTGGTCTGGCGGTTTACAGCGTGCGGCGTGCAACACGCCCATTACGAGAACGTGTTAGGAAAGGACGGGCGGTTAGTAATGATGGAGTAGTGGGTGAAGGTGTGATCATGCAATTATCACCACCTCTTACACAACTCCATTACTCCACTACTTAACTTCCTCAACTTCCTACGAGATCAAGGTTGCGCTCAAATGACTTGTATAAATAGATTTTCAATCTATTTCGAAAAGACAGAACACAAGTGGCCAGAAACCATTTTCTGATACACAAGTCATAAACAACCACACCTTCATTCAACACTCTGATCTCAAACACATTCTTCGCTTCCCTCCCTAAGATAAACCCTTCTCCTTCACCTTGTGACCGAATTGAATATGGAACGACCATTTCTTGGTTTAGGCCAGTGTCTTACAGATTGATTTATCGAACCTAAAAGTATTCCCGTGCAGTGCATTTGTTTAGGGTTTAGATTCGTTTCTCATCAATACACCCCAAATTACCAAAAACAGCAGAATCAGTTTTTACCCGTAAACAGATATAACAATCTGTATTTGGTACGATCCAACATATAAGAATTGAATCTAAAATGGTTAAGGAAGAACCTAAAGACGACTCCGTGAATGTATCACAAGATTACAAAAACTTAGAAATTTCACATGTTGCCACATCTTCATCTCATGACATTAGAGATAAGATTGCTTCTAGCACATATTATATGTACCATTCCCATGTCAAAAGAAATGTTAAAATAGAGTTGGTCAAAATCCTAAAGCCTATTAGCCTTATGTCTACCGAGGTTCTAAAATTGAAAACAAAGGCTAATACTCTTAGGTAAGATATCAAGGTGCAGGATATACAACTAAGCGAGTTAGCAGAAGAGAATACATCTCTTTTTATCAAATTAGAAGTTCTTGGTAAAGCCATCACTCAAGAATAAGGCTTACCAGAAAAGATATTAAATAATGCATGCTTTGTAATTTCTTCTAATGAAGAAACAAAGAGTCGTTGCACAACTTTATCAGATGGTGATAATAAGCCTAGTTCTGTCAAATCTGAAACATATCATGGTTCTCACTTTAAAGGTCTATCACATGTTAGAATCATTAAGTCAGAAGAAAATCTTGGAAATTTCTCTGTCTACTGATATTGTTGATCATTCGTTATTTGATTCAAAGGAAACTTCAAATCAATCTCGACAAGAAGATCATAAGGAGTATAACTTCCTGTCCAAAGACAAGAAACTAGTGATACTTCAAAATAATATTGTAAAAGTGTTAAGGAAAGTGTCTTGTCTTAAGAATCTGAAAGTTCATCCAGTAGTAGACAAAGTATCCAAGTCTCATATAGATCCCATTAACTCCAACGATCATGGAAAAGGAGTTGACAATCACTTATGGAAAAGATTCCTCCACGCTCATGCCGAAAATTCCATAAAGGATCATCACCGTGGAAAGTATTCAGAAGAAAGGAAAAGGATACTTTCTGTCAATAAGAAAACTAATCATAAATGCGTTCCAAAAAAATCTTGTAACTTCTGATAAAAGAACTGAGATATGTCATAAGGAACTCCTTAAAATGAGAAAATCTTACGAAAATCTCATCGATAGAATAAAAAGAGATCTCAAAATTCCAGACATCTCTTATGTCAGTTCATCTATTACAAATGATCCTACTTGTAGCATCTCAAGGAAAGATGAAAGTAAAAAGAGAAATGATATTGGGGAAGAAATCCTCAAAGAAAAACATGAACAAAACTTCTGATGCTCGTCGTAAGCCTGTCAAGGCTTACTCCAATACAACCTAGTTGTATTGCGAAAGTGCACCCGCATCTAGCGCTCGGTAATAAGATGCAGAAGCACATGAAAATGGGAGCACACGTTTTTTGTTTATAAATATCAGTAAAATATGAAAAGTAATGGATAAATGCGAATCCAAGATGTCTAAGTTCATGTTTCGGTAATTAGGGTTTTATTTGCAAACTTCGAGTTTAGAAATTATTACCCTATGGAATATACCTTCTTCCTTATTTTGAGATGTTCGGACAAAGATTATGCCTTTGGATTTTGGAAAGAAAAATATGCAAATCTTTTTGAATATTTTGGAGGAAACTCCTTTGTTATTTTCTGTAATACCCCGATTTCGGCAGTGGTTCTCCAAATGGAATTTAAGTAATGGTTTGTCCTTTCATAACACTGAGGCCTTTTCAGCACAATTGGCTTTAGAGTTGGAAGAAAACTCTGCAATTAAGCTTGCTCAGGCGAGAGTAATCCAGGGTTGGGTTGGGTGACCTTCCGGGAAGGTGCTACCATATTAAGAAAGAGATGCCTATTTAAACCCCCACACTGCCGGATAACCGCAGTGGCTAAGTACGGACAATATCAGTGGAGGGTCGGATAATTACAAATAGTATCAGAGTCGACGACGGGCCACCTTCGGAAGATAAGAGACTATGCTGGACGGGTTACCCCAGGTATTGGTCCCATGAGGGGAAGGGAACGTCGGAGATCTAGGCTTGAATATATTCCGAAGACGAGGATGTCTCCAATTTAAGGTGGTGGTAATGTCCCAATTTTGACGATGGTCCGCCAAACAAAATTTAAGTAATGGTTTGTCCTTTCCTAACACCGAGGAATTTTCAACATAATGGTTTCAGAATTGGCAGAAACCTTTGTAGTTAAGCATGCTCAGACGGGAATAATCCAGGGATGGGTGACCTCCAGGGAAGTTGCTACAGAATTACCACAAAGATGCATGTTGAAAACCCCACACTGCCGAATAACCGCGGTGGGTAAGTAGGGACAGTATCGGGGCAGGATCGGGTCATTACATTTTCGGTCCGAAAAATATTTTCTTGATAACTTAAGAAAATTTCCCTCTTATAAGGTATTGAGTAACCTAGTAAAAATTATTTTTTAAATACTTGAGTGTGCCTCCTATAACTCGTAGTTTTACGAAGGCAAACAAGGAGGAAGCTCAAAAAGTTAAGAATTGCCAAGGGATTAATACAGAAAAGGAAAAAGAAGGATGTCTCCAAAATCATGCTTGATTATGATTCTGATAGTTCTAAAGGATCTCAAGAGGTGTCTTGCCTACTTTCTTTTGATTTTCAAGATCCTAAGTTAACCATATGGATTCCTACTGACAGTATGGTTGATTTCAACACTGGTTTCGAAGAACTAAGATCGAATCTCATCATATCAGTCCATAATCAAGATTGGATGAAGGATATGATTGAACATACTATTGCAGGTCTTGCATACAATGGTTGAAATTGTGACTAGTTTTTCGTTTTTGAAATTGAATCGTATGTTGATTTATCGGGCAGCTGATAAACTTCAGCAAGTCTTTTAGGAAATTATGATTTGAGGAAACAAACTATCATCTAATAACTTGGGGCTTATTGTCAACTAAGGTAACTAATTAATCCCTAGTATTAGATGTCTTCTTATAGTACAACTAATCACAGATCAATTTGATCGTTTAGATAACTAAACCCTTCCTAAATCGGTTAAGCACAACATGAACAATAACATAAAAGTGAATATCCTAGCATAATATTAAGGGTTTTATCTAAACCCTAGTTAAGAAACTTAGAACATGATGAAAATGATGAAAACAAGATGATATTATAACTTATTAGAACAAAAGATCATTCTCAATTGGATTGCATGGATGTCTCAATTACAAAGTAGAGCCTTCTATTTATACACAAATCTCACTCAAATTGGATTTAATTCAACAACCAAACCTACTCACCACAATTCTTTCTGAATTCGTTGTCCGTAAAAGAAATGTCAGGCAATGAGAATATTATTTGTGTATTTATCCGCTAAAGTTTGATTTTAGAATATCAAGTTTTGATTATCTTGGTGAGAAATTCAATTCAAAATTTTAAGGGTGGAGACAACATTATGTATCTAGCAGAACTATTCTTTCAAAGACAGTCTTGTCCGCAATTCCTATATTTCTAATGGGAATTTTTTTACTGCCAAAGGGAGTTACTCATCATATTGATAAAATTATAAAAAGTTTCACATTTATCAATTGTAATAAACTTATGTTACATAAAGAGTTTGAAGGACTGGGTAATAGAAGTGCACAATAGGTGAACAAATCTTTGTTCTGTAAGTTAGCCTGGAGGTTCTTAGAAAGTAGAAATGCAATGCGGGAAAAGACCTTAAAGGTAAATCTTTTTGGATAATTGTGCCTGCTATGAATTTTTCTTCAATATGGAGTAGTTTAATGAAGATTGGAGAAATTATGGCATACAAAATTTTCTAGCAAGTTTCAAATTCAACTACCTTAAAGATATTTGAAGAACTGTGCATACCGAATCAATTGAAGCATATTATTGTAGGCCGGATTCTACTCCTAAAATATTCAACTTCTTTCTGATTTACTTATTCCGGGTTCTTCTAAATGGAATGTTAATCTTATCGAATGTATTTCTTCCATAAGTATTGGTGACGCAATCAAAAACATTTATATTTGCAATGAGGATAACAAAGATAATCTAATTCATACTCCCTCTAATTCAGGCAAGTCTCAACAAATTGTTGTTACAAGATTTTTGTATATTCTTTCCCCACTTCTTCGGCTATAAGTGATTTTAATTGGAAAATATTTTTTCAACAATATCGCTCCTAAGAATTTGTTATTTGAACAATAGGTTGGAAGTTAAAGAGAATATCTTAAGGTTTAATAGCAATGTTGAACACTTGTGGTCATTTTTTAAAATGGAAGAGGAATCTACAGTGTATCTGTTATTCAACTGTTAATGGTCTAAAATAATTTTCGTTAATGTTTCTCTAATTCTGGTGTTAATATTCATGATTATAAAGAAATCTTCAGTCAGTGGATGCATGATAGTGAAAATCAGAAGTAAGTTCGAACTGGGGCTTTGCATCCTATGAAATCTATGGAAGATCAGGAATAAGATTGTTTTGACAGAAGCTAATTTTTTTCTAGGTAAAGTTTTAAATTTGGCAAATTTGGACTTTAAGAATTGTGTTGCAGAAAGCAGTAATGATATAAACAGTCAAGACTCAGTTACTCGTCCTTATTAATGGGAACCTCCTCCTCCACAATACATGAAAATTAATGTTAATGCTGCCTTTGTCCCTAGCAAGGGAGCTGCTGGTTTCATTGCTCAAGACTACTAAGTTACCTTCATGGGTTGTGGTACTTAGCTATTCGATGCTATCTCTCCTATGATGGAAGAAACAAAGGTAGCCTTGCTGGAAGTGAAGTTGGCAAAAAAATAATAATTTACATTTGGGAAATATAATATTAGAGGAAGACGCGTCAAACGTAACCAACATAATTATAGGTGATAACAGAGATACCCCATGAATATCAATTTGATGATAGGAAAATAAAGGACTGTGCAACTCATTTTGATAATTATCAGTTTCAGTCTCTCCTAAATCTGTGAATGAGTTGGCTCATAATCTCTATCAATGTCCTATGCATAATAACTTAGCAGAATGGTGGAATGTCGTCTCTCCTCGTGTATGTAGTTCTTCAAACCTCAAGTTGAACGAAACAATTTTTTAATAAAGTTTAGGGTTTTTTTTTGATAAAAAGGAGAATTTTATTCATTATTGAGTAATTGTATTGAAGTCTTTTGCCAGAAAACTACAAATGTTGGCGCTAAAATTATCATAGAGTTCAACATCTATTTCTGAAGTTCTAATTGTCTTAGCAACTTCATCTGCTACTTGATTGTCGTCCTATTAATGAAAGAAAAATTGCATAAACTAAAACAAGAAGACAAATATTTTATATCTTTCAAGATATTCCTATTTTCCCATTGAATTAAAGAGATAGTGCATGTGGTTGATTGGATGACAAGTTTTGCATCTGCTTCTATGTGTATTCTGGTGAATGATTTCTTCTTTGCCCAAGCTAGTGCCTCACGAAATGCCATGCATTCCCCTTCTTCTGGATTTAATGCTCCATTTGCGAAACTTCCTTTGATCCCTCCACATGCTCCTGTTTCATCATGAATAATTAGAACAGTGCCTATTTTTTTTAGTAGAACAGTAAAATGATGCATCTACATTGATCTTAATAATGCCTGGTAAAGGGGGTAGCCAATGTGATATAATGCAGTGTGTGGGTTCAGAAGCAATGTTATGTGCCTTCATATGAGAATACAAATGATAGTTGATCTTGTGGACATAATTAAATGGGTTTAAGGATACTCCCTGGAAAATTGAATCACATCTATCTTTCCAGATGATCCAAGCACCAATCATTAAGGTATATAACTAATGATCATTTGAACTACTATCTGTATAGAACCAACTGTGCACCACTCTGACACACTTGTGCAGTTACTTCTTACTGCATCAATATTGATGTTTACTCCTCTCCACACAGCTCTGGCATGTCTGCATTCCAATAACAGATGTTCAATTGTTTTAGATTCAGTGCCACAACAACCACATTGAATTTCCTGCTCAGCATTATAGACTGCTAATTTATCTCTTGTCTGATTAATCTCCCTGATACACTTCCAGATAAAGAGTTTAACTTTATGTGCAACTCCAGTTTTCCAAAGAGTCTTCCAAACAACAGGATCAATAATTCTGCCATTGACATTAACTTCTATATTGCAGTTCGTAAGCTTATTGTAAGTGCTCTTAACAGAGAACTTACCATCCTTGGAAGGCATCAAAATCATCTTGTCTTCCTTTGTGACATCAAGAAGCATTCTGTGAATTCTAGATGAAGTATTGGTATCAAATAATTGATCTAATAGAGGGATGTTCCAATTACTGGTGCTAGGAATAATAAGCTCAACAACATCTTCATAAAATCTGAATAATTCATTCACTGGAACTGGAGGAGTTGTCATACCTGGGATCCATTTGTCTAGCCATATCTTATTTCTTCTACCATTGTTGGTTTCCATAAAATAATTCTGCTGAACAACAATCATACCTTTAAAAATACCATTCCAGGCATAAGAGCAGTTTTTGGCTTCAATCTTTTTATGAACAATATCTCCATTTCTAAAATATTTACTTCTAAGAAGTTGAACCATTATATTATTGGATTCAGAACAGATTCTCCATGCCAATTTTGTGAGAAGATCCAGATTGAGCTTTTCTAAATCCCTGAAAGCAAGTCCACCAATATCTTTTGGCTTACATATCTTGAGCCAAGCTAGAGGATTACAACCCTTGTTTGCTTTATGTCCCCAAAAAAAATGTCTCTCAATGGCAGTAAGCTTGTTGACGAGTTGATTAGGAAGCTTGAAAGTGCCCATCTGATAAGTAGGAACTGCATTTAATACATGTTTGATCATGGTTGATCTTCCTACCTGAGTAAGAGAGATTGAATTATACGTAGATAATCTTTGCTCAAAGCTTTCTTGAATTGACTTGAAAGATTCTTGTTTGGAATGACCTAATAGCATGGAGAACCCAAGTACTTTTCTTTTGATTTCATGGCTTTAACTCCAAGTATGCTGGTGAGACAGTCAACAACTTATGGCTTTGTGTGCTTACTGAAGTGCACTGCAGATGTCTCAAAATTTATAACTTGACCTGACTGTGTACTAAAATCATTGAGAAGATTAAGAAGATTGTTAACAGAAAAATTTTTTTGCCTGAGTGAAAATCAGGCAGTCATCTGGAAAGAGCAAATGATTGATGGCTAGTGTATTACTAGCCACTTTAATACCTTGAATAGTTTTGTTTTGTTGAGCTGCAACAGGATTCCTTGAAAGAAATTCTATTGCAAGAATAAACAAATAATGTGAGAGTGGATCACCTTGTCTTATACCTCTTGTAGTTTGGAATTCATCACAAGGTGATCCATTAAGAAGTACTGAGAGGCTGGAGGTACTTATGCACCGATGGATCAAGTCACAGAAATCATCACTGGATCCAAAATAGTTGAGAACTTTGAGAAGAAAACTCCACTCTAATATGTAAAATGCTTTTGACATATCCAGCTTGAGTGCCAACCAACCTATTTGTCCCTTTTTTTTCTTCATATAATGTATGATTTCTTGAGCTATTATTGTGTTGTCACTAATGAGCCTGCCAGAAACATATGCTGCCTGATAAGGGGATATGATCTTCTCCGTTAATGGTTTCATTCTGTTGACAAGAATTTTAGAGATTATTTTATAGGAAGTATTACACAATCCTATAGGTCTATAATCTGCTACACAAATTGATTTTTTCTTCTTTGGGATAAGAGAAATGTAAGTTTTGTTAACTTGTCTTGACAGATACTTAATCTCAAAGAATCTCTTGACCATAAGGCAAACATCTTCACCTATAATGCTCCACTGACTTTTGTAAAAACCAGCTTGAAATCCTTCTTGCCCTGGAGAACTCCAATTTTCTATGCTTTTTAGAGTTGCAAAAATATCATCTGAAGAAGGGATACTTGTAAGATAGACATTATGTTCTGCAGTAATGGAGGTTGGAAGTATAGAGAAGAGGTTCTCATCAAGTACTGGATTTATAGTGGAACTTATACTGCTGAAGTGATGTGTAATATGTGATGATATATCTTCTCTAGACTGCAGCTAGTCACCATTGTAGTCTTGTATGGAGTCAATGTTGTTTCTACTCCTTCTTCTGTTACATTTTGAGTGAAAGTACTTGGTATTATTATCCACGTCCTTGATAAAACTGTCTCTTGACTTTTGTTGATAAAATTCATTCTACACCTTATGCCATCTGTTGAGATCATTGTTAACTGCCATAATTTGAGCATCTGCCTGAGAGCTGTGTGGTTGAGCTTGTAAGGAAGATAGCTGTTGTTGAAGAGAATTAACATGTTGATGAATATTACCAAAATGCTCTCTATTCCACTTAGAGAGTAGTTTCTAGTAATGATCATTTTATTAGTAAACTGAAAGGCAGATGATCCATTAAAATCAGTTTTCCAAGCGTTGGCAATAATATTAGAACAAGATTCATCATTAAGCCAGGTAAGAAAGAACTTGAAAGGTTTCCAGCAGTTTGAAATACAAGAATCGGTCACAAACATTATAGGACTGTGGTCACTACCAACTTGGTTTAGATGATACAACTTAGATTTAGGGAAAGAAATATTCCAATCACTATTACCTAGTGCCATATCTATTCTAGATTTCCTATCTCATGTGCCTAAAATTGTTGCTAGTCCAAGTATGACTTTTGCCAGAATAACCTAAGTCTTCTAAACCACAGTCTACTACAACCTTATTGACCCAACCATCAATAGAGGATGAGGCATTTATCATTGTCTGTAATGTGGAAGTGAAGATCCCCTAGTAGGATCCAAGACTACTGTTATTCTTACTAATATTTAGAACATAATTCCACTGAGATTTTTTCTTATGATAATGAGTGTGCCCATACATACAAGTAAGCAGAAATTCAGGCTTGCTATTATCAGCTTGAACCAGAATGTTAAACATATTATTGTCTTTACCAACCACATCACAAGAGAATCCATTTTTCCAGAGGAGAACAAGCCCTCCAGATAAGCCAATTGGATCAATAAAAGAATAATTAGGGTATTGATAATGTTTAATAATAGGTTTGCTTTTATCTTGATTTATCTTGGTTTCACACAGAAATATAATGTCAGGATTTTGATATCTAATGAGATCACAGAGATGGTTTCTGGTGGCTGAAGTTTTGATCCCTTGAACATTCCAAGAAATTATTTTCATATTGTGTGCCTTTTTTGAGTCAACTAAGATGCAATGTAGTAAACTAAGGCTAATAATCAAAATAAAAATTCTATGGGATATGATCTTGTGAGTTTTAAAAGTGTGCAGACTGAAGTGTTTAAAAGCTAAATGCAAAGAAAAGCAAATGACAATGAGTAAATAACAAGAGTAAACTAACAGATAAAAAATTGAAATGGGAGTATTTAGAAATACCTGACTCTCCAGTTGTGTGCTCATAGTTTGATTATCCTTTGCAGTGATTGATGGGGAAGTTTGAAAGTCTTTGCTAGCTACAATGGTTTCACAGGAAGGAGGACCATTAGAAGAACCTTCAGATGGGAGACTATCTGCCATTCTAATTCTCTTTCCAAGCTTATTGTCTTCACTAACTTCTTCTTGATCTCTTTTGTTGACTAAGAAATTCATGTTGATGATTTCTCCATCCTTAGGAGGGACAAAAACTGCATTCTTTACAAATTTCTTTTGAGTGCTCTTGATAGCAGGAACAACACTTTTTGAGACAGTAGTTATGTTATTCCTTATCATTTTTGGATTGCCAAAAAAATATGTCTTTTCATGAGCCTTTTGAAGAAAAATAGCTGCATCCTTACAGGCAACTCCACAATGCTTGACAACATAACATTCAGTACAGATACTTGGTGGCTGTCTCTCATAGAAAAACTTGATCCACTTGCTTACTCCAGCATTTGTGATTGCCTTGACACCTCTTCCCATGGGATTGCAAAGATCCACATTAACACACACCTTTACAGGTTCTCCATCAGTTGGAATTGCATCTTTGGGTTCAATTGCTACCACATCTCCCATAATGCTGCCAATTCATGTCACTGCAGAGACATTAATATGTTCTAGAAGCACCCATTTAAGGTGAATCCAAATTTTTTGAAATCCCCAATGTTTCTCTGTGTATATCATCTCTGGAATATAGTCATGAACAGCTAATAAGTGCTTGTTGATGTTCCAAGGCCTTCCATTAATCACCTTATTCAAAGAATCCCACTTGCTGAACTTGAAAATCATAATATTTGGTTCAACCTCAACTATCTTGACATCCTTCTCAGTTAAAAAGGGACACGTAAACTTGATAAACTTTTTCAAAGCTTCATAACCCATTTTTCCTTCAATAATAACCTTCCCAATGACACTAGCTTCCCAGTTACTTTCTTCTTCCACCACTTCATTATTTTCTAGGCTAAAGACCACAACTTCATTTGTGTCTCCCAACTCTAATGTTGCTTGTTTAAACTTGTTAACAAGGTCTCCCATTTGGCTAGAGCTTTCAGTCTCCATTTTTAAAGAGTAGAAATGAATTGAGAGCTTCAGTGTTTTTGATGAAGATAATGTTTTGTTATGATGAATATATTGAAAAAGGTTATATTTAGGGCTAGAAAGATATATATTCCGAATATTTTCTACAGAATTGTAGCTCAAATTATGGTAATAGATTGATTGACTGAGTTGAGCTTAATGGAAAGAAAATATAGCGTATATTGACCAAGAGAGTAAAATATGGTGATTGATTTTCTGTTTCCATTTGTAACTGAAATAACGGTTTTTGGGTGAATTTGAATTTGAATTTTTTCCAAGGCGGACTGTGTTGAAATTTTGACTCATCTCATTGAACCGATCCAGAGTTCCTTGACAATGGAAACCACTGATACTAACATAGACAATTCTGGCTACCAAACGATTAGCGAACTTCCCAGCAAACGCTTTGATCACTTGCACAAACGTTAAGGCAAACGCCGTGATGGATAAACAAACCTGCACACACATGATGGAGAGAAACAGGAAAAATTAGTTCTTCATTGTTAGAGAGAACAAAGTAAAACAACACTAGAAATTTAAAACGAAACAGCAGAAGTTAAGAAACGAATAGAGATAATGAAAGAAGGAAGAAAACAATTTATTAAGACCTAGAGATTTGATGCATCGTTGTGAATCATAAGATTTGATGCAAAAAAATTTAAAAAATTTCATCTGAGTTGACTCATCGATGTCGCCCAATTCGCAGAGAGGTGAGAGAGTGATGGAATGATTAAGCCGGAGTTTGTAAACTTCGTTTACTGTGGTTTTCAAATCCCTTTTTTTCTTCAAAAAGAAAAAAAAAGATAATTTATTATCCATTATACACATAGGGGCTGTTTGGTAACCATTATTTTAATAGATTATCAGCTTATAATCCATTATGCAGCTTATAATGGATTTTATATGTGTTTGGTAATCATTATAATAATTGCTTATTTTAATCATAATGGAAAAATCCATTATTTTCATAAACAAAAAAAAATTGTTTTGAAAATTTATTATAATCAATTATTTTTTCTAGCAAATACAAGTTGAATTTTTTCTTCTTATTTTCTCTAAACTATCAAGAGAGAGGCAAAAAACAACATAGGACTAAAAAAATCCTAGATCATTGTTCTTTTTTCTCCTTTTCGAGATCATCATTCTAAAATAATCAATTATTTGAAAAAAAAAATGTTTGGCAAAATTTATTTTTAAAATGATTATACCAAAATCTTTTATCTATTTTTATGATTATTTATAATCATAAATTTTACCGAACAAGGCCATAAGTTATCTTTTAAAGATTCTTGACGGACTATGTGAAAAATATATCCTTAAAATTACTCTATTACATGGAAGCTTTTTTGATAGGTCCCATCGATAGAAACCACCCCTTCCCAAAAATAGGTTCATAAACAGTAATCTTATTAATTTTATTTAGTCAATAAAGAAGTTAGTGGTGACCGGTATCAAAATCAGGTCATTAATGTCATCATTCAGTGAGTTTACCATTACCAGAAGTAAAATTCTATGCAAAATAATTCATTTTATTTATTTGCGTAACTGAATGAGGTTGCGTGTGAACTAACAAAACTTGATTCTAAAGCTCAAACAAATTCATTTTAACTAACTTGAATAAGCAGATTAAATCAAGTTCCATCGTAACCACTTAAGCTTTTTTTTTTCCATTCATGAAATTCATGTGAATATGCTCTTGTCTTTACCGCTACACGAATTCCATTGGGATGTTCTTGCTTCACATCATTTTATTTTATTTTGTTGATTATTAAACTGGAAGGAATGAATATATTTGTTTACCATGTATATACCATTGAGATGAAATTGCTTAAAAATTGAATGTATATCGGAAAGTATAGATACACCGAAAAAATGCAGCACCGTGTGAGAGGATGGTGGGGCCCATTCATGTTCCACCCCTATCTCAATGAAGAAAGGGTGACATTGAGGCCGTCAAATCCCCTCTCGGCGCACGTCAGGGTGTTGTTCTTGGGTGGGTCTTTCATCACTCAAAGTATATAAGGATGACAATTAACAATACTGTAGCATTATCCTCCTCCTTGGGTGGACCCTATTTCTCTTTGAAAATTTAAAATACAGTTACAAGTGTTACACCTCCTATAAACAGAATCCAAAATTTTGCTTTTCCTGAGGAATCATATCGAGAAAAAGTCTAAAACCAACAACCTACTAGTCACAAAGAGAGATAGGAGAGATATTTTCGGGATGAAAAAAACAAACTAAATTATGATTCCTTCTAGTCACAAAGAGAGATAGGAGAGATATTTTCCTGGAATATTAAATGACTTCTATAAATATAAGCAGTGAGAAGTGGTAGAGTAAAGAACCAAACTATAGAAATCTAAAGAAGAAGAAGAGAAGAAATTCTAGGTAACAAAGCGAACCTAGAATTTCTTTTAGTTCTTTGCTTCTGTTATTGTTCTTTCAGTTTGTTTTTTTCTTTCATTGGATTATACTAATTATCGTGTTTGTGTTTAGTGATTCTGTGGAAAGTGATAAAGATCAAAGAAGAAGAAGATGGCAGGAACCAATGGTTCACAGCAGTTCATAACAAGTAATAATAATAATAATAATAATGGTGGTAATAGAAATTCAAGTAATGCACCATTGATTGAAGAAGATTGTAATCAAATCATTGTCCCTGAAGTGAGTATATTTGTCCATTTCCCCGATTTAAATTGCATATCATTGTTACACTAGTTTCTCGATTGATTTGTCTTTTTTTTTTCTCTATTTAATTGATTACAAAATATTAGGCTACAATTTTCTTATTGGAATCCGTTAGTGTAATTTTATTTTATTTTTCTGTGTGAACACTTTTGAAAGTTTGAAACCTTATAGTCTATGCTTTAGGGGTATAGGTGATTTGATTATTGAAGCAAAAGATAACAAATAAGGAATATCTTTGGGCTTTCATTTGAAATGACTTACTAGCCAAGGCTAAGCAGTGAGCAATCCAGGTTTCCATTAGACTCAAGACAGATACATTATAGTGTCTAAATCGTATTTAAAAACCAATTCAAAGCAGCTTTTCATTTGTGAATATAAGATGACTCTGGGGTGACTTCCATGTATGTCTTTTAGTTTGATCGAGATATAGACAAGGTAGCACTTAGGAAAATCTGCATAGACTCACAAGTACATAAATAGACATTAGCAGTTACAGTTCTAAGTTCTGTGACACAGCTAAATTATGTAACAGCAATCCAAAACTACTACCAATCATGAAAAAATGGAATTTGTGAACTTGTTGTAGCATTCATCTACTCTTACCTAATGTGAGCTATTTGTTTTACTCTTCTGCAGACTACAAGCTGGAAAAATTTATTTGCTTATATGGGTCCAGGTTTCCTTGTTTCCATAGCGTATATTGATCCTGGAAATTGTAAGATCAGTATATACATGTTTTGCCTGACCAAAGATGTGAACTATATGATTTCCTTATTTTCATTCCTAATTTAAATTTGTGTAAACTTACAGTTGAAACGGATCTGCAGGCAGGGGCACAATATAAGTACGAGGTACGTATAATAGCTTTATGTGCTGTCACTATTCTTATTAATTTAGTTCTTAGTATTTTCAATTGTTACACACATTTATTTGTTATAATGTTGGCAGTTACTCTGGATAATTCTAGTTGCTTCTTGTGCTGCCCTTGTAATTCAATCTCTTGCAGCCAACCTAGGGGTTGTTACAGGTCTTGACTTGCTTCTATTGTGTGAATATTTAACTAGTTTGATCGCTTTCACTCTCTCTATGAGGAAATTTGTAGGAACTAGCTGGGTAGCTAAATATGTCCTCTTGTGTTGCAGGAAAGCATTTAGCAGAGCATTGTAGAGCTGAATACCCAAGGATTCCAAATTTCATTTTATGGATACTTGCTGAAATTTCGATAGTTGCATGCGATATTCCTGAAGGTTATGCTTGAACTATAATTGAGTATAATAAAAAACATTCAGTCAACACCTTAGTCTCACAAAACAATTTAAGATGGAAATTTTGTTTCATGTCTTTGGTGTTTTCTCATAATTACACAAAGAGGTAGCATGGTTAATCGAAGTTGCAAGGTATTCGTCTGTTTAGGTTATTTTGTGCATGGGCTTCATGACTCTTCCAGGAGTATGCTTTAAGTCTCTTGGGGACCTAGTAACTCATCCAAGCCCTTTATCTAAGCATGAAACTCTATAGTGTTATATGCCTCTTTAGACCTAACTGACTTGGGCAAACTTAACATATGGTATCGTGTCAAACTGGGTGGTGCTATATTTCATAAAAAAACTGACAGATTTTCTACTGTATTGCTTCTTCCTTTCAAGTTTCAACTCATTCAGACTGCTTTTGCTAATAATTTTAATGCCAATATTTATTTTCTTGTTTTCAGTAATTGGAACAGCCTTTGCGTTAAACATGTTATTCAGTATTCCAGTATGGTGTGGCGTTCTTCTTACAGGGCTTAGTACTTTGGTTCTTCTAGCACTACAGCAATATGGGGTACACATTCCTACTTTGTTCAATATTAAATAGTCAGGAGAAATCTTCTTAAGCTGATAAAAAAAAAAACTGTACAGGTGAGGAAGTTGGAGTTTTTGATTGCATTTCTGGTATTTACAATAGCTGCTTGTTTTTTCGTGGAACTTGGCTATGCTAAGCCTGATGCTTCTGAAGTCTTGAAAGGACTATTTGTTCCCACGCTAAAAGGGAATGGTGCTACTGGCCTTGCAATATCACTCCTTGGTGCCATGGTTATGCCGTAGGTTTCTCTATCTAGATCATATTCATTTCAATTTGTAAGAAAATCTTCTCATCTTTTGTGCTTCTAATGCATTTGATCAGGCATAATCTCTTCCTCCACTCAGCTTTGGTGCTTTCGAGGAAAGTGCCACGTTCTATTCAGGGCATCAAAGTATGGCATTTTTTCCTCCGCATGATGTTACATTTTTTCCTGCAGTGGATCTGATTAGTTCATTTTGTATTAGTTACATCAATTTTGCATGGTAGTCACTTAGTGTTAAAAACCATGGCACACAACTGATAGTATTTACAAGAACTTGATGGCTAGAATAGATGATACTACATCTGACTTTTAGCTGACTGACCCATGAAGTGACCACCCATCAAAGTTTCTGACTTTATGAACAACTTCGAATATAATTTCAGGATTGACACTGGTCATTATCTTGATTTAAAGTTTGACAGGTTAGAGACAGATGTGTTTGTTTGTTGAGTTTCAAGTTCTTCTTTACATCACACTCTCCCTGCTATCCAGGCCTGCAGTGTGTCTAATTATAGCAATTTGGTAGAAGTTGCATGATATAGTTCACACCAAGTCAGGTGGCCTATATGGTTACAACATCTTGGCAGGTGGCTCCGTGCACAAGTTTCCACTAGCATATATAGATATAGGTATATAGCGTCTTAGTTACGTGTAAACATCCACACTTCATTGAGCATACAGTGTTTACCCACCTGTACCATCCATAGCTTTTAAGTGCACACTGTCTACTTTATCGTACCATTTGCAGCATGCTGAGTGTATAACATCTACCCATGTGGCGCCATTCACAGCATCCCTCTTTTTGTGTGAATGGCATTCTAGTTACCACTATTGTGTCTCTATACTGGTACAGAGAGCCTTTATGCTTGTGGTACCGTCCGATCACCTTTTAGCACCAGTTACTAAGAGATAATGCTTAGCTAGATCAATCAACTATCTGGAAGGGTCGTTTGGGAGCATTATCTTTAAGACTTCCATCTGTTACCATGTGTAAGGGAATTCTCAGCATCTTTTATGTCTACAAGAAGTACAAGAGCTGGAGGGCGGCGGGCACACTTATGATTCTCAGCCTTCCGAGGGTTGGAACTCCATCAACGGCATTAACACTATAGACTATTTTTCTTCAATTCCGTGCAAAAAGGGTCATACAGTGGAGTTCAGATTTGAACGAAAACTGTCTGCTTGCTTATTAAAAGTGTTTTGGACTGACAACACTTTCTTCAAACTGAGAAAAGTACGTAATTTGCAAAGATTTTGAACTTATTTTTGGGCATCTACGCTTTTACATACATCAATCTCCCAGAACAGTTCCTTCAAAATTCATAAGCGAATAAATACAATAAGCAGATGGTTCATGATGTATATTTTCTTCTTTGAAGTTAACCGAAAGTTCTCTGGTCATTTATACTTGATTTTGTGTACTAATTATCTCTTTATTTTATTTATTTATTTGGTTGCAGGATGCTTGCACTTTCTATACTATAGAAAGTGGTTTTGCTTTGATGGTAGCGTTCTTAATCAATGTGTCAGTCATTTCCGTCAGTGGGGCAGTCTGCAATTCTTCAAATTTGAATATAGAGGATCAGACGAGCTGTAAGGACCTGGATTTGAATAAAGCCTCCTTCTTGTTGAGAGTATGTTCTTTTGATTTTCACAAAGTTCTGGTTTATTCCTCCTATCAAACTTTTTCAAGATCTGACTGAATTATTCTCCCTTTTTTTTTTTTTTTTTTTTTTTTTTTTTTTTATCATTTCTTAAAGAATGTTTTAGGTAGTTGGAGTTCAAAGATTTTTGCAATTGCTTTGTTAGCATCTGGTCAGAGCTCTACAATAACTGGAACCTATGCAGGACAGTATGTCATGCAGGTAATGATCTCTTCAGGATAAAACTAATTTGAAAAGTCTTGTGTGGCAGATGTAAACTTCCAACTTAGATGGGAGTTTCCCCATCGTAACATGCCTTTTTTATCCTTGCTGAGTTCAAGTGTCTGTCCGAAGTTAACTATCACATAAGTTATATCAACTCCACAATTAAGCAAACTTACATCAACAGCTCAAGAATACGTTTGACTAATTCTAGTTCATATACATGAAATAATTTAACTTGTTGGATTCTCTTTTCAGCATAATTAACTTTTGATACTTTTTTGTAGGGCTTTCTCGACTTACGGTTGAGGCCATGGATACGAAACTTCTTAACACGATGCTTAGCCATAGTTCCCAGTCTTATTGTAGCACTAATTGGCGGATCTGCAGGTGCTGGAAAACTAATCATTATTGCATCCGTGAGTAACGTAACTTCATTAGCAAACTCATATGCCACAATACAACAAGATAAACCAGAGAAATTTCACATGAACAAAATTCAATTACCTTTTGTCTAGTCAGACTCCGTATTATCTCCAACAAGATATATTCTCTGATACCAGGGAGCACAATAAATAAATCTTATCCATATGGTTCCGTCAGAAAGATGATCCGTCGTTGGGATTTCTGGATCTCCTCAAGCTAATTTCCATGTATTTTGTGCACAGATGATCCTATCATTTGAGCTCCCTTTTGCTCTTATCCCACTGCTCAAGTTTACCAGCTGCAAGAACAAAATGGGGTCACATGCCAACTCTGTTATTGTAAGATTACGTTTAACTTTACAAACTTTTGGTGCAGTTTCCTATTATCAAAGTTGATTGGGACATAAGTTTTAACGCTGCGTGCTTTCCTTTGCAGATTTCAGTAATTACCTGGATCATAGGGTCTTTGATCATGGCCATAAATGTCTACTTCATTGCAACGAGCTTCTTTGAATTCCTTTTCCACGGAAAGCTAAAAGTCGTAGCCAGGGTGTTTTTAGGGATACTAGGGATTTCGGGTATGCTAATTTATTTAGCAGGAATCCTTTACTTAGTTGTCCGGAAAAATGAGCAAAAAACAACACACCTTCTATCGTTTGAAGAACCTGAAAACGGATTGAGAGGAAGTAATCCAGATAACGTTGGACCGCTTTATAATCTCCCTCGAGAGGATATAGTGAACATGCAGTTGCCTCAAAGGGTAGTGGATAATCAAGACTGATTGACTTTAATTTAATTTGTTAGCTTGTGTAGATCAAATTTTGAAAATAGCTTCTTGAATTTTCAAATTGTTAAGAAAGCTATACTAATAATGATAATCTTTTTCTTTTGACTAAAAATATGTTAAAATTTTATTGAAAAAGAAAAAAAGAGAATACAAGAGAAGAAGACGCCTAAGCGCAACAAGAGACGACTGAAAGGCCGACACAAACAAACAACTGCCACAAAGTTAGCAAACCTAGCAAACTAAAAGAAAAGTTCAAGAGCATCACGAGAATTCTACAGCTTCTTCTTGGCAGAAGCTCTTTTTCCTCTACCTAATTCCTCATTGCTCGGACCCAAATCCTTGTCTGCTTTCAAGGATTGGTATCTATCTATGATGCCACCAAAGATGTTTTTCGCCTCAGCTTCTTTATCTCCAATAGGTGCTCCTAGTAAGGAACTTAGATTCATTAGAGTACCTATGAGGAACTTAGATTCATTAGAGTACCTATGTGTTGCTCTCTTGACATTGTTTTTCTTCGAGAGATATCCTCTAAAGGCTTTAACTTTTCAACACACAACTCTTCCACATCAGTTCCATGTTCGGACTCCTCGCTTTCATCTTGACAAGTAACCACATCCTCATGGTTCTTCTCAACTTCGCAAGATGGATCAACTGACTTGTCTTCTTCTTCTTCTCGACTCTTAGGAAGCGCTTCCACCGTTTCAGCATTAACAATTTCAGGACTTGCTTCTGAAACGCCAAAAGGGTTCAAATGACAAATTGGAGTTTGCTTTGGTTTGAAATACCTCTTACTTGATTCTTTATTCCTTCTAGTATAAGTCTTGCTTTCAATAAACAATTCTTCATTCAGATCACCACTTTCTGCCATTTTCTCAAAAGCTCCTACACCATCTACTACCATTTGCCGGTTGGGTTGCACATCAATGGGTGGGGTGAGCACATCTACGTTCTCAATATTCACACCTCCATCCTTTTCCTTCTCAATTGACGTCTCCTTAGAAAATGACTGGCTCTTCTCTAGAGTCGCAGAGGTTTGCTTCTTCCAGGGAGTCCTGCGGGTTTTACTGTTAGCCCCATTTAACGAACCAATGTTGCTAGAGTGGCCAAAGGATGAACAAAGAGCACACTTCTGAGGTTTCCATTGATATTCCACAGGGAGGTTCATAACAAATTTTCCATCAACCCACAGTGGAATTGAGTTGGGAAACACAAAATCGATGCTAATCTCTATAAGCACTCTAGCATAAATAAGCCTAGTTTTATTCCGAGTGTACTCATCCATCAACAATGGTTTACCTACAAAGCTAGCAATTGGACTCAAACCTATATTGTTCCAGAGATGAAGAGGAACATTATAAATCATAATCCACACAGGAATAGACTTCAATTATGCAATGGAATTTTCAATCCATGGACTCCAGGGTCTGACAATAAACAGACTCTTACCAATGTAGAAAGCACCCTTATCTAGGGCTACATTCCTATCATCTACATTCATAAATTTGAAAACAAATGAATTGCTACCGTGTAAAGTAATTGATACCTCTGATTTCGTCTTCCACAGTTCGTCTGTTGCTTTTTTCACCATCGAGAATGGAAGTTTTCGACCTACACAATACCCAATCACTAATTCCTCACAAGCTTTAACTTCCTCTTGGAGAATTTCAGAAGAAATTGACACCCCTTCTTTATACCCCATCATCACTGCAGGTTGATAAATCATAGGACTGACTTCATAAACAAAATACAATATTTTGGTGAATTGATCCACACTTCAACTGGTGGAAAGGTAGACAAATATATAAAGATTACATGCCTTTCTTACAAGGGTTACAGAGATGTTTTTGGCGTAACATAAGCTAGCAATTATAGAGAATATATTTGCAATAAATCCATATCAATCTGTAGAGTAACACAAGCTAGTGATTGATACGTGATTTTCTCTTGGCAGCTGTTACCAGAAGAGCTTTGACTGAGTCTTGATGAGATGTATTCCTAACATCCCCCCTCAAGTTGTGCATGAGTGGCCGAATGCTCAACTTGTCTCTGAGAAACTCAAATCTTACAGAAGCAAGACCCTTTGTAAAAATGTCAGCTAGCTGATCTTTTGAGGAAATAAACTTTACCAGTAGTGTTTTGTTTGCAACTCTTTCTCGTACAAAATGGTAATCAATTTCAATGTGTTTCATTCGTGCGTGAAAGACTTGATTTGCTGTCAGATAAGTCGCACCCATATTGTCACACCACAATGTTGGAACTTGTACTGCAATGCCCAATTCATGCAATAGTGACTGAAGCCATATCAATTATGATGTAGCTATGGCTATGCCTCTGTATTCATCCCCAGTACTGGATTTAGAGACCGTTTTTTGCTTGCGTGCACTCCACGAAATAAGATTACTGCCAAAGTAAATACCGTAGCCACTTGTTGATCTTCTATCATCTAAACTGCCAGCCCAATCAGAGTCTGAGTAGGCATGAAGTGTTGTATCCGCTGAAGGACGGAAAACTAAACCATAATGCACTGTATGTTTGAGATATCGTAGGATTCTCTTAACTAGATCCCAATGCTCAACAAAAGGATTATGCATATACTGACAGACTTTGTTGACTGCTACCGCAATGTCTGGTCTGGTGAGATGAAGATATTGTAAAGCTCGACAGACACTACGATACAGAGTAGGGTTCTCAAATTTCACACTTCCGTGTTTACTGATATTGGCATTTACTGGAAGAGGTGTAGAGACTGGTTTAGCAGCATCCATTTTTGTTCGTTTGAGTAGATCAACTATATACTTATGCTGACTGAGTATCACTGAAATGTCTTGGTCGATTACTTCTATGCCTAAGAAGTAACTTAGGTTTCCCAGATCCTTTACTGCAAAGGCAGAGCTCAGATTAGTAATAAGATTGGTGATAAGATCAGAGTTTGAACCTGTGATGATGATGTCATCAACGTAGATGATTACATATGTAACTCCTTCCGATGCTTGTTGTATAAGGAGATAACTGTCATAAATAGAACCCTTGAATCCCAGTGCAATGAGAAAATTACTTAATTTGGAAAACCAAGTTCTCGGAGCTTGTTTCAACCCATAAATCGATTTTTTGAGCTTACAGACATGATTAGGATAGTCAGGATTGACATACCCTGGTGGTTGCTTCATATATACGGCTTCAGTTAACTCACCATGCAGAAATGCATTTTGGTCATCTAATTGCTTCATCGTCCAATTTTGAGACACAACAATTGAGAGAACAAGCCTTATCGTGCTAGGCTTTATCACTGGGCTAAATGTTTCATAGTAATCAAGTCCCTCACGCTGATTATATCCTTGTGCTACCAATCTGGATTTGCGTCTGTCAATTGACCCATCATCTTTTTCTTTGACACGAAACACCCATTTTGAGCCAATTAGATTCATCCATTCCTCATATGGAACATAACTCCAAGTTCCATTGCGAATGTGAGCATTAATTTCATCATCCATGGGTGGTCTCCATGTTGGATCTTTTGATGCTTCAGTATAAAATGTTGGAGCAGTAATATGTGTTGTCTCTAGTGGATATTTAGTTGCTTGCAGACACAACTTGTTTACAGGATTTCTAATGCCATCTCGAGCTCGTGTGACCATATGATGCTGCTGAATTTGTGGTTGAGCTTGAGAAACAATGCCGCTACTGATGAAGTACCAACTGTAGTATTGTCTGTGGGTTGATCAATGACTGGAGATGATACTTCTGGCAGACTAGAGGACAATGGTTGATCAATTACAACTTCAGCTTCAATGGATGGTGATGCTGGTTGGACAGGTTCAAGTGAGAACTGATAAAACAGATGAGCTTAAGAGCTTTGTAGTGAGTGATTTCTGTGTGAAGTTAGGAGAATTTACCTGTTGCCTGGCAGCAGATGGGAAGCTTGTTTCCAAAAATTTGACATGTCGAGAGATATATAGCCTGTTGGTTGAAACATTTAAGCATAAATAACCTTTGTGAGCACTACTGTACCCTATAAAAACACATGGTAAAGATCTTGGTTCGAGTTTGTTTGAGACATATGGTCTAAGACATGGATAGCATAAACATCCAAAACTCTAAGAGAGGAGCAGTCAGGAGTCTTGTTGAACAATAACTCTAAAGGAGATTTAGACTCAGTTTTTGAAGCTGGGAGTCTATTGATGAGGTAACATGCAGTTGTGAAAGCCTTAAACCAGTAGGATTTTGGCATTGAGGCATGAAAAAGAAGTGCTAAGCCTGACTCTGTTATGTGTCTAATTCTACGTTCTGCAAGACCGTTTTGAGATGATGTATGAGGACATGAAAATCTATGTATAACTCCTGAGCTATTTAGAAAGGCAATGAACTTTTTAAACTCTCCCCCATTGTCTGACTGAAAAACTTTAATCTTGAGACCAGTTTGATTCTCAATGAGTTTTTTGAATTGAATGAACACAGGAAATGCATCTGATTTACGAACTAGTGGATAGATCCATGTGTAATGTGAGAAAACATCCATAAGCAGAAGATAATATCGATATCCATTTCTAGATAAGTAAGGAGATGTCCATAAATCAGACACAAGTAAGCTCAATGGCTTATCGATTACAGTACTACTATTTGGAAAGGGAAGTTTATGACTCTTGCTCACATGACAAGAATGACAGAACTCAAACTTCTTATTGGAAACTGGAAGGGAAAAATGTTTAATGACTCGGAAAACAGTACGGAGCATTGGGTATCCTAGACGCTGATGCCACAGTGGAATAGTGTTGGTTACTAGAGCAACTGGATTTGTATTGGTAATCTCTCGAACATCATCAAACATGTAGAGCCCATTCTTACTCCTGCCTTGCAACAGTGTTGTCCTGGTTTTGAGATCCTTTAAATCAAAGAAATTGGAGTGAAATTCAAAATATACATTATTATCTTTGCAGAACTTTGAAACAGAAAGAAGATTTGCTTTTATGTCAGGCACATGAAGTATATTTTTGAGATGAAAGGATCGATTATTATGGGTAAAAGAAGCATTACCAATATTTTCAATGTGTAGAGCATTGCCATTTCCTACACGAACTTGTTCAGTTCCATCATATTCATGCCTGATGTTCAGATTGTTGAGATTTGCAGTTAAGTGATGAGTTGCTCCTGTGTCAGTCACCCAATTGTTATCAGCAGGACCACCAGGTAAAGCAAGATATGCAGCTGGTTCTCCTCTTTGTGGTGCACTGTTATCTTTGCGAAACTAGCTGAAACTTGCATTATGGTTTTTGCGATTGCAAATCCGACAAGGACCTTGTCCTTGATTTCTTTTAGGCTGTCGATTGTGTTGATTTTGCTGACGAAAACCTTGATTTTGTTGAGATCGATTCTGGGGAAACCTTCCTTGCTCTTGTCTTTGATATGGTGGTGCAGTAGATGAAGAGGCAATATTTGCCATTGGTTGCTGAATAGAAGCTAGTTGTTGCTCAAGTCTCATATCATATGCGATCAGATGTGCATAAAATGCATCCATATCTATCTTTTCGACAGTGCTCAGCGAAGTGACAATTGAATCATATGCTTGATCCAAGCCACTCAAGATTGATTGCTGCATATCATCTTCAGAAAGTGCATTCCCTGATGCTGTAAGGGCATCAAATAATTGTTTATATTTTGCAAAATAATCATACATGGAGCTGTTACCTTTGCGCAAACTCATTAGTTGCCTTCTTAGATTCATCTGATGTGCCCTTGTCTTGGGTGCATATCTTTTTTCAAGTGCATCCCAGACTTCTTTTGAAGTTGTTAAACCAGATACACGACCTAATACTCCTTCTGTGAGGGATGAAAGCATCCAGCCTAGTAGGATCTGATCCTGTTGTTCATACTTTTCATATGCAGGATTTGATAATGGTGGTAAATCAGCTTGTGTGTTTGGTATGGTTGGTGATGGTCTTGCATAAGTATCATCTACATATCCTTCCAAACGATAGCCCTTCAGTAGTGGCTTGAATTGTGTCTTCCATAAAAGATAGTTGGTATCATTGAGTTTGATGTTGATGAGATGGTTAATATGAATTGCTTGAAGAGTGAATGTTTCTGGTGCTGCCACTGATGCGGAAAAATGAAGAAAGCGTGGTTTAGGATCTTTCTGGCTGATACCAAAACAGAATACAATATTTTGGTGAATTGATCCACACTTCAACTGGTGGAAAGGTAGACAAATATATAGAGATTACATGCCTTTCTTACAAGGGTTACAGAGATGTTTTTGGCGTAACATAAGCTAGCAATTATAGAGAATATATTTGCAATAAATCCATATCAATCTGTAGCGTAACACAAGCTAGTGATTGATACGTGACTTTCTCTTGGCAGCTGTTACCAGAAGAGCTTTGACTGAGTCTTGATGAGATGTATTCCTAACATTCATTACTCTTCCCATTCTCATTCTCATTCAGTAAAAATGAGGACCAAACACCATTCAAATCCAATTTCGAAACAGATCTAGGGTTTTCTATTCGACTTCCATTTTCACCTAAAGAATTACTCAACGGAAGGAAATCAACTAACCCCAAGTTCAAATTCTCTTCAATCGATGATCTTTGCTCTTCGTTTCGCTGCGAATCACTCGAAGATGCTAAAGAAACAACCTCCATCATGGAAAAATGGCCGAAGCAAAAAACTCAGAGAAATCGCCTTTCGAGTCTCTGCCACGTCATCAGAGCTATTTTTCTGTCTTGTATGAGAAGGTATTTTAGCCAATAATCTTCTGAAAATGGCAATCAATTGCGGTTGGGTAGTAGCATCTTCCACCGCTATATCTATTAGTGGCAGTAGCTTCTTCAACTGTATGTAGATTCCAAATCAAACAACTTTCAATATATTCATCTTTACTGGGTATGAGGTTGAAGACCAGGTGGGCTATGAACAAGTGGAATCACGTCAGGATCTTGACCTATACGGCTATAGTCTCGAATTAATGTAGTATGAATATATAATTTATCTGCCACTGCATCGTGATCCAATAAGCGGATAAGTATATCATTATGTTGTTGTACAACATAACAACCATGTTGGGTGAATGTGCACCAGCTACCATTTCGTGCAGTAATTTACTCCAGTTTATGTTTGTATATAGTCTAATTATGTTTGCATATGGTCTAATAATTGTACCCCACGATGCAGCACCATTTGCGCAACATAAGTACATGACTCTTAATATATTTTATATCTCGTCTTAGAATTATTTTCTCCAGTATTATTATTATTATCAGCCCAACTCTTGTCTGGTGTGGCCGGACAATTTGCGCAATGTGATATCAAAATGCGCTTCAATCCTGAAAGTCCAAGACTTCGCAAAGATGAACACAACGTCATTACTCATTACTAGTCTTCGATGATCTTAAGTTAAATGGAAGGCCGAGGAAGGCATCTCCTTGAAATCCAATGAGGATAAATGTTACTCTTTCCGTCTCAAAATAATAAATTTGTTTTTGTAGCAATTTTTTAATCATAAAAAAATGTTAATCATCAAATAATCTGATGGTTGGTATGCTCCCTTTCACTATGAAGGTAGAGATTCGATACCTATATAAGGATGTAGTCCATGACCACTCTTTCCAAACCATCAAAAAAGAAAGATCGTAGAAAGGTATTTTATATTCTTAATTATTGATCTCGTATTTCAACGAGTCTTTTGTAGTTTATAAATAGAGTTGGATCTTTCCAATTGAATTATCATCACAGCAACAAAAATTCTCCTCACAGAGGGTCATGCCTAGATGCCTTTTAACCAACCTTGTTCTGATTGCGTTCCTCATTGTTTCGACTACATTTTGCAAGTCACGCACACCCCCGGGTAAGTAAAAAATTCTCTTGTTTTGCAGAAATCCGAATGATTACCTGTTCGGGTGCGTGTTTTCTCTCCCCTATTCTCTTGTTCGAAAGTAAAACTATTCTAATAAGAGTTTATGTTATGCACACAGAAAGAAAAGGAGTTAAAGCTCAAGTATGGGGGTTTTTGCCCTGAGCACCTTAATCTTTTAAGTGTTCCATATTGCAACAGCTTAGGCCTAGTTTGGTATTGCTGCGGCTTTTGTAAAAAGTACTTTTCTGCTGTGCGTTGTTGTGCTGTGCTGTGAGCAAAAAGCAATTAGACGTTTGGTAAAAAATTAATTAAAGTTAAAGCTGATTAAAAGCGCTATCAAATTGTGTTTGGTAAAATATCAAATTCAACCATTGTTGTTGTAACAAATGACAAAAACAGGCTTATCTCTGAAAATTGTTTTACTTAATTTTATTAGCTTAAAAATAATTCATCTTTTTTATTATTAAATTATAAATATAAATAATATTAAATTTACTGGTTACTATTATTATGATTGTTAAAAAAAATTATTTACTTAACCACTTTTTAATATATATATATATATATATATATATATATATATTACCCTAGCTTGAGAGTGATAGTTTGTGAGTGTTTTCATGTTCTAAGTGTGAGTTTGAAGTTGTTTGGTGTGCTATCTATTAAGGAATAAAAGACTACTTTGTAAGTATCTCTACACGTTATCTATGTTTTAAATTTCTTTTAATTATGAAGATTCCTTTTAATTTTCTATTAATCATTTTCTAAATTATCTTTCAATCACTATTTCTATTTATTAGTTTTAATAATATATTATGTTTTGAAGTTTTATATATATATATTCTGTTTCAATATAAAGATTATATAAAACCTGGGAACGTTTTGGTATCAGAGCCATTTAAAAGGGGAGATAAAGTGCTAAATATTAGTCGCAGTGAGCTCGTAAAATAAAACCTCTTTAAAAAATTAGAGCATTGATTCATGTTGACCGTTTACAGCTTTATAAACCCTAATTATGGCTAGCTTTGTCAGATCGTTTTCAAAGAAAAATAGTTTGAAAAATAAAATAACCCTTAATTCAGAAGAGGTCATAATGCATGACATTGAAAAACAATTACAAAATTTGAATATTCCTAAAGTTCCAGGTATATAAGAAAGGATCTTTTCAATTCAGAAGCGATTACGCAATTAAAACTGTAGAAAAGACCATATCTATAATTGATTCGAATGATAATTTTGAGCTTTTCTCTCCTAGAATGATAGAAGATCATAAACAAAAAATATTTAATTATCTTCATATAGGCTTAATCCAAATAGCCGTAAAACCATTGACAAGGACAAGATTAAATAATTCTGTACTCTTATGTGTCAGGGATTGTAGACACAATAAATTCACTGATTCATTATTAGAAATTATTGAGTCCACCTTATGTGAAGGTCCAATTTATTTTAATTGTTTCCCAAATTTTCGGTGTCTCTGTCTGATCCAGGACTCCTTAAAACTCTAACTTTAAATGTTAGAACTCAGGGGTTTGATATGGTCGCAGGGTCGCAGAACTTAGCCGTTGTGTATATAATATATTATAAGGTTATGAATACCTTATGTCCTAATGCTCAAGTTTATGACACAAAAGGTCAGACTACTCTTTTTCATACCAATATTGGTAAAGCCCATACAGTTATTCCCAGAACCATAAAGTGGGATCAGGTTACCCTCCCTGAAAAGTGGACTTTACAGGTATAAGTTCCAGCAAAGCCTTTCCAAAACCAAAATCTCCAACAAATAATTGAATATGAAGATGGAGATGTGGAAATACAATTTACATCTTTCAGAAAAACTAGGCTTAAGATATCAGAAGGCGAGGGAAGTGCACCAAGGCCATCTGTAGCATCTTCTTCTTATACAGATCCTATTCATAATTTTATAAATGATCCAAATGATATTATTATAGAAGGAGTTAAACAAACCGCGCATCAGGTTAATAAACCTTATTATAAAGTAGAAACGCCAAAATCTACGGTTAGAAATATTCCTGAACAAGTAGAACTGACATTCTCCGATCTAGAATTTGAGATAAATGTGATCCAAAAACCATCATTGGATTTACAAGAACTTCGAAAAGAGTATCATAGTTTAGAAAATACAAATAAAAGGGCTTGGTTTGAATCCAACTTTAGTTCTAATAGAAGAACAAGAGTATATAAAACTTATGCTCTATACTTAAGTCATAATAAAAATCCAAACCCATTTTTCACCTGGTTTGAAGATTTTACCAAAACTTACAATTTAAATAAATATAAGAGATCGCTTAATATGTTGGAAACCTAGTTTCAATCTTATACGACAAAAGATGGAAATGTTATTCAGTCAATCCATCCACCAGAAGTAGTCCTTGATATCAAAGGTGCTATAGCAGCCCCATACAAATTAAAACATAAGGGAACTGATTCAGTAGCTAACCATAAAGATATTGGTCAGTTAATACAACAAAATAACTACACCAATTTATATTTACATTCAATAGGAAAACAAACAACAAGAATTGAAGGCTTGTTAAACAAGGATAAAATCCAACATATACAACCTAATGAGCTTAAACTTAATCCGGCACCATCTAGTGGATTATTATTTAAACCAAACCCAATAATAGATCCAAATGTCTTCAGGTTGTCCAACCCAGATAATAGCTTTGTAGATGCACTAGTAGAAAAGATAGGGAAATTAAGCTTATCTGCTTCAGGCCCATCTAAAGCATCCAAACAATCAAAAGAAGGAATAAATGTTTTGTCCAAACACGAAGAATACAGTGATATAGATATAGAAGAACTGGAAGAAATTTTTCATTCATCAAATTCTGGTAATATTAACAACAATTATGATGACATTAATAAAATATCTTTTGGAAAAAATAAATATACACCGACAGTTCCTACTAGAAATTATTACCCTAGACCAACACCGGTAGATTTACAACTGGAAGAGGATTATAATTGGAATCAGACTTCGTTTGATGGAAGATCCATAGTTGAGTGGAACATAAATGGTATGACAGAATACCAAATAGTAAATATCATAAGACAAATTTCGATGTATGCTTCTGCTTCTAGACTCATTAAAAACCCAGAAAAACAAATTGCTGAACCCATAGTTACTGGCTTTACTGGCCAACTTAAAGGATGGTGGGATTTCCATATGTCCGACCAGGCAAAATATAACATTTATATGGCAAAGAAACCAATCAAGCTAGAAGATGGTACTGAATACTCTCAGGAAGATACTGTTAGTACCCTACTTTATACCATTGGCCTGCACTTTGTAGGAAGTAATAGCCAACAAATGGAAAGATCTAGGGAATTACTTATTAATCTTAAAAGATCTAGGGAATTACTTATTAATCTTAAATGTCCTACCCTCTCCCATTATAGATGGTACAAGGATATATTCTTCTCAAAATTGTTTAGCAGAGAAGATTGTTCCTCTAATTCTGATTTTTGGAAAGAGAAATTCGTCTCAGGATTACCCCCTCTGTTTGCTGAAAGGATTAGAAATAGACTAAAATCAAAAAATATTCAACAACGTATTGAGTACGGCGAATATACTTTTGGCCAACTATCTTCCGAAATTGTATGTGAAGGTTTAGCTTTATGCTCAGACATAAAGCTACATAGACAAATACAAAAGAATAAATTATCTAACAAGCAAGAGTTAGGTGATTTTTGTGAGCAATTTGGATACACTAATACACCATCCGCGTTATTATCTAGGAAGAAAGGTACTCGACCACCTTCCCATAACAATCCTAAGACTACTAGATATCCTAATAGGTATCCATTGAAATCTAAACGACCCAATTTTAGGAAAAACAACAATAAGACATAACAATTAAATAAAAAGACTAATAAGTCACTTCCGGTCTGTTACAAGTGTGGAAAAATTGGGCATTTTAGTAATAAGTGTCGTACAAAACAAAAAATAAATGAGTTTAATCTAGAAGAAGGTCTCAAACGTCAATTAGAACAAGTCCTCTTAATGGACTCCGATCTATCTGAAGAGGATGAATCATCCTCCTCAGAAAATGATTCAGGGACAATTTCCGGATTGGAGGATGATGAATGTACAGATGGTTGTTCTTGTAAAAATTGTTTTCATAAACAAATATCTAGTCTAGGAATTAATGTCCTCACCAATGAAGAAAATTTTATATTAGAGTTAATTGATAAAATTGAAAATCCAGAATCAAAGCGAATAGCTTTAGAAAAATATATTGAAGTAGCTAAAAGAGCACCAAAACAAGAGAAAATCGAAACTTCTTACAAACCTTATAGTTTTAAGGAAATAATGGCAAGAGTAGAAAATCATCACATTAAAAAAGAACCATCAGTCAATGATCTTAGGGCAGAAGTTAATCAGGTTAAAGAAGAATTAAGAAGTCTTAAGCAAAGAGTCCAGATATTGGAACTTCATAAACCAGTAGACTGTGAGTATGACTCACAAGAAGAAAACTCTTTTGATGGAATTTTACAAAACTACCAGGCTCATATTACTACATATATAGATAAACCAGAATCACCTACTAATAACCAGGATATGGAAAACATGTAATTCATTAATATAATAGATAAAGTATATATATATATGTATATATAATTTTCAAACAAAAAACCAAAGTTAAATTAATTAATTTTTATTTTCATTTTGAATAGTGACAAATTAAATGAATTGGTATATAAAATAATTTGAAAGTAAAAAATAATAATTTTGTGAAGAATAAAACACAAGAAATAAAAAATTGATTATATATAAATTTAAGGGCAAGTTTTGTCATTTATAAAATAAACTAGGGATAATAATGATAAATCAAGCATTAAATTTGGGTGGGAGCACAACTTATGCTTTTGTAGCTTTTAAAATCTCCTCCTCCCCAGCTTTTAAAAGTTGAGGAATTCGCCAAGTGCTTTTGATAAAAAGCACATTACTTTTCTTTTTACCAAACACTAATTTCAGAAATTATTGACATATATAAATTTTGAAAGTGCTTTTAGAAAAATAAAAACATTACCACACCCCGCGTTAGAATGTGATGTTGCGTGTAAAGAAGAGTTCATTGAAGTGACCCGTAGTCTCTGCATAGAGGAGATGTATGGTTACGATGACTTATGTGGCTGCTGCGACACATATCCTGAATTCATCAGATCCCCCAAATCTGTTGTTTCTTCTTCTACTAGCTGATTCCACTATCTTCGAAAATTGAAGTGTAGACTTTCTGGAATTAGTTTCTCGGGTTATTTTGCGTTTTTTCCCCTGCCAAGATCGCTAATTAGCGTTTTCTCTCCAAATAGATTTAAATTAGTGCTTCCTCCCGTCGTTACCTTTTCCATCCAATTTTTAGTTAGCTGAGTCAGCACTGCTGTACACGTGGCAAAAACAGACACGTGTCTATAAAATTCCCAAAACACCCTTATCTTCTTCTAAAACGCAAAAACCACTGATTCCATTCTTTGCATATTTTCAAATGGATTACTCAAAATTTTAACAACCAGAAATGCATGAGCAATAGAAAACAAATCCGGTTCCAAATCAACGCGTATAAATTAAACATGTGTAAGTAAATAGATGAAATTGATGATTTATTTGAAATCAAACAAGATCAGTTCTAAGGTTTGCGGAGCTTTAGGTATCTCTCATGGCAGAGTCTTTTCCCTCCTGAAAGAGAGAAAAATGAGAGGAACCCATAAGGTAAAACTAAAGGCACTTAAATTAAAATTTCTGGTTTTTGATTCTCAAATCATTCCCATTTGGATGTGTTGTTTCTGCTCTGTTTTTCTGATAATTTTAGCTTTTATGCAGAAATCTTACCTATTCAAATTTCGAGAATACCCGTTTCTATGTGTACCCTATTCACCGGACATTTTATTGTTCATTTTGTCGCTAAATTGAATCGAATTTGGTGATTTTAATAGGTTGTCCGGTTGAAATGATAAGTTGGGTATGATTTTAATTTGATTGTTTATGAGTTAGTTTTTGAATGATTTCGGATACTTGTAGAATTGGGTGTGTTAATTTGATTGATATTATCATATGGGGTGGATCTTTAATTGACTGTGTATTGATTCTCCATCGTCGAGAAATGCATATCAATTGTTTGAAGAAAAGCCACATATTTTGTTTATGTGAATTAGAATTTTATGATCCTAAACGATGAACCCCATTTCTCTGTTAATGGTAGGCATTTTGAACAGTGATTTTTGCTTCATCGGATCAAATTCATGACTTCTGATTAACCAACAGTCAGTAGACAACTCTTTTATTTTATTCTGGATTCTGGCTTAGATTTTTCATTAGTGATGTCTTTTAATGTATTTGGTCTTTATAAATAGGTATATCCCCTAAGAGCAACTGCAGTGGTGCGAGTATAACCAAAGACCAAAGAGGGAAAAAAAGATCAAATTTTGGGTTTAGTATGGTGTGTGACGCTACGGTGGAAAGACTAAATTTGGTCAGACGTACATTATACGTTCGCCTGGTGTGGGGCGTAGACTATACCAACGCCTGATTGGGTAGATTCTAAAAAAAAAATAAAAAAAATGAAAGAAGTGGGGCGGAGGTATAAAGCCCGCCCCACTAAAATGGTTTTGAAAACAAAGAATGGGGCGGGGGTATAATGCCCGTCCCATACAAAATTAAAAAAAATAAAAAAACTGGGGCGTAGACTTTACGTACGCCCCATGTGGAGCGTAGACTATACCAACGCCTGATGTGGGGCGTGGAATATACGTCCGCCTGATGTGGGACGTGCACTATATGTCCGCCTGGTGGTGGGGCGTGAAGTATACCAACGCTCGATTATATTTGGGTTTAGTCTTGGTCCCAGACCAAATATACTCTGGGTTTTAGTCGTTGATCAAAATTTGATCGATAGTACGTTCCACTACGTCTGTTCAAAAGACCAAATATTTGGGTTTACTCTCCCACTTGGACGCTCTAAACGAACAGTCATTGGTCGCCCATCAATACAAGCAGTAATTTGATTTCTTACCAACATCTGATATATATATATTAGGGGTCGAGATCGTCTGTGCCAGGCACAGACGATCTGGACCGATATATTAGGGAAGAAGATGAGGGTTTGATATGCGGTCTCCATTATCACTTCCACAATGAAAGCAATCCATGAATTTGTTACCGGATCGGAATTAGTTTTGAATGTAACTGTCGGCATTGGTTTTTACATGAATGCAATACCGCCAGTAATTGTGGGCATTGCTTTGTGGATGAATCCAATGCCGACATATTTAGTCGGTATAGCTTTTTGGTTAAACACAAAGCCGATTGAAGTTTAGATGTTTGGGGATACTAACACTATGGCCTTGTTTGGCAAAATTGATGATTATCTATTTATGATTATAGATAATCAAAAATAGATAAATGATTTTAGTATAATCATTTTTATAATAAATTTTCACAAACACCTTTATCAAATAATTGATTATCTTTAAAAAATGCTCCTTAAAAGTAGTGGAAAAATAATGATCTAGAACTTTTTTCTAAATTCCCTAGTGTTTTTTTAACCCTCTCTTGATAGTTTATAGAAAATAAGAGGAATAAACACAACTCAATTTTATTAAGAAAAAATAATTGATTATAATAATTTTTAAACAACTTTTTCTGTTTATGGAAATAATGGATTTTTTCAATTATGATTAAAATAAGCAATTATTATAATGGTTACCAAACGCATATAGAATCCATTATAATCTGCATAATGGATTATGGGATGATAATCCATTAAAATAATGGTTAAATCAAAATGTAAGTTTTAACACGTTTGGGGATACTCAAGGATAATTTAATCATTACCAATATCTTTTGGATAAGGGATGTTTCAAATTATTTCATAATATTTTTTTATTTTTTAATGAGTATCCCTCACTTTGTAGTGGTATCCCCCAATTGTGGGTTCTTAAATAAGGGTATATAGGGAAGAAAACACATTGAAAATAGTTTTCTGCCTATATATAGGGACTGCAATTTTTTACTTCTCCACATTTATAATAGGTACGGAGGGAGTATTTAATATCCAATTTGGGTATCTCATCTAAGTTTTATTATTTAATATTTATATAATAGACTAAAATATCCCCAGCTAGTTTAATATTTTTGTTTTAACACCCGTGCCATAACGGAACGGGTTTTAATTGTTCAAAATTTAGTCCTGTTTTAGTTTGTGATCGAAGATTCGTATTAACAATCTTGGAATACACCAATATTTGGTCTCGAAGAGTTCCAAATGTAAGTTAACACAATAGCCCCATCTCACTGCTCTTAGTCAAGAATCTGTAAAATCCCGTTATCCGAAAATGTGTACAGTTTTGTAGTATCCTTAGTTTTGGGTTCCCATAATCTTTTCCACCAGCAATAATGGTCGTGGACTTTTGAGAAAGAAAAATAAAATGGAAATTGTAAGAAAATGCCACACTTCCAATTTCTGGTTTAAGAAAGTGTCATCGTTTTTTTCAGAATTAATAAAATGCCACAACTGTTAAGGCCCACCAAACAGGTCTATATTCTTTGAATAAGTCAAGAAAATATTCGTCTTTACCTATTTGCCCTTCACAATCCTTAAAGATTTGATTCCATACAAGAAACATAAAAAAGAAAGCCGATCTCATTCATGAATATGTCCATTAGATACCACCGTTCACTTAGGTTTTAACGGTGAACCAAAATCCTAAATTAGGTTTATGTCTTCAACACTATTTTCTCTCTTCTTCTTTTCTTTTTCTTCTGTATATATTTGAAAAGTTAGTGTGGTAGATGATTAATTAAGGGATTGATTGAATTGTGGAATTTAGGGATTAATTGAATGGGCTATGGAGCTGTTATGTGGAATTTAGGGATAAAGTTGCATGAATAGAAATTGGGTCTGTTTTGAGAGGAAATTGCCGGTGGGATTGTAATCGAGACCGAGATGGAGAGTGAATTGACAGCAAACGAGATGTTGGTGTTGGTCGATGGTATATGTTGAGATTATTAGTCCCACATTGTCTGGGTTTCTAAGATCCTGCGGTTTATAATCCTTTGGGCCTCTCCACTCATTGCCAATTGGTTTTGAGTTGGATGCCCGTATTCTAACATGGTATCAGAGCAGGCTATTTGTGTCGAGTCAAATGACCGCACCTTTACTCCGCGTTACCCGATTTATTGTTCCACGTGTTAGACCCAACGAAGCTACACGTGAGGGGGCGTGTTGAGATTATTAGTCCCACATTGTCTGGGTTTCTAAGATCCAGCGGTTTATAATCCTTTGGGCCTCTCCACTCATTGCCAATTGGTTTTGAGTTGGATGCCCGTATTCTAACAGTATACTACAGTCTAGTTTGAAGCAGCGACATCCATGGAGTCGGTAAGAATTAGTGGAGATGATTGAGCTATTGTAATCAGTGCAAGGAGATCTTGAAGTAAGGATGGAGGGGTATTGCAGACTGCCGGAAAAGTGGGTATTGCAAATGCTGTTCTCTTGGAATATGTACCAAAATGGGTGTTGGCTGTTCTCTTGAGGTTGAGAAGGTGTTGGCAAATGCTATTTACGGTGAATGCAGCAGCAAAAGCTAGGTCTAAGAGTTGGATGAAATTGATTCAATCAATATGATTTTGTATGGGATTGTCGGTTTGAATTGGATTGGTAGTAATACCATTTGGTTCATGTATGTTATTATTTTAAGCTTATACCTACTATTTGTTCGATGAAATTCCCCAAACAAAGGATTAAATAAAAGCATACTAAAAGGCGTCTCAGTCAATTGTGTTCTCATCTTGATTAATTTTTGTGGATTTGACAGTAGTATTGTTAAGTGATTTTGATCATTTTTCTGTTGGTGGGTTATATTTGAGATTTAGCTCTGATTCACGTCTTAGCTCGCTAATGATTCGCAATTATGACCTGATTTAACTCAGTGTAGTGAGATAATTCGAGGGCATGAATGCCTTTTACTAAGCTGAATTGCTGCCACCTAGGCACTAACGGATGTTAACTATTTCTTGAAAAAAGGAGATGGAAAAGATTAAATGTGTGCATTAAATAAATTCTGGAAAAAACAGTGACACTTTCTTAAATATGATATTGAAAGTGTGACACTTTATTAAAATCCCCAAATAAAATCTCCAATATTTTTGGAAAGTTCTCCTAGAATATGTACCAAGAGATTAGGGTTATTGCTAATCACACAAGGACAAAAGAAATCAGCCGCACTAAAACTCTTCCTCTTTGAAAAAAAACCTAGTTGCTGTGAGAGAAGAAGAAGGAAAGACGAAGGGAGGTTATTTGAGGCGAAAGGGCGTTTCCGGACGGGATCCTCCTTGCTTGGTGAATCAGGTAGGTTCTCTAATCCTTATATCTTTATGATTGATTGATAAAACAGAGGATTTGGGTTAATATGAGATTTTTCATTTATATTACAGTAGCATAGCAAGGCTATTTAGATGCTCTTACAAGCCGTCTGTAGGGTGGGCTAGGATTATATGACTTGATTAAGATTTTCATTTTTGATTTCTTCACCTTACTATTAGTTGCGATAATGTCAGATGGACTAGGCAGTTGTCCTCATGATTTTTGTGAGGCACTCACGCATATGTAAAAGAAAGTGCAAACAGTTTAATCTCCAAGTTTGGGTTCGTTCTCAGTGGGTTAGATGGGGAATGGTTTTGATTTTCTTTTATGTGGGAACATTTTGATTTGCAAGAAATAAAATGGATCATTTATAGTTGTGTGATCGAGGCTAGGGTCAAGGATTTGTGGAACCCATACTCTGAGGTGTATTTTAGTAGCTTAATGGTTGTTGTTATATGCTTTGTTAACGTATTAGATCATTACAGTTGAGAGGAAACAGTAAACGAAGGGTTAGAGTATCAATAGAGTCACTGTGTATGTACTCGTTGTAGGCAGTAGAGGTTAGATTAACTTTATGCGGTGCTGGTGTTTGTATCAAAGGCACACTGTTGGTGCTACTAGGTGGTCATAAGCACAACTTTTTGCTCGAGTGATATAAGGTACATGGGAGCATAACCCTTTTTGGCAGTAGGTGTGGAGCTGCCATATTTTGTTGTTGTTTGCCAATGTTTGAGGCTGAATTCCAGTGGGGTGCAAGATTAGTGTTAACAGTACAGGTTGTATGTGAAGTTAACCATCGTTTTGGTAACCGTTACCCATAGTTGGCTCGATTCTAATGGATTATTTAGGCGATGACCTAGGGATCGCTTGAAAGATATGGCTCTATTATTTTATATTGGGATCGACAACATTTAATTTCTTTGACGATATGACTCTATTATCTTATATTGGGATCGACAACATTTAATTTCTCCGACGCACGGTAGGAAAATTACTTGGACTACTAAAGGGATAAAACAGTTGGTCTTGCGTTCGGAGTAGTCGATAATCGGACTCAGGGATGGGTATTATTTTCGTAACATCATTTTTATAAAATAAACAAACCGTACCTGCCACCATTGTGTCGTTTTCTTGCTAGTCCATTCTTGTGCCGTTAGTTGGGGCCGTCATTCGAAAAACTTAGGAAATGTTTTCCCTTGTAAATTGTTTTATTTCTAATAAATTTTTTTAAAAACTGCCTGGGATTTATCATATCATCTTTGGAGGATATAAGGATGTGAGAGTTTACTTTTAGTTGGGGTCTGACCTAACTTACTATTTTTTTCAGGAGACCATGACCGTGGAGAAATCTAGCTCGTAGATCGCACTTTCTGTTCCGAAAAGCTACTTCATTATTATTTAAGGTGCTTAGAGAAATGTTTTATTGAATTCTTTTAAAGAACAGACTTTGTTTCTTTTAAAAGAATTCTTCGCATTTTATTTTGGAGGCCGACCTGCGAGTCGAGGATTATCTTTTTTACTTTTTAAAAGATTCATTTTAATTTATAATTTTCCTTATCAACTTCATTTAAATAAATTTTTCTATTTATTTATGGATTATTGTCAGTGTGCTCCATACAATAGCCCGATCTCCATCTGTTGGTATGATGGTTTGAGTGTGTAAAATGGTCCATGAGTATGCCACACTTTGAGTTTTAGGGTGGCCGACCTAAAATTCGAAATGGGGATATTACATAGTGGTATCAGAGCCCTGGTAACATAAATCCTTGGGAGAGGGTGTAGGGTCTTGTTTGATCATGTTAGGCACGAGTTTTAGGAGCACTTGGATTGTTTCATTTGTGTGAATGTGTTTTGATAGTTTCTTGTTTTTCTTTCCAAGAGGATGGATGGTCGCGGTAGACGTAATACTGAAGGCCGTGGTCGTGGCCGAGGTCGTGGTCGAAGGAGTGAGGATTTTGTTGAGGATTCAGTGGAAGAAAGTAACTCACGCAGTGTTGGTAGTAGATCTCATAGTGAAGGTGAGACTAGCTCCACGAGAAGCTCTCGATCTCGTAGGACTAGGTCCACTGGTAGCTCTCGATCTCGTAGGACTAGGTCCACAAGTGGCTCTCGATCTGTTCATACCGAAGGAAGAGAGGGTGGGACAAACACCTTAACGTTAGAGAACCTTCAAACAATTTTGAATACTGCAATCACAGCGGCATTAGATCAGAGGCTTGGCACACGTAGAGGTACGGAAGATGTGGCACCCCCAGAAATGAATGGACCTGAAATTGTAGAGAGAAACACGAAATCTTGGGTTTAGTATTACCAAGATATTTAAAGATGAAACCCCCTTCGTTCACAGGAAAGGGAGGTGGAACTGAAGCACATCAGTGGTGCGCTAAAGTGGATCGAATACTAGCTCAGTTTGATTGTTCTGGGGCTTATAAGCAGAGGATGGTCGCTTTTCTATTGGTGGGTAATGCGACAACATGGTGGGAGTCGATGGGTAGGACAGTTGATGCCATGGAGGTTACTTGGTAAAGATTCAAAGATTTGTTCCTTGCACACTATTTTCCCCCGGCCGAGCGTCAAGATATGATTAGGCAGTTTGAGGAACTAGAGCACAATGAAGATCAAACAGTGGTCGAGTATGAGTGTGAGTTTGATTGTTTGTCGATATTTGCTGCTCATCTTATTCCTACCGAAGCAGATAGGATCGAAAGGTTTTTGAGTGGATTACATGGTGGAATCGCTCGCCATATCATTGGCAATCCTAGTTTTGATACCTATGCCAAGGTGGTAAATTGTGTTAGGGTACATTGTTTGAGAATCCAAGAGATTAGGAAAAAGAAAGTAGAACTTAAGAGGAATGAGAGATCTAATGAAGGTGGATGTAATAGTTTGAAGAAGCCAAGAGAAGATGAGCAGATCACTAACCATGGTGTAGCAACTCAAGCACCTCAGCCACTAAGAATCATGGAAGAAGAGAAACCTTATGTTTTTAGAGGGCAGTGTTACAAATGCGGAGAACAGGGACATATCTCCAGACTGTTCAAATAGAAACAATCCTGGAGTTGTGAATAATGGGAAAGGTCGTCAAGTGCCACTAGGGAGAGAACAACCCCGAATGAATGCTATATCACCTTGTGGTGAGGGAGAACATGTATCCGCGATGGAGGGTATTTTCTCGACCTATCTTATTTTCTTTTATGTTTTTCTTGTTTTTGTTATGGTGATGTGTGTCGAATGTTTCGTGCTTTGCGTGTGGTTGGCTCAAATTTCCTAAGTTATTAATGCGATGACCGAGGGGTCGTATGTGTGTTTCTTTGCATGGGAAAAGTTCAATGACCTTGGGGTTGCATTTATATTGCTTAGCTGGGTATATATACTGGGAAATGTCGATGCGAACATTTAGTATGCTAACGCACGGTTAGCTGTCTAATTGGACCACAGTAAGGTACTTTGTGAATTTTAAGATTAGTAAATGTTGATCGATTTCGGGGACGTAATCTTTTTCTTTTAGGGGGGAAGATTTTAAAATCCCGTTATTCGAAAATGTGTACCGTTTAGTAGTATCCGTAGTTTTGGGTTCCACAATCTTTTCCACCAGCAATAATGGTCGTGGACTTTTGAGAAAGAAAAATAAAATCTCCAATATTTTTGGAAAGTTCTCCTAGAATATATACTAAGAGATTAGGGTTATTGCTAATCATACAAGGACAAAAGAAATCAGCCGCACTAAAACTCTTCCTCTTTGAAAAAAACCTAGTTGTTGTGAGAGAAGAAGAAGGAAAGACGAAGGGAGATTATTTGAGGCGAAAGGGCGTTTCTGGACGGGATCCTCCTTGCTTGGTGAATCAGGTAGGTTCTCTAATCCTTATATCGTTATGATTGTATTGATGGTGGTTTTTAGCTCAGGGTTAAATCTGTAAAACCTTGCATCTGATGTGACGTCACTCTGCGAGGAAACGAATCCATGAGTGTCAATCTCTCCACTGGCACATTTATTGAGCCGTTCAATGTATTTACATGAAATTTATCCAGACTGGCGCATGTAGCAACAATCCCAGATGCTCTGTAAATTTCGGCGCCTTGCCTACATTCAATTAATATGAGTTTCTTTGAATGCTTTTTGTGCTATGTTCCCCGGCGGAATCCTTAATCTTGATATGGCATGACGATTTGTGTTCACTCGCAGCAGAGTAGCACGAATTTTCAAGTATCAAGGATAAGGTCTTTGCATAAGGTATTCAATCAGAAAGCATGCTGCTCTTTGGCAATGAACTTAAAAGAATCCTGTGTCAACACATAGAATTCAATCCATTATCATGGCAAATTTACACAAGTTAGGGTTTTGCGCCTTGCGCAGTATATCATACCTTGCTTGTCGAAATTAAGCCTAGGAAAACTAGGTAATAATCCGCCATGGATTAGTAGGTGCAAAATCTTGCCCAGAATCAGAAAACAAGGAGGCGCAGGATAGGAACAGCAACAAAGGGAGACTTTGCCTTGCCTTAAGCCAGTCAGCGCCATTTTCCATTGGCCACGCCCCGTCCTAAACCGGCCCTATTTGCCTCGACCAATCAGATCGCCTTAAACTCGCCACACGCACATAAGTTGTGGCTGGACCCATACTTTCCGGCCCCATTTCCCATCGACCAACCAGGTCGCTCTAAAGCCGCCACACTCACACCAAAAGTGTAGTCACGCCCATGCTTGGCCGACCCTCTTTTCTGACCAATCAGGTCGCCTTAAACTCGCCACACACACATAAGTTGTGGATGGGACCATACTTGCCGACCCTATTTCCGATTGATCAATCAGGTCGCTTTAAACTTTCCACACTTACACCTGAAGTGTGGCCACGCCCGTGTTATGGTCGGCCCTCTCTTTCGATCAATCAGTTTGCTCAAAACCTGCCACAGTATTAAAAAAAGATGTAAAAATTGGCTTCCCAAAAGTTGCGCCAATGCGCTAACTAACATGCCAAACCTGCATGCCAACATGCCAGACGTGGCAACATACCTTAAATAGTGCGCTTACATGCCAACCCATCTTCTGTGCGTGGCCAATGCCATAACAGACTTCAATGTGGTTATCCTAACCAGAAACACGACCCCGCATGGTCGAAACCCTAATTTCCAGTCGCGGTACAAATTATGCCACTTCGGGCCCACAACATGCCACGAGCCGTGTGAGACCCATGAAACCCTAAAAAAGACGCCATATCATAGCTGCCCGTGGTAATCGTTACTCGTGTGGCCGTTTCCACATGATGGCCTAGCTATGGTTCCTTTGGCATGGCTATGGCACCATTTGCACAAAACGCTGATACGCCACGGCCACGACCACATGCCACACACCGCATGCACTAATTAGGGATTTGGCACGCCAAACCCTAATTTAAGCGAAGTTGATACGCCAACCAAGCCAAACCCTAATTTAGGAAAAGTTGATACGCCAACCAAGCCAAGTAACGTTTCCCAGAGCATTGGGATTGATGTGGTAACAAGGCCAATGTTGCCGGAGCCATATTTGAGTCTAACACCAATATGCCAAAACAGTTTCCACGGCTGCGCCACTGGCATGCCGCTATGCCATGGCTACGCCAGGCGCCACTATTCCAATGGCACCACTTTTCTATACAACAAGATATGGCCATAATCAATGACCATCCTTCCCCATGAGATGCAATCTCAGCCATCCAAGTTTGCCACCAAACTGACAGACTTGTGGCAAGTTTCAGGCGACCAGCCGCTTAAATCTCGTGGCCATGGCTACGCCAAGCGCCACTTATACCACAGTGCCACTGGCATGCACGAGCTATACCAGTCATGCCGCAGTGCCACTGACATACACCAAAAACGCCACTATGCCATTACCAGGCACCAACAGAAGGTAGCCATGATCAACGACTACCCTTCCTCACGAGATGCAATCTCAACCATCCAAGTTCGCCACCGAACTGACAAACTTGTGGAAAGTTTTAGGCGACCAGCCAAGACGTGCCTAATAGCATCACATGCTACTTTCATGTGGCCAGAATCTTGACTTTCCGCACATAGCAACCTGCTACACGTTTTCCACGAAAACACTCGAGACATCAAACATGTCACAAACTGGGGGATACTCATCAGGGTATTGGTCTGGCGTTTTACAACGTGCGGCGTGCAATACGCCCGTTATAAGAAAGTGTCATGAAGCGGGACAATTAGTGGAGGAAAGAAGTAACGGATGTAAACAGATCCACTTCCTTCATCATGGAAGCATGGGTTTCTGACGGTTATGCGTTACTCCACTCTTCCATCACCCAATCGTTCCCACTTCCTACGAGACCAGGGTACATTTCAATATGAGTTGTACAAATAGGCTTCACCTATTTACACCAAACAACAAGTTTTGGTCGGCAACAACATAATATCCAGAAATCACCAAGAACTGATAAGTTTTTCACTCGGCAAGCCAGTTCCACTTTCTGATACAAGTCATAAAACAAGCCACATCTTCAGAATTAACCATTCTGGTCTCAACACTCTCTTCGCTTCCCTCCCTAAGCCCAACCCTTCTCCTTTACTTTGTGACCGAAGCAAGCCTGGAACGGCCATTCCTTGGTTTAGGCCAGGACTGTACAGATTGATCTCTCGAATCAAAAGTACTCTCGTGAAATGCATTGTTTAGGGTTTAGATTCGTTTCTCATCCACACACCCAAAATTACCAAAATCAGCAGAAACAGTTTTCACCCACAAACAATTGGCAACCACAGTGGGAGATTAATCTCTCGGTTGCAATATCAATTTCCAATTTCATTTTTCAATCCCGATCTCAAGATGGTGGAACTCATGTCCGGATCAACAACCAACCCTGAAAACACTAGTGCTGAAATCATCCTCGGTATTAATGTTCCTTCAATGGCATTAATACGCCACCTGTCAACACCAGCGGCGCGGAAAATGTTCCTTCAGGCGTTACACCTTCGGTCACCAGAGCCAGAGCTGCTGCCGTCACCCCCAACGTTTCTTCAAGTATGACACCTCCAAGAGTCTTGCCATGATCAACGACTACCCTTCCTCACGAGATGCAATTTCAACCATCCAAGTTCGCCACCGAACTGACAAACTTGTGGAAATTTTTAGGCGACCAGCCAAGACGTTCCTAATAGCATCACATGCTACTTTCCTGTGGCAAGACTCTTGACTTGCCGCACATAGCAACCTGTTACACATTTTCCACAAAAACACTAGAGACATCAAACATGTCACAAACTGGGGGATACTCATCAGGGTATTGGTCTGGCGGTTTATAACGTGCGGCGTGCAATACGCCCGTTATAAGAAAGTGTCATGAAGCGGGACAATTAGTGGAGGAAAGAAGTAACGGATGTAAAATGATCCACTTCCTTCATCATGGAAGCATGGGTTTCTGACGGTTATGCGTTAATCCACTCTTCCATCACCCAATCGTTCACACTTCCTACGAGACCAGGGTACATTTCAATATGACTTGTACAAATATGCTTCACCTATTTCCACCAAACAACAAGTTTTGGTCGGCAACAACATAGTATCCAGAAATCACCAAGAACTGATAAGTTTTTCACTCGGCAAGCTAGTTCCAGTTTATGACACAAGTCATAAAACAAGCCACATCTTCAGAATTAACCATTCTGGTCTCAACACTCTCTTCGCTTCCCTCCCTAAGACCAACCCTTCTCCTTCACTTTGTGACCGAAGCAAGCCTGGAACGGCCATTCCTTGGTTTAGGCCAGGACTGTACAGATTGATCTCTCGAATCAAAATTACTCTCGTGCAATGCATTGTTTAAGGTTTAGATTCGTCTCTCATCCACACACCCAAAATTACCAAAATCAGCAGAATCAGTTTTCACCCACAAACAATTGGCAACCACAGTGGGAGATTAATCTCTCGGTTGCAATATCAATTTCCAATTTCCAATTTCATTTTTCAATCCCGATCTCAAGATGGTGGAACTCATGTCCGGATCAAAAACAAACCATGAAAACTCTAGTGCTGAAATCATCCTCGGTATTAATGTTCATTCTAGTGGCATTAATACGCCACCTGTCAACACCAGCGGTGCGGAAAATGTTCCTTCAGGCGTTACACCTTCGGTCACCAGAGCCAGAGCCGCTGCCGCCACCCCCAACGTTTCTTCAATTATGACACCTCCAAGAGTCTTTCCATGATCAACGACTACCCTTCCTCACGAGATGCAATCTCAACCATCCAAGTTCGCCACCGAACTGACAAACTTGTGGAAAGTTTTAGGCGACCAGCCAAGACGTGCCTAATAGCATCACATGCTACTTTCCTGTGGCAAGACTCTTGACTTGCCACACATAGCAACCTGCTACACGTTTTCCATGAAAACACTCGAGACATCAAACATGTCACAAACTGGGGGATACTCATCAGGGTATTGGTCTGGCGGTTTACAACGTGCGGCGTGCAATACGCCCGTTATAAGAAAGTGTCATGAAGCGGGACAATTAGTGGAGGCAAGAAGTAACAGATGTAAACAGATCCACTTCCTTCATCATGGAAGCATGGGTTTCTGACGGTTATGCGTTACTCCACTCTTCCATCACCCAATCGTTCCCACTTCCTACGAGACCAGGGTACATTTCAATATGACTTGTACAAATAGGCTTCACCTATTTCCACCAAACAACAAGTTTTGGTCGGCAACAACATAGTATCCAGAAATCACCAAGAACTGATAAGTTTTTCACTCGGCAAGCCATTTCCACTTTCTGATACAAGTCATAAAACAAGCCACATCTTCAGAATTAACCATTCTGATCTCAACACTCTCTTCGCTTCCCTCCCTAAGACCAACCCTTCTCCTTCACTTTGTGACCGAAGAAAGCCTGGAACGACCATTCCTTGGTTTAGGCCAGGACTGTACAGATTGATCTCTCGAATCAAAAGTACTCTCGTGCAATGCATTGTTTAGGGTTTAGATTCGTTTCTCATCCACACACCCAAAATTACAAAAATCAGCAGAAACATTTTCCACCCACAAATAATTGGCAACCACAGTGGGAGATTAATCTCTCGGTTGCAATATCAATTTCCAATTTCCAATTTCATTTTTCAATCCCGATCTCAAGATGGTGGAACTCATGTCCGGATCAACAACAAACCCTGAAAACACTAGTGCTGAAATCATCCTCGGTATTAATGTTCCTTCTAGTGGCATTAATATGCCACCTGTCAACACCAGCGGCGCGGAAAATGTTCCTTCAGGCGTTACACCTTCGGTCACCAGAGCCAGAGCCGCTGCCGCCACCCCAACATTTCTTCAAGTATGACACCTCCAACCGTCAACAAAGGTGTTGCTACTCCACCGTCAGGACGAGAGATCGGAGGAGCCAGAGCAAGCCGATTCCCCATTACTATTGCTGATTTGACGGAAATACAGGAAGTTCTTGCTAGAGATCATACTGTGAATCACCTGGCAAGTCTCCTCCTCAAGTGCACATGTTAAACCGAGCAATGGCACTGCTTTTGATAGTTTCTGATACAAGCCACTTGAAGGTAATTTGATCAGACAGTAAAGGACGACTGGGACTTCTCGCGGCCAGGATTGCGTCACATAATAAACTTGGATTTGCAACCTGAAAATTCAGTTTTGTGGAGATACCCCTAAGAGAATAGAGTATGTGGCCGTATCGTACGAGAGCAAAAAGGGAATGACCAACACCATGGCGTTATATCCTCTACCACCGACACTAGCAATATCAGAAGCATCCCCTCTGACAAGGCCAGAAGCCTCTTATTACCAGAGCCAGAAGCCGCTCCGCTTCAATGTTTCGCTCCAGAAGCCGCTCCGCTTCAATGTTTCGCTCCATAAGCCGCTTCAACATTCTCTCGAGAATCCCCGCCGCTTCCAGAGCCAGAATCCCTTCCGCTTCAATGTTTCGCTCCAGAAGCTGCTTCAACATTCTCTCAAGAAGCCGCTCCGCTTCTAGATCCAGAAGCCGCTCTGCTTCAACGTTTCGCTCTAGAAGTCGCTTCAACATTATCTCGAGAAGCCGCTCCGCTTCAATGTTTCGCTCCACAAACCGCTTCAACATTATCTCCAGAAGTCGCCACTCCTCCCTGTCAGGGATCGTGATCACAACCAGCCAAGGTTCGTAGTTGTGGCCACTTTTTGATCCATCTCTCCAAAGCTCGTGGTCGTGGACATTTTACTCACTTACGTATCCAGCCAATCCCTTTGCTTCCATGGATGCCCATGCAATTCCTGCCAACCTATTTTGTTTCTACGACAATGTAGTCTCCTCAGATCACGTCTACTTCTAAGAAATGTTTCTGCTCGTTTGTTGATACCAGCCAGAGGTTTACCATAACAACAACCACTACAAAGGTAATCCATACTTCTCCATATTTTAGTTTCACGCGGAAGAAGTAATAGAGTCACCAGTACAGATGCAAGATGATGTCTTTATCGTGGTCAACTCACCGATCATACAAGATAGAAACATGTAAACCACACTTGGGGACTGAGGATCTACACGGGATCCTTTCACTGTCAAAGCTCAGAAGACAGGTCAACCAAAAAGGCATATCCACGACAAGGTCATCCACCCTTCAAAGGTATAGCGTAATAATATCATCACCTCTTTGTCTAGAAGGCGCCTACAACACTTTACGAGGCCGCGGCGGATCCTAAGCCTACTCAGAGAAAACAACTTCAGTAACCAAAGAGAAGTGCGACTGGGGACCGCTCATCACGATCCATCCACGACAACAATCAAGCATTCGTGAGATAACTCCAGAGACGCGGTTGAAACATTTTCTTGAAGAGACAGAGGGAGCCACGATTAACGACATAACTCTCTCACTTCTACCTCTTCGTTATCCAGAATGTTTCATCCATGTGATATTCTAAGCATCCCAGTATCACATCCAGGAGAGTATGATAAGATTGTATCCAATCCCATAGGCGTGGATTCAAGTTGGTGCAATTAAAGTAGGCTACACTTGGGGACTGAAGCCTCCTTCATGTTTAGAATCTTAAACGCAATCACCACCTTACCAGTGAATGCAGCAGAAGCACATCTTCCACGAGAAAATAGGCTCAGGATAATTACACATGGGGACTACCAGAATGGGATGCCTTCACTGCCCTCAACCAGATTATTTCCGATTTCAACATCATCACTGTCGAAGTTTTACGAGCCGCAAGAATTTCTCAACATGAAACCGTACACGTGCATCAAATACCCCAAAAGCACGCCACAGAGATACATTCATATATCCGGCCACGCCATCGGATCTAACATAAGTATAATTGGGGACTGCTCACCACATCCCATTCCATACAATAGTCCAAGATTCAGAAGATGGTTCAAAGGATGTTGCTTGGAATGAAGTCCTGGTAGCAGCACATCGGCAACGGAGCGCCTCTCAACTCATCTATTTCGCCCAATGGTTCCAGAAGATTTCGAACATGCAAGCATCCACGGAATATCATCGTCGCAATCAGAAAGTCCAGGCACCAAATAACCTAAAGTCAAGGATGGACCAATAACGCAACCACAATCTCCAAGATTATCCCTGACATGATCATTGCCGAGCATATATTTCATCCATCCATCCCAATAGTGTAATGAAGTTTGGTAAATTTTAAAATCCATTGGAGAGGTTAGATACTCATTCTTATGGAGTTAGAACCTTATCACACATTATGGAGAAGATCGATGGTACTTTTGGGTGGTTACGTGCGAGAGCACCTACTTTGAGTTCTCCTGGCTCGCCTTGCTGCTGATTATAACTATTGGAGATTGATTTTTTGCTGTTAATGCTCGCTCTACCACCGCTAACAAACGGCGAAGAGAAGCCAGACGCTGCAGACGAAAGCACAGAGCCGGACGAACAACAAAACAGAAGAGAGTCGATACCCCTTTTCATACGAACGCAGTTTCTAAAGTTTGAACAGAATAAGGATTCCTTATTGCTCCATGAACGGGAATAGATGACTAGGCGCACCACACTCATGCTCCATAGCCGAACAAGTAGTGTGCCAATATCTCCGCTCCATGACCGAACCAACAGCGCGCCAGCACGAGGAACACCAGTCGCTTAACCTGCAACTCTTCATGGCTCCAGCACTCCGTGGTCAAGCCAACTCTCCATGGCTCCAACACTCTATGGTTAAGTTAGCGCCAACGCTCCAGCATTCCGTGATCCAACCAGCAAGCCTTCCAAGTGCCATTTTCACCATTTCACGGACTGAAGCCATCAGCGTCATCATCACCGTTTCGTAGCCAAAGTTCCAGCGCCATATTTTCATCATTTCACTGACTGAAGCCATTTTCACCATTCCATGGACTGAATCCAGTTTCCATCATTCCATGGACTGAAGCCAGTTTCCACCATTCCACTGACTGAAGCCAGTTTCCACCATTCCGCGGGTTGAATCCAGTTTTCACCATTCCAAGATGGCAGCGCTATCCACCATTCTGAGCAAGCAGCGGCATTCCGAGGTCAGTAGCGCCATCTCTGCACAACCAAGATTGAATCGCCATCTCTGCCAGGGTTGCAACGCCTTCCACTGTTCCACGAACCAAAGCCACTGGCGCCCTCTTTTCCATTATGTGTTTGGGACAGCTAACAACGTTATCATTACCGTTCCATGAGTAAGGTAGCAATGTCAGCATCAGCGGTTCATGGAAGAAGTTGCAGCGCAAAGATTGGCACTACGGGGCTAAGCCAGAAGTATGTCAAGCCACCAGTGCAAAGATTATGGATTCCTCATGCCTCCTGCCAAAGGTTAGCCAAATTTTCCTGGAAATCTCTTCATGACTTGCCATTTTGATTTTATCATTGTCTGTCACCATCTCATGCTTACCCCGCAACAATGTCACTGTTACGGAGCAGGGGACTTAATGTTGATGGTGGTTTTTAGCTCAGGGTTAAATCTGTAAAACCTTGCATTTGATGTGACGTCACTCTGCGAGGAAACAAATCCATGAGTGTCAATCTCTCCACTTGCACATTTATTGAACCGTTCAATATATTTACATAAATTTATCCAGACTGGCGCATGTAGCAACAATCCCAGATGCTTTGTAAATTTCGGTGCCTTGCGTACATTCAATTAATATGAGTTTCTTTGAATGCTTTCTGTGCTATGTTCCCCGGATGAACCCTTAATTTTTATATGGCATGGCGATTTGTGTTCACTTGCAGCAGAGTAGCACGAATTTCCAAGTATCAAGGATAATGTCTTTGCATAAGGTATTCAATCAGAAAGCATGCTGCTCTCTGGCAATGAACTACTCTGTGTCAACACATAGAATTCAATCAATTATCCTGACAAATTTGCAAAAGTTAGGGTTTTGCGCGTTTCTCAGTATATCAGACCTTGCTTGCCGAAATTAAGCCTAGGCAAACTAGGTAATTAATCCTCCATGGATTAGTAGGTGAAAAATCTTGCCCAAAATCAGGAAACAAGGAGCCGCAGGATAGGAACAACAGCAAAGGGAGACGTGGCCATGCCTTAAGCCAGCCAACGCCATTTGCCATTGGCCACGCCCCATCCTAAACCGGCCTTATTTTCCTCGACCAGTCAGGTCGCCTTAAACTCGCCACACGCACATAAGTTATGGCTGGGCCCATATTTGTCGTCCCCATTTCCCATCGACTAATCAGGTCGCTCTAAAGCCGCCACACTCACACCAGAAGTGTATCCACACCCATGCTTGTCCGACCCTCTTTTTTGACCAATCAGGTTGCCTTAAACTCACCACACGCACATAAGTTGTGGTTGGGACCATACTTGGCGTCCCTATTTCCCATCGACCAATAAGGTCACTTTAAACTTGCCACACTTACACCAGAAGTGTGGCCACACCCGTGTTTTGGTCGGCCCTCTCTTTCGACCAATCAGGTTGCTCAAAACCTGCCACAATATTAAAAAAGAGATGTAAAAATTGGCTTCCCAAAAGTTGCGTCAATGCGCTAACTAACATGCCAGACGTGCCACTTTGCCACAAAAGTATTCCGAACGTGGAAACTTACCATAAATAGTGCGCTTACGTGTCAAACCATCTTATGTCCGTGGCCAACGCCATAACAGACTTCAATGTGGTTATCCTAACCAGAAACACGACCCCGCAAGGTCGAAACCCTAATTTCCATTCGTGGTTCAAATTATGTCACTTCTGGCCCCACTACACCATTTCCAGGATTTTGCCACAGGTTATACCTGTTACTGATATGGCTCTATTATCTTATATTGGGATCGACAACATTTAATTTCTCTGGCGCACGGTAGGAGAATTATTTGGCCTATTAAAGGGATAAAACGGTTGGTCTTGCGTTCGGAGTAAGGATCTAGAGAGGGGTAGTCGATAATAGGACTCCGGGATGGGTATTATTTTCGTAGCATCATTTTTATAAAAGAAACAATTTGTACCTGCCACCATTGTGTCGTTTTCTTGCTAGTCCATTCTTGTACCGTTAGTTGGGGTCGTGATTCGAAAACTTAGGAAATGTTTTCCCTTGTAAATTGTTTTATTTCTCATAATTTTTTTTATAAACTGCCCGGGGTTTATCATATCATCTTTGGAGGACATAAGGGTGTGAGAGTCTACTTTTAGTTGGGGTCTGACCCAACTTACTATTTTTTTTCAGGAGACCGTGACTGTGGAGCAATCTAGCTCATAGATCGCACTTTCTGTTCCGAAAAACTACTTCATTATTATTTAAGGTACTTAGAGAAATGTTTTATTGAATTATTTTAAAGAGCAGACTTTGTTTCTTTTAAAAGAATTCTTCGCATTTTATTTTAGAGGCCGACCTGCGAGTCGAGGATTATTTTTTTTACGTTTTAAAAGATTCATTTTAAATTATAATTTTCCTTATCAACTTCATTTAAATAAATTCTTCTATTTATTTATGGATTATTGTCAGTGTGCTCCGTACAATAGCCCGATCTCCATCTGTTGGTATGACGGTTTGAGTGTGTAAAATGGTCCATGAGTATGCCACACTTTGAGTTTTATGGCGGCCGACCTAGAATTCGAAATGGGGATGTTACAGAGTGGTGTCAGAGCCATAGTAACATAAATCCTTGGGAGCGGGTGCAGGGTCTTGTTTGATCATGTTAGGCATGAGTTTTAGGAGCACTTGGATTGTTTCATTTGTGTTAATGTATGTTGATAGTTTCTTGTCTTTCTTTCCATTATTAGAGGATGGATGGTCGCGGTAGACGTAATACTGAAGGCCGTGATCGTGGTAGAGGTCGTGGTCGAAGGACTGAGGATTTTGTTGAGGATTCAGTGGCAGAAATTAACTCAGGCAGTGTTGTATTAGATCTCATAGTGAAGGTGAGACTAGGTCCACAGGAAGCTCTCGATCTCATAAGACTAGGTCCACTGGTAGCTCTCGATCTCGTAGGATTAGGTCCACAAGTGGCTCTCGATATGTTCATACCGAAGGAAGATAGGGTGGGCCTAATACCGTAACGTTAGAGAACCTTCAGACAATGTTGAATACTGCAATCACAGCGGCATTAGATCAGAGGCTTGGCACACGTAGAGGTACGGGAGATGTGGCACCCCCAGAAATGAGTGGACCTGAAATTGTAGAGAGAAAAACGAAATCTTGGGTTCAGTATTACCAAGATTTTCTAAAGATGAAACCCCCTTCGTTCACAGGAAAGGGAGGTGCACCTGAAGCGCATCAGTGGTGCACTAAAGTGGATCGAATACTAGCTTAGTTTGATTGTTTTGGGGCTTATAAGCAGAGGATGGCCGCTTTTCTATTGGAGGGTAATGCAACAACATGGTGGGATTCGATGGGTAGGACAGTTGATGCCATGGAGGTTACTTGGTCAAGATTCAAAGATTTGTTCCTTGCACACTATTTCCCCCCGGCTGAGCGTTAAGCTATGATTAGGCAGTTTGAGGAACTAGAGCACAATGAAGATCAAACTGTGGTCGAGTATGAGTGTGAGGTTGATCGTTTGTCGATATTTGCTTCTCATCTTTTTCCTACCGAAGCAGATAGGATCGAAAGGTTTTTGAGTGGATTACATGGTGGAATCGCTCGCCATATCATTGGAAATCCTAGTTTTGATACCTATGCCAAGGTGGTGAATTGTGCTAAGGCACATTGTTTGAGAATCCAAGAGGTTAGGAAAAAGAAAGTAGAACTTAAGAGGAATGAGAGATCTAATGAAGGTGGAAGTAATAGTTGGAAGAAGCCACGAGCAGATGAGCAGATCACTAACCATGATGCAGCAACTCAAGCACCTCAGCCACTAAGAATCATTGAAGAAGAGAAACCTTATGTTTTTAGAGGGTAGTGTTACAAATGCGGAGAACAGGGACATAAATCTCCAGACTGTCTAAATAGAAACAATCCCGGAGTTGTGAATAATGGGAAAGGTCGTCAAGTGCCACTAGGGAGAGAAAAACCCCGAATGAATGCTATATTACCTTGTGGTGAGGGAGAACATGTATCCGCGATGGAAGGTATTTTCTCGACCTATCTTATTTTTATGTTTTTCTTGTTTTTTTTATGCTGATGAGTGTCGAATGTTTCGTTCTTTGCGTGTGGTTGGCTCAAATTTTCCAAGTTATTAATGCGATGACCGAGGGGTCGCATGTGTGTTGCTTTGCATGGGAAAAAATTCAATGATCTTGGGGTTGTATTTATACTGCTTAGCTGGGTATATATACTGGGAAATGTCGATGCGAACATTTAGTATGCTAACACGCGGTTAGCTGTCTAATTGGACCACAGTAAGGTACTTTGTGAATTTTAAGATTAGTAAATGTTGATTGATTCCGGGGACGTAATCCTTTTCTTTTAGGGGGAAGATTATAAAATACCGTTATCCGAAAATGTGTATCGTTTAGTAGTATCCTTAGTTTTGGGTTCCACACTCTTTTCCACCAGCAATAATGGTCGTGGACTTTTGAGAAATAAAACTAAAATCTCCAATATTTTTGGAAAGTTCTCCTAGAATATATACTAAGACATTTGGGTTATTGCTAATCACACAAGGACAAAAGAAATCAGTCGCACTAAAACTCTTCCTCTTTGAAAAAAACCTAGTTGTTGTGAGAGAAGAAGAAGGAAAGACGAAGAGAGATTATTTGAGGCGAAAGGGCGTTTCTGGACGAGATCTTCCTTGCTTGGTGAATCAGGTAGGTTCTCTAATCCTTATATCTTTATGATTGTGTTGATGGTGGTTTTTAGCTCAGGGTTAAATCTGTAAAACCTTGCATCTGATGTGATGTCACTCTGCGAGGAAACGAAGCCATGAGTGTCAATCTCTCCACTGACACATTTATTGAGCCGTTCAATATATTTACATGAAATTTATCCAGACTGGCGCATGTAGCAAAAATCCCAGATGCTCTGTAAATTTCGGCGCCTTGCCTAGATTCAATTAATATGAGTTTCTTTGAATGCTTTATGTGCTATGTTCCCCGGATGAACCCTTAATGTTGATATGTCATGACGATTTGTGTTCACTCGTAGCAGAGTAGCACGAATTTCCAAGTATCAAGGATAAGGTCTTTGCATAAGGTATTCAATCATAAAGCATGTTGCTCTCTGGCAATGAACTTAAACGAACTTTGTGTCAACACATAGAATTCAATCAATTATCGTGACAAATTTGCACAAGTTAGGGTTTTGCGCCTTGCGCAGTATATCAGACCTTGCTTGTCGAAATTAAGCCTAGGCAAACTAGGTAATTAATCCGCCATAGATTAGTAGGTGCAAAATCTTGCCCAGAATCAGAAAATAAAGAGCCGCAGGATAGGAACAACAGCAAAGGGAGACGTGGCCTTGCCTTAAGCCAGCCAATGCCCATTTTCCATTGGCCACGCCCCATCCTAAACCGGCCCTATTTCCCTCGACCAATCAGGTCGCCTTAAACTCGCCACACGCACATAAGTTGTGGCCGGGCCCATACTTTCCGTCCCAATTTCCCATCGACCAATCAGGTCGCTCTAAAGCCGCCACACTCACACCAGAAGTGTAGCCACACCCATGCTTGGCCGGCCCTCTTTTCTGACCAATCAGGTCGCCTTAAACTCGCCACACGCACATAATTTGTGGTTGGGCCCATACTTGGCGGCCCTATTTTCCAACGACCAACCAGGTCGCTTTAAACTTGCCACACTTACACCAAAAGTGTGGCCATGCCCGTGCTTTGGTCGGCCCTCTCTTTCGACCAATCAGGTTGCTCAAAACCTGCCACAGTATTAAAAAAGAGATGTAAAAATTGGCTTCCCAAAAGTTTCGCCAATGCGCTAACTAACATGCCAAACCTGCATGCCCAACATGCCAGACGTGCCACTTTGCCACAAAAGCATGCCGAACGTGGCAACATACCATAAATAGTGCGCTTACGTGCCAACCCATCTTCTATCCGTGGATAACGCCATAATAGACTTCAATGTGGTTATCCTAACCAGAAACACGACCATGATTGGTCGAAACCCTAATTTCCAGTCGCGGTACAAATAATGCCACTTCGGGCCCACAACATGCCACGAGCCGTGTCATACCCAGGAAACCCTAAAAAAAACGCCATATCATAGCTGCCCGTGGTAATCCTTACTCGTGTGGCTGTTTCCACGTGATGGCCTGGCTATGGTTCCTTTGGCGTGGCTATGGCACCATCTGCACAAAACGCTGATACGCCACGGCCATGGCCACATGTCACACGCCGCATGCACTAATTAGGGCTTTGGCACGCCAAACCCTAATTTAGGCAAAGTTTCTACGCCAACCAAGCCAAGAAACGTTTTCCAGAGCAGTGGGATTGATGTGGAAACATGGCCAATGTTGCCGGAGCCATATTTGAGTCTAACACCAATATGCCAAAACAGTTGCAACCGCTACGGCACTGGCATGCCGCTGTGTCATGGCTACGCCAGGCGCCACTTTTCTATACAACCAGATATGGCCATAATCAATGGTCATCCTTCCTCATGAGATGCAATCTCAGCCATCCAAGTTCGTCATCGAACTGATAGACTTGTGGCAAGTTTCAGGCGACCACCCGCTTAAATCTCGTGGCCATGGCTACGCCAGGCGCCACTTATACCACCGTGCCACTGGCATGCACGAGCTATACCAGTCATGCCGCAGTGCCACTGGCATACACCAAAAATGCCACTATGCTATTACCAGGCGCCAACAGAAGGTAGCCATGATCAATGGCTACCCTTCCTCACGAGATGCAATCTCAGCCATC